>NC_142109.1:20575000-21175000 GCF_056152115.1 Neolamprologus brichardi
TGTCAGGAAACAGCGCTGACATTAAATTTTTAGCTCCACAAACTGGCAGCTTGAATGTTTTCTGTTGCTGCCGCTGCATGTAAGCTGTAAGAAAGCAGAACTGTGCTGGCCATAATGAGCCAAGGTAGAATCACTCAAGCACGAGTAATCAGCTGGGATTTCAACACATTAGGAGAAGGAATTAGAAACTTGGGCTCATTGAAATCAATTATACAGACCATTTTATTTCCCATAAATATGTTTTAAAACAGGAAAAGTGACCACAGCAAAGAAATTACCAGGAGCCCTACTGAGTGAGCCGGCAGAGAAGAAGGGGGGCACGTGGTTAAATTTAAGCAAGTAACACAATGATTTGGTTAGACGCTCGACAACCAAACTGTAAACTTTAATTTAAAAAACAAGAAACAGTCTGAGAGTGCAAACCTCCACCAAGGCAGCTCGCTCCCTGCACAGTATGTACTTCTAAAAGAACAGTATTGTATTTTTATATATATTCATTTTGTTTTCTTTGTTTTTTAAAATGTACTTTAAGAAGTTTGTCGTGCTGTAAAAATTAGATAAGAGCATGACAGATGTTTTCTCCGACTACACAAACATTATGTAGGAATGGGTAATGGATAATAGGTATCGATTTGTAAATAAGTGGACATGAATAGCTTGAGCTGATTATATAATATTATACAATAGTGTATTTTTAACTAACTAGGCAGCTCATAGTCTTCCTCTTTACAACACGTTATTTAAACATATAACACATTTTGGGAAGAAAGACAGATGTGAAATTTAAAGGTCAGAGGTCAAATGTGACATTATATTTTAAATCTTTATACCAGTACTTTAAGTTGACCTTGAAGACTGTGGTGGACGTAAGCCAAATTTTAGTGGATTGTTAACATGACTCGACTCTACATTCCTACAAAGTTTTTATCAGGATTTATTCAAAACTTGACACGCATGCATGCAAATGCTACCAAAAACATAACCTCCGAGGCAGAGGAAATACTTTACTTCAAAAGTCTGCAAACTAATACTAGAAAATAATGGTTACGTTTTTTGTTTTTTTGTTTTTTGAGTAGTAGCTTACAGTTGATGATAAGTTAGAACAATATCTTTAGTAAGAATGAGCAGTAATTATTTTAGTAGCATAACGAGCATAAAAATCCAGCCACACCCAGGCCTGAGATCTACTTAAATAGAACCCGTCTGACAAAGTAAAGTAGGCTAAAAGAGCTTAACAAGCAACACACCATGCCACATTCGAAAAGAAACTCAAGAACAGCTGAGAAACAAAGTCATCAACAAGTCATTTCTAAGGCTCTGGAAATCCAGTCAACCATAGTGAGAGCTGCAAACGGAGAAAACTTGGAACAGTTGCAAATCCTTCCCAGCAGTGGGAAGGTTTCCCAGAATTACTCCAAGAGTGCATCGATGACTCATTCAGCAGGTCACAAAAGAACAGAACAACATTTAATAACTGCAGGCCTCACTTGCTTCAGTTGACATCAGGGTTCATGATTCAACAATATGAAAGAGATTGGGCAAAAATGGCATCCATGGGAGAGTTTCAAGGAAAAAAACACTGCTCACCAAAAAGAAACACAGGCTTGTCTCACATTTGCTAAAAAAAAATCCTGATGACCCCCAAAATTTGGGGGAAAATATTCTGTGGACTGAAGAGACAAACGTTGAACCTTTTGCAAGGTTTAAGTCCCGTTACACGTGGCATAAAACGAACACAGCACTTTATAAAAAATGCAATATAGCAACAGTTGAATATGGTGATGGCAGTGTTATGGTCTGAGGCTGCTTTGCTTCTTCACGACATGGAGAACTAGCCGTATTTGATGGAACCATGAATTCTGCTGTTTAGCAGAAAATCCTGAATGAAAATGTCCGGCCATCAGTTCATGCCCTGAAGCTCAAGCAGATGTCAGGTTATGCAGGAGGACAATGATGAGAAACACACCAGCAAGTCCACCTCTGGAAGTTGTCTAGTCACAGTCCTGACTTAAATCTGACTGAGATGCTCTGGCATAACCTTAAACAGGCTTTTCATGCTCAAAAATCCTCTGATGTGATTGAGTTAAAACAAAGAAGAGTGTGTAATAATTTCTCCACGGTGATGTGAAAGACTTGCTTCCAGTTATCACAAATGCGAGATTGGAGTTCTTGCTGCCAAAGGTGGCAGAACAAGTTATTATGTTTAGGCCACAATTCTTCACAGCAGTGTATATCAGCCTACTAAATATACCTCCGTTTGGCTGATCTAGAATAATAATAAAATAATAACTCAGTTCTCCTTTTCTGGTCTGAGTGAGTCTTTGTCAAGTTAGTTTCTTTCATGCAAACTATGGTTGACTGTGGCTATTTCCTTGTCACCAAAGCAATTTCAAGGTGGTTCTTCATGTAGAACCCTCTTCAGACTGATTTCAACTGCTGACAGCCACCAACCTCAGGGAACCTACAGTTTTCCCTTATGACCCAAGGCTGCCAGGAGTCACTGACTGATTTCTAGGCCTTTGTGACTGAGGCCTTAGTCTCTTCATGAGTCAGCATGGACTGAATCTACTCTGCAACTACTGGATGATGCAGAAAATTCTCACTGCAGACAATGACTCTGGTAAGCTGCTCAGCAATTCATGAATAATGACTGATAAATGAGTGGTAGCACAAGACTTTTGCACTATATTGTATTTGTCCTATGTTAGGTAATGCTGTGATATATATGTGTAGCCCCTCAAACTACATATCATCCTTAAAGGAGTACAGTATCAACTTCGGCATCTGATCTATTACTTTGCTGTCAGACTCTTGATGGATAGCAAAAATTAAATTGATGCGACAGATAAATGGGTGATGTCATGTAAGTTGCAGTCTATGTATCCTCCAGTGAGAAGGTGGATTTTGTTTCGTATTTCTTGAGGTATGATTTTCAGATACCGTTCATCTGCTGTAGATAGATTTTTAGGTTTCCCACTTTTATCCTCCACTCCGCAGTTGTTTTTTAAGGATGAGCAGAGAGATTCTCCAAAATCTCCAGTTTTTACTCACTGAAATATTGCAGTGAGTGGTGTAAACAGATTACATGTGCAAAGATTTCACTTTGTTAATATAATACTGTTTTTCTTCTTTTTAGAAGTGATCTAAATATTGTTGGCATAAGCGGGCTTGTGCTGGCATTGTGGGGAAAATATCTAAAGTAAGTTGTCAGTGAACATTTTTCAACTTATCTGATATGTTCATTAAATTTTTTGCCTCATTTGGACCAAAAACACGTGCGTCAGACCGTGTCCCATTTTACATGCAAACTGTAGGAGACAGGTCTGAAAATTGAGCTGCAGCTGTGGGCTTTTAAAAACCAAATCACTAAACTCACCCTGAAAAAACTACCTGGACGTCATTACAGATTTAATTAACTCCTTTCCATTTGCGATTCACTACGAAAGACCAGCTTCAGGCTTTGTTGTTTCACGACACCTCAGATTAGACTGGGCTGCCTTGATTTTTAGCTTTGAGATTCAGGCACTCATGTCCTCATACAGTACCTAAATTCAGCTGTCGAAGGCCAGAAGAACGACTGTCAAGCAGGATTATTTCAAGGCAGATTTATTCCCTATCACAGCCTCCATCTGTTAGACTGGTAAAGGGTTAAACGTACAGATAGGCTAGGAAAATAGGGACATCAATCAAATGCAGACTGCCACGGTACGTCACGAAGACAAAGTGAGCGAGAGAGAAAAGTATGTTTAAAGCTCTAATAGGATGGGATTCGTTTTACAGAGAGAGAATGAATAGAGTAATCATTACTGAAGCGTGCCTGTTGTTTTAGCCCCATCCAAATCCAGTCACTTCTTTTCTTCACTGTGCAAGCCTACAAAGTAACCCTAACGTGCCCAAATAAAAACAATCCAAAAAAAGGTAATGCCACAGATAAAATCTGAATTGGGGCCAGCGGCTCCAACTGAGAAGAAAAGTCTTGTTCAGACTTTTCTTTGCTCTTGTAAACCAGCTGTATCACTGCAGTACAAGTGCATCAGCATCAATTGTGGAAGTTACATCAAACATATGGAGCATTTTTGTTGCGGTGACACTACACAAATGGGGCCAACACTCCCGCCTGTGTCATTTGTGAGACTGATTGCAGACATCTCCTGCACAAATTGGCTTTCCACGTTACAGATGCCCTGTGTTAATGATTATATTCTGCACATTTTCTGGAAATGAGTAAATGAAGAAATAGGATTTAAAAATGAAAGTGACAAAAACAGGAAAGCTGATGAGCTATAAGTGATAATAGGCATACATGCAGTTTGTTATTGTAGTTTGCGCCTTAATTCTCTTGCCTTTCTGGATTTGAACTAATTGCAAAAGGGGGCATTACGGTGGTAGCCCATTATCCCCTCATGTACAACTAGCAAGCATAATGGGATACCTGGTGCACGCAGGATGAAAGGACAGCACCCATAAAACCACAAACTGGGAATGAGAACAATCGCATGAGGAAACAGAGTGCACCCTTGGCTCAAAAAATCATCAGCTGCAACAGATTGGCAAGGACACGCATCACTGTACAGCTAGCAGTTGGCCTTACTAATGTCAGACAAAGTGGCCAAACAAGTCCGGAAGATAATTTACTTCTCCGATCATGTCTGCCTTACAAGAAGTCCACACATGCTTCTCTGAAAAGAATGCCTATTTTAAGATAGAGAGGGTGTATAATTGCAGTAATCAATCAGGGAGCAGTGAATCAGTTTTCAATGGCAGAGAGAGCTAGGTCTGCATAAAAAAACGAGTGTTTTGTTTTTTTATCCTGAGGAGATACAAAAGCAGCTTGTTCTTCTTATACAAAGAAGTTTACATTTCTTTCAAATGGACAAACCACGAAGCCACAGCACAGCAGCCCATTCATCCATGTGCTGTATTACTGCCCACCTGACAGACAGTTTTTCACCCAAGAGAGGCTGATGTTAAACAAGCACGAAGTGCAAGCTGCAAGGCCCCTGTATGGGTTTAAAAAAACACAGTAAGAAGTATTGAATAGAATAGAATAGAATAGAATAGAATAGAGCAACAAAAGACTGGGCAAAAAAAAAAAATCACCTTTAAGACAAGCAGACCATTTATGAGAAATAGTATCTGGATGCTGTATGCCTCTAGGTACCTTGTTTGTGGCGCAGACAACTGCTGTAATCTCCCCAAACACAGGCAAAGAAGCTATTATCACTGAACACCAGCATGCTCGATGTATCCACATGCATGCACAGACACACAGCTTAAGTCCCAACAATAGATCTGAAAGACCTCATTAGTCTCCAGAGCCACTGTTGAGTGCGGGCCAGGACCAACTCTGTCGCCCTATTATGCCAATACCAACACATGGCACACACTGAATTAATGGCTAAATGGAAGCGTGCAAATGGTTTGGTGCATAATGGGCCTACCTGCAACTGTCACAGTTTCATTACAATGAAGTACTGGAAAGGGAAATAAAGCCAAGGACTCTGCAAAGTATGAGATCAGTTTATTATTTGCTCGCATCATCTCAATATAGACTGTAATGCATGTGGAGGAGTCTCGTTTAAAAGACTGAATGCGATAAAGAGGACAAGCATGTCTAGTGCTGTTATCACCAGTTTCTGAGAAATCGAGTGGCTTGCTCTAAAGTTTGAAATAAATTAAAGGCTTCAGCAGGAACAACAGATTAGACATCTACTGTCTGAGAGGGAATTGACTGGTTACAGTACCTGATGAGAACTAAGTTACTGATGCAGGAAAACCTCTCTGTGTTATGGTCCTGGGTCTTGAGCCAGCATTTTGTGGTTTTGGATTTCTAAGTTGCGTTGATTATCGCTTATCTTCTGTTTGATTCTTAGTTTGTTTATTCAGTTTTCAGCTTTGTGCTTTTGTTCCAGTTACTGTTTATGATATTTACCCTGCCTCCCTCGTGTCCATTGTGCATAGTTAAGTCTCTGTCACTGATGTTCTCTTGTTTAGCTCTTCCTGCGTCATGGTTTGGAGTTTTCTAGTTTTGTGTATCTTTATATAGTTCTACATTCTGTATTGTTGACATTCAGGCTTTCTGTTATGATGTTGTAGCTCTGTTCCATGATCTGTGCCTTAAGTTAATGGAAGGTTGTTCATCCCCTTCTGTATCTCCATTCTGTTCCCATTGTGTCTTTTAGTCTTGGTTTCTGTGTTTGTTACTTCCTGTTTTATTTTGATAGTCTCCCGTCTTGAGTGCATTATGTTTAGTTTTGCTTCCCTTGTTGCTTTAAGACCCTTTTCTATTAGTACCTACTCGGATCGACTCACCACAGATCAAATCAGATCGACTGGTTTTTCATACCACCTAATGTGCGTGGTTGTTGTTATAGCAACACGTCCAAGCCCCTGTGACGTAATTAGTATATGACACCAATGCTGTCTGACAATGGAACACCAGCTAAGCAGGTACTATGTCCTGATGGAAAACCCTGAAAGCTGTGGCAAATTGATCAGAGTAGGTACTAATTGTTTCTACTAGTACCTAATTCATTGTTTCTAACAGCAATAAAACTGTCTCTTTTAGTTAATCTCTTGTCTCCTATAGTTAGTCCTACTCTTCCTGCCACACAGCAAACCTGACATCCTGTTTGATTTTTGATACTCTCTTGTGTCATGTACATTGTATTTAGTTTTGCTTCCAATTCCAAGTTTTCCCGATTAGTTACAGCTGTTTCCTGGTGTTTCCATCTCCATAATTACCTTGTATGTGTTTACAACCCTTGTTTCCCCTTATTTTTTGCCGTATCATCCTTTTCCTGTACTGTTACTGCTCCTGTCGTCTCGTTTAATAGCTCTCTGTGTGTATGTCTAGAGGTCCTGTGATTCCTTATGGACCAGGTTTCCTTCTTTAATAAAGCTTTTTTTCATTTGACACCAACCTTTGAGTTTGCATTTGGGGTCCTCCATCACTAAACCTGACATCCAGCTGCTTTTTTGCAGACATAATTGCACAAACATGCAAACACATGTTTCTGCAACTTGTTGTGTTTCTAGTTTGGTCTTTTCGACTTTCTGTATCTATTGCCAGCTGCTTTAAACTAAGTCAGAGGTCTTGAACAGTTCACACATGTGAACTGTTAAGAGCTCGTTTTTTAAATGAGCAGCAAAGTCAGTACAAGAAGAGGAGGGGTTGCAGAGGTGTTTCGATTTCACTCACATTTGTTTCGATTTACCTCACTGACTAGCTGATTAGGTTTAGGAGAAGGTCAGGGTTTGGTTTAAAAAAAGAAATAAATAAGTTCACAGAAATAAATGCACACTGTGATGGTGAAGGTCACCAGTCGGTTGTGCCAAGTTGGGAGAGACACTGAGCCATTAAAAGCTGAACTGATCGGGTTTTCATCTCCATGCCTTGCCACAAGTGTATAAAATCATGCACCAAGCCGTATATCCTGCATTTATAAACATTTATGAAAGAACGGCGTCGGTTTTGAGAGGTCACTGGTTTGGTAGTTGGATGGCACCACTGCAACAAATCAGTCTCTAAAATCTATTTCTTCTTAGATAATCCACGATCAACTATCAGTAAAGTTAAAGAGTGTTGTCGTGGAGTGCTGAGGTGCATAGTACATAAAAGTCACGAGTCACGATTACTTTTGCCATATATGTAAGGTTTTCCAGGCTGGTCCTCTCCTCAATCTATAAAACCTCAGGTCAGAGTGGTGCTACTTGATTTCTTATGTTAAGGAACTGACCAAAATCTAAAAAAAAAACGGATGTGGCAGTAGCACGCCACTGTTAAAGGAGACATTAATGTCAGTGGTTTGGAATAATTACAACACAGTAATCCCAGTTTACTGATGAAAACTTACATCAAATGCAAAATTTATTTTCCTCCTGGAGTAGAAATTATTTGAAAACCAAAATGTTCACCCCAGTCTTATGACAGATCATAAACCTATTTGTTACTGTGCAGGAGTGACAACATAATTTTTAACTGATTTCCAGAAGAGGCTTTTTACTACTTCTTCCTCCCAGCTTCCTGTCGTCTTTCCAGTGACTCAGGTGTTAGAGCGGTTTAAATACCAATCGGGCTGATCCCTGATTCTCCGGCCACATGCCCAATAATCTTTGAGCAAGATACCGAACCCCGAGTTACATCCATGAGTGCAAGTTTGTGTGTGTGACTGTAAGAAAGATAAAAAGGATGAGTGTGTGTGTGTGTGTGTGTGTGTGTGTGTGTGTGTGTGTGTGTGTGTGTGTGTGTGTGTGTGTGTGTGTGTGTGTGTGTGTGTGTGTGTGACTGGGTCAATGAGACCTGCAGTAGAAAGTGCTTTGAGTGCTGAATTGAGTAGAAAGGCGCTATATAAGTACCATTCCATTTATACCCATGAAGGATAACACCCCAAAAATATATCTTTATAAAACTGCTTCAAGCATGATTTTTGCACTTGCTTCCTGAGATTATTCCCTGAAGGAACTCATCACACAGGTAAACTGGAAGATAAAATATTTTCCACAAGCTTCAACTAAACATAACCACAAAGTTTTGGCTTCTTGCTCTCAGCAAATTCTTTTTTGTCTGCCTAAACCTAACTAACCACTGAATGAAAAAAAATTTAAGTATAAAACTCTCAAAGCTGAAGATCTTGTGACTTTGGCCACCACATCCAACTACACGTACTGCTCAAGGCTGACCTTGCAGCTCTTTCAAAGACTGGAACCGCAACAAATTTGGTCCACAAGCACAATTCAGTAATTTATTTTACACTAGTTTGCAAAGTGTCACAGCTGTTGTTTGCGTGAATCTACACAGATTAAATGAATCTAAATCAGAAAACCGGGGCAATTTTTAATGGTTTGTGTGACTGCACAGTTCAAAATAAAATCCAGCCGCTTTAAAAATTAGAACTTACGCCACTGAAAGGCAAATCACTTTTCCTCTTAGTCTCACTGGCCTGTTTTGGATCCTCTCTGCATTTTTAACCTTTTTTTAGCATTAATCTTTTCATCTTTCAATTCAAAACCTCACCCACCGCCACATCCTTAGCAGCCATGACCTTTTCTCTTTCAGCTCTGCTTTTGTCAGACTCAGAAATAATCATTGCTTTCCTCTATCTCACACTAACTGCTTTTATACAGTACGTAGAGGGAAATGTATAAGCAAGTGGTTGCCGTGCCAACCGTATCCACTGCATTCACCTCCTCGTGTGTGTGTGACTGACAACAAGCAGAAGAAGAATAAAGGTTTAAGGAGAACGAGCCAAGTGAGCGGTAATCACTGAGAATGAGAAACTACTGAGATTTCCTGAAAAACTGTGTTCAGCATCAAATGCATTAACCCACACACACGCACGCACACACACATTTCTCTCTCATGCGTCACATTTCCTCAGCAGTGCTTTTACATGACTCTCACACTCTTATCAATCCTTTCGCCTCTGTCACTTCCAGCCTGTGGCCTCTGTCTCACTGTCAGCTGCAAAATGCGATAATTATAGGTTAAGCAAACTCCTCTTCCTCCTTCACACCCACACACGTTGTGTTATGTCATAACCTTCAACACACACCCCCCACCCCCCCCCCCCCCACTTGTTTATTCTGTTCGCTCTGTCTTCATCTCTTCAGTATCATCTCTTCATTGTATTCCTTCTCTACGCAACGTCCATGCAACTGTCTTTTAGAGAAGCGGGGAAGAAAAGGCTGCGTAGGCCCTGAGTGTTTCTCACTGGAGAGAGCTCCTTCTTGCAAGGACATTAAAGCAGCTCTCTTTGATTTGGAGCATTCATTTGATTCTTTGTTTACTCAAATTGAGAGGTATCCTTGATTGAAAATGTTCTTCAAAGCAACAAGTCAAGGCACAAGATGCGATTTCCAGATTATATTAAACTCACTTGCTGTTTTGGGGGATTTTATGATCCATAACAAACATATTCCAGCACAGAATCAGTTCAAGCAGGCACAAATTCAAGCCACAACAGCCATAACATAATCTAATGGATTGCTATTTAAGTTGTGGTATTTTAAGTCACTTTAGCCTGCCTACAGTTGATGCATATCTGCAAGCTACTTTGCAGCCCACCTCCACTCCAGCTTCTTGTTTTCATGCTGTGTCTAACTTAATATCTGCTGTTGTTTTTGATGTCTGCTGTGTTCTGTGCTGGGTCTTGCTGCTATTCGTGGCAGCAACCCCTGGCCTAGCTGCTGAAGCTCAACCTGAGTATCAGAGTAGAGGGATTTAAGTGAATCTGGATGTCGCAAGGTTGTTGGTGCCAGGCGGGCTAGTCTGTTTTTAACAGTAATTCAAAAAACACCCTCACTACAACCAAAGTATGCAGAAGAGCACTGAATTTAAAAAATACTGGACCATGAAGCAGATGGGCTTCAGCAGTAGAAGAACGGGACACTCGATCTAAAAGTCTCACAAAACTGGTCTACAGAAAATTTGAAAAACATTGCCTGGTCTGATGGATCTCTATTTCTGCCGCAACATTTAGGTGGTAGGGTGAAAACACGGATCCATCCTGCCGTGTAGCAACTGTTCAGGTTGGTGGTGGAGAATTTACATGTTCACAATACACACGAGAGCTGCTAATGTGAAGTCTTTAACTGCAGCAGTTTTAAGCAATCTATCTGTAATTTTTTCTAATGATTATTTTCATCTCTGAAAAATTGCAAGTATGCAGTAGAGAAAAATGCATGTGCTATTTATTGCATGATAATATTTACAGTTTTTTTATCGGGGATTTTCAATCGTAAAAAATTCTTTTTCAAACCATAAAAAATTATGGGCAATGGAGCTTTTCCGAGCCGGCCCGTATCCCTGATTTCCTTAAAGTCCTCACCAGCCTCTAACATAATGCAGTACTGCAATAAAACTTTCAGGACTTTTAAAAATGTACAATACACTTTAAAAAAACACACTCAACTTATTCCACTAATAGATATGTGACTGGGAGGTAAGATTTGTTTTTCCAAACTATAACAAGGTCAACAGAAACTTTTGCACTTGGTAACAAACAATATGTTGAATCTACTGTGCGCCCCACAGCGAGCATGCATCTAAAAGTTAATTAAAAAAAGACTAAAAACAAATTTTTTAAAAACTCCTCCTGCACGCTTGTACGGACCCCGCCATTCGTCTGTGAGAAACTTAAAAGGCTATTAACACTACATCTTTGAGGCTACATTTCAAAGCTGTTCTTCCATTTCGGGGTTATGGATTCTACTTGTGCAGCCCAGTTTGTGCCAAATCTCGTGTATCTCAGTCCCACAGAGATGTTTTTTTGACTTATTATGTACTCTTTTGTTTCCCACTGTGAGTGCTTTGAACGTTGAGTCGACTCGCTGTCAGGAGCTCCGATGTGACGTCAGGCACGGAGGGCCGGGGGGGGGGGGTCTATTAACAGCAAAATCAATCAGTCGAGAGGCTGGTTTAGAATAAGAAGCAGCACCGAGCACCGAGGGGCTGATGCAACATAAAAAGTACAAGGACAAATTAACAAATGATACTACTGATAGACTTCACACTAATAAAAAAAACCCAGTTCATTATCTCAGAAAAAATGATTCAGCTATTTGTTTTCTTTCAGTGAATTTTGACTGGAATTATTGCAGCTGATATGATTAATCTAGAAACCTGCACAGGAATTATATTATTAGTCGTAAGTACATTATTCTAAATTGTATCTAGGAGACATTATTCTACTGCAGGATGAGGTATATCTCTTTTCCCTTCACCTTAATATTTGTTCCCGATTATAGTGGACTGTGGATCAAAGCATTGATGCACTCAGCCGAGTTCTCCTACCTTAGCAGCCATGACCATGGCAGATCCTCCTCTGATGCCCAGTATGGGGATGTGTGTCTGCGCAGAAATGAAGTCCAGGATCTGAGCGATGGCCTCCTGATCTGTGTCATCACCAAACACGACGCCTTGCAGTGGGTTCCTTGTCATTTGAGCGCAGATCCGATTGATGATACTTTTGGGGTCGGTCTCGTTCATGGTGACCACCTCAACTTTGGGAGGATACGGGATGTGGAGGAAGTCCTCCTTCTCAAGTCCAGCCCCCAAGGCTACTTCACTAGAGTTGCCCACCAGGATGACAGCAATGCTGAGCGAGTTGATCAACTTGGGACTGATGGGGGGAAGTGCTGGAGAGCCGGGGGAGTAATGCGGAGGGATAACTACACCCCTCTGGTTGCTGCCTCCCCTCTGGCCTCCTTGTCCCCCTGGGGAACCTCCAGGCCCAGTTCCTGGACCTCCGCCCCTGCGGGACTCGCAGACGGGCAAGAGGACAATGGAGAGGAGGAGCAGAGAGAAGGACAGAGAGAGGAAAGGCAGCGTCACCCGAGGGCACGGATAAGGGTGAAAGGATGACCGGTCTGGAGGAGGAGAGGGAGGATGGGGGGAGGAGGAGGAGGGGGAGATCAAGTGCTTGTCCTGAAGATGGGAGTGAGAACGGTGGAGGCTGACAAGCATTGTGGAGGAGTGTAAATGCCGTCCCTGGAGGCAAAGAGAACAGAGAAAGAAAGAGAAGATAAATGCAAAACATCTGAAAAATGATGTTTAACACTTTAAATATGAACTGAAATATAAATTAATTCATACACAACAGTGGTGATGCAAAACACGACCACCTGCAGAAAATGAAAGTAACCACAGTCCATATGGACATATCAGATCACAGTACATTCAGAAAAACAGTCAATGACACATCAATTTGTAAAACAGGTCATGAACAGCCTGCAAAGTTTATCATCATCATGTTCTCATTTTTTCAGCTTTGCAAAAAAACATAAGAGAAACTTCAACAATATAACTCAGTTTACCTGTCGGTTTGCTGTAATTATAAAGAAACATTACTGTCATAAAACAAAAATGCGTTGGCACGGCTTCTCGAATTAGCCATCCTACTTCGGTGGTATGGCAGAAAGGACGCTGTAAAACTGACAATAACGCAGATAATAATTTCCGGAGATAAATCATTCTGCTCTTGGGATGTGATCTTTTCTTGCAACCGAGCGCCTCCTGATGCAAAATACAGGAAAAAGCCAAAAGGTGTAGCCTAATTCGCTGCAATTCCATCCAGTGAGCTTGATTGGACCCTTTTGTAGGTTGATTCTGGCCTGCGAGTCAGCTTTTTGACACTCTTTTATTAAGCTTGTAAGCAGCTGGATCTCACAGTCAACATCTTGCATATTGAAGGTGTAAATACCTGAGCTGTTTTGGCATGGGTTGCCAAGGTCCTGCTGTTTGAGAAAGGACAACCCCTGGCAACAGGGCTAGGATTCAGTTCACCTCACAACTTAAGGACTTGAAGTTGTGTCCAACATAATATTTTTTCCCAAAAGTTTGCACAAATGTTCCTAAATACACTCCACAGTTTGCCGACATCTGTTTTCAGTCTCACTACAGCTTTCCTTTCAAACGGGCCAGTAACTCGCCATTAAGCTTGCCGGACATACACTATATTGCCAAAAGTATTCACTCACCCATCCAAATCACTGAATTCAGATGTTCCAATTATTCCCAAGACCACGGGTGTATAAAATCTAGCACCTAGGCATGCAGACTGTTTCTACTAACATTTGTGAAAGAATGGGTCGATCTCAGGAGCTCAGTGACTTCCAGCGTGGTACCATGAAAGGATGCCACCTGTGCATCAAATCCAATCATTAAATTTCCTCACCACTATATATTCCAGAGTCCACGGTTAGTGCTATTATAACAAAGTGGATCAGATTTGGAACAACAGCAACTCAGCCATGAAGTGGTAGGTCACATAAAATCTCAGAACTTTCTGCTCCGTCAATCGCTACAGACCTCCAAACTTCATGCGGTCTTCAGATTTGCTGAAGAACAGTGTGTAGAGACTTTCATAGAATAGGTTTCCATGGCCAAGCAGCTGCATTCAAGCCTTAAATCACCAAGCACAATGTAGAGTGCTGAATCCAGTGGTGTAAAGCATGCTGCCACTGGACTCCAGAGCAGTGGAGACGATCTCTCGAGTGACAAATCACACTAGAGCTTGTCTGCCTGCAGTATGCCAAGTTTGGTGGAGGTGGGATTATGGTGTGAGGCTGCTTTTACAAGTTGACCTGGCCCCTAATTCCAGTGAAAGAACTTTCAATGTTTCAGCACACCAAAACTTTTTGGACAATTTCATGCTCCCATATTTGTGGGAACTGTTTGGGGATGATCCCTTCCTGTTCCAACATGACTGCGCTCCAGTGCACAAAGCAAGGCCCACAAAGACATGGAGGTTTGCTGTTGAAGAACTTGACTGGCCTGCACAGAGTCCTGACCCCAGCCCAATACTGTGAGATTAGGCATCTCATCGAAAGTCAGTGTCTGACCACACAAATGTGCTTCTGGAAAAATTAAAAATTCCCATAAACACACTCCTAAACTTTGTGGAAAGCCTTCCAGAAGAATTGAAGCAATTATAGCTGCAAAGCGTGGGCCGACATTATATTGAACCCTATCAATTAAGAATGGGATGTCACTCGTGTGAAGGAAGACAAGCTGATATTTTTGGAGTTTTTGCCCTTGTGGGTTGAAGCTGTTTTGGGCTAAAAGTAATGAGCCAGCAGAGTATTAAGTGCATCAATCAGTGGAGGTCATAATGATCTTAAATTATTTTATGGTATAACTTTTATATTTTGAAGATTTCAGTGTGTTATTGAGCGAACACATTATTTTCAACTTACTCAGTAATAAAGACAATCCCTGACTATCAAAGTGTGTTCTGTGTTAACACCATTAACAATACTTATAATAATAAAATGTTTAACAGTCAAAATGTCTCAAATCCAACATAGGGACCACATTAAAAAAACAAACAAGAAGTATACTATATAAGAAAAAAGGAGATTATATGTTTTCAATATCAAGCTGTTAGCTTAGCCAGAGGTGCTTTTTTGTTTTAATCTGATGGATTGGAGCTTGCTTTGCTAATAAAACTAAAAGTCTATTCTGTAATAATGCCTTTGCTGTTTGCTTTATGTTAAGGATAAGGCTAATAAGCCCAGTTCTGGCCAGGCTATCAAAATACAGAAAATTTGACCCTTTAACTGCAGAACAAGCTAAGTGACCCATATAGCTGGAAATAAAACCTCACAAAGAGAGAGAGAGAGGGCTGTGAGCTCTCATAGAGCATCAAGTGACAACGCCACATCCATTACACTGTGCCGTGACTTCCTCGGAGGAACCCTGTGGCACACATCAAAGATAGAGCAGGAAAGAGAGGGAGTTTTGTGTGTTTGTGTGTGTGTAAGTGAGTGTGTGTGCGTCTCTGTTTTAAGGGAGTCATGATAGCGCTGGGTGCATTTTGACAGATTGACAGCCTCACAGCTTCATGGACTTGCTGCCAGGCTAAGTGACCATTAGACACTCACTGAGTGTCTCTCCCTTCCTCGCTCCCTCTCGCTCCCTCACTGCTTCCACTGCTTTTCTCTCCTTAGCCCTCCAAACCTGTCTTTTTGGTCACTCCCTTCAACCCTCTGAGACCCATTTGCTGATCTTTGAAGTCAACTGCAGACCTGTTAGTCAGTATTATTGCCGTTATTCGCTGCTACTATTAGCACATGTACAAAGATCAGCGGAGACGAGCATGGAAGGAAGAGGGGCGAAGGGAAAGAAAGTGGGAGAGATAGAAAAGGGAGAGGCGGGGTGAAAGATGTAAGCAGAGGGAGGTGACAGGCAGGGAGAAACACAATTAGTCATAGCCTGATGTGAGAATTGTGGTTTCTGAGTGCGCGCACATACAAGTGAACAGGGAGTGCAAATTTGGGCATATTTTCTGCACAGATAAAGATGAGGAATCCTAATGAGTATATGTTCATGCCTCTATTCTAAATTAAGCACCAAGGAGCACTTGAGGAGAGGGATAAATGAAGGGTAAGAGTAAAAAGCTTTGTCTCTCTACCTCCTTCACACAACACCTTTGCTAATCTTGTATTTATCAAGCAGCCTGTGTGTTGCGGAGCTGATACAGTCAGCACCGATAGCATAAAAGTCCAAAAAAACCAAAAGAGGGAGAGAGAAGTTGTGAGCACTACTGATGTCTGACAGAAACCAGCAAATCTGCGCTAAAAGAAAGAGGCCGAACCGCCTGGATGTGATCGCCACATACCAAAGAAAAAAAACCATACAGTTTGTCTAAAAGGTCTAATTACCAGAGGTTTGTCAGGCTTAATTGCAGGTGCACATGCTAATTGTAAACGAGCTGAATTCTCCATGAAGACACCAGAGCCTAGAGAGAGAGAGGAGGAGGAGGAAGCGAGTGGGAGGAAGGCAGCAGAGAGAAGAGGAGAGAGAAGAGAGGGGCGAGAGGAGAGAATAAATAGAGACATACACAAAAGAGATGGAGGTGGAGGAAGGAACAGCAATAAGAAACCCAAAGGAGGGAGTGAAGGAGGGAGGCGTGGAAGGTGGAAGAAGGGAAGATTAAAAGAAGACATGATTACCATAAGATGATAAAAGAAGGACCAAGGGTGGGGAGGAGGTTAAAGAAATATTTTGGGGTCTATTTTTGTTTTGTAAAAGCTATAGTGTACCGTAAGTTGGATAAAAATGGCTGAACTTCTGAAAATGAGCAGATGAAATCACTCAAAGAGGGCAGTGGAGAGAAAGTATAAAAAAAAATGTTTAAAATCCCACAAGAAGTGTGACAGCAGCAGGAGAGGGAGAGAGAGCGGAGAGACGCACAGACTCATCCGGGTTCCTGTGTAACGGCAGAGCTCGGTTTCCATGGTAACAATTCAAATATGCCTCCACATAACACCCTGACGGACAGGAAGATACACACAACTCGCACAGTACAATACATGCAGTGCGTGCCCTCTCCTAATAATACACAATTTACTTTTTATCTAAGCTGGCGCATATTGCCGGCGCCGACTCTCACTGACAAAAATAAAATACTTGTAACATAAAACAAACAGCACGAGGGCCCCTTCCGCGCAAACGTGTGCGCGCGCGCTCTCGCACATCCGCACAAACACCTGTGAGGTGAGTTAACGCGCTCCTGCAGACGGAGAAGATCCAGTCCTCCTTTTTTTTCTTTTTTTTGACCGTACCTCACATTAAAAATGGATGTCCAGAAGTGCTACCGGCAAATAAACAGAAATAACACGATGGATGGGAGCAGCCAGCCGAAAACACTGAGCGGGAGCGGCTGTGACATGTGGACTAATCAGACCTTCATGCAACGTCTCCGCCGTCATTAACAGCCTCCCCCCAATTAATAACATTTAAACGCAGGGTGTCGAGAGTGGATTATTTACTCACAGCCTAATAGAACAAAACAGCATCAACAAATCCGAGCTGACATTTGAATCTATGTGCTCATGCGTGCCCATTACAGCGCCCGCACAGCAATTACAAAGAGAACATGGATAAGTGGCAATGGGCGCTAACACAAGACACTGCCATGAGTGCACTTCTTGTATCCAGTAATTTACTGCAGACGTGATTAAACAGCAAGTGCAGACACAAAGCCCAAATGTGTGCTCCGTGGGTCAAACACGTTTCTGAACGTCAACAAATTTTTGATACACCCCTCTGCCCTTTTGTCTCTCATTATGTTTCTCAGACAGGCATTGTTAAAGTTAAGCGAAACAGCTGTGAGGGAAACAGAGACAGGTTTTATGGTGAAAACATGATCTGTATATAAAAGATGGCCTTAACAATGTCAAAAACTTGAATAATGGCCAATAGGGGGCGACTATGCTGATTACATAATTAAAAAAGCTTGAATATAGATGTCTATGACAAAAAATGTCCTATTGGCTCGCATATTCTATTACTGTGTTCTTGAATAAGTTGGAAGTCTAACTTTCCGAGTCCCAGTTCTAATTTTAATCTGGAACACTCCCTCAGCTTTTACCACTTGGAAAGTTAAAGCAACCCCAGCAACTCTGAGTTAGTATTCCAAGATGGCAGCACTGGACGTAAACAGTAGTAAAACTGCAAAACCTTTCATTTATATTGCCACTGTTGTGTATTTATGACTCGCTAACTAAGCTATGCACAGAGCACTGACCAAGCTCTATCCACAAATGTCCTGTGCAGTGTTTTTAAGTGCAAATAAACAATTATTATGCTGTATTGCTAGTGATACCTGAATGGCTCTACATTGCTAAGAACCAACACAAATCCTGTTTTTCCTTGCTCTTCCTGCAATGTTCCGAGCTATCTGGAAGGCAGCATATACAACACAAAGGGCAACATTTGCAGGTGAAAAACAAAGCCAAAAATGTAGTTCCAATAGGTCCCACTAGAGGCTGCCTCCAATGTGGATTCAGTTCTCATGTTAAAAAGTTTATAGCCAGGTACAAAAGATCAGATCAGAAAGAGTGAAAAGTGCAACACAATTCAGAGATGGAGAGAATTTGCCTTAAAAGTAAAAGTTGCACATTTTAAAACACGTTGGTAGTTCCAAGGAACAATTCTATTTTGAAGTCAATTTACCATTTGTGTCGCACTTTTCCAAGTTGTACTACTAGTACAGAGTATTTACAGACAAGCATAAAAAACTACAAGCAACTATGGCAATCTGCTAGCAACCATTCCTCTCTTTGGAAGTTTTTGGTGCAGCACCTTCTTTGCATCCAGTTTAATCCAGTGAGAGCCAGGAACCACTGCCAGCCAGGCAAGGATAACACATTTTTCCCTAGCAACTGTCAGTTGTATCACATATAATATTGTGGACAACTCTTAGGCAATCCACACCTGCAGTACCCTGGGTTTCCCAGTCAAACTTGCTTTAAAAAGCCAAAATGGCAACAGTAAAAATGCTCAGCTTGAGGCTTCACTATATGACCTTGTTAACTAATGGGTGGTGGTTATGTTCATCTTTTATATACAGTCTGTTTGTGAGTGAAATAAAGATAGGACATTTTTCATTAAGAGCTATGTGTTGGTCCAAGCATGAGTGTAAATATAGGTCCAGAAATAGCTTCTTGCATTAGGTAACGCTATGTTAATTAGCCATGTGCTCATGTTGCTATTTGGTAATACGGAATTGATAATGTAAGTCTAGAGCAGGTGTGCCTCAGGTTAAGAGTGAACAGATTCATCATCAAGCCTGCAGTTGAAAAAATATTTTTTACTTATTATGAGCAGAAGATCAGGAGTGTGGATCTGGAGAATGGTTAAATCCTTAATACATTCAGACATGTCATCCCTCCTGATTGAGTACGTGGCCTCATGTTTTCCCCAATGTGAGAAGATGAGTTTGTGCCCTTCCTACATGCACCAATACACACACGCACACCGTGAGGTTAATGTGCGCACAGCACCATCTGGGCTGAGCTAGATCATGCCAATAAGATGGTGCCATCAACCGTATCGGCCTTAACATTTACAAAGAACATTGATCACAGAAGTCTGTCAAATGGCACAGACCACCAATTGAATAACCAGAGCTGCATAAGACATGCAACTGCACAAGCTCACCATCACAGGGCTCCAATCTGCCAGTGAAAAATCTACATGATCAATCAGTCCATCAATAGTTTGCTTTGATCAGCTTGTCCCCTGTCAATTCCCCCAATTTGTGAGGACTTTACTGGTCACATGTTTCCCATGGATACTGCAGTGGATTACAGACTCCAGGGTGTATGCTGCAAAGGCTCTAAGCAGCCATCTGAGACATTAAAACTCAAGCTGCCACTTTATTTGAAACATACGTAGGCCATCATTACCAGGCCCTGCTATATCCCTGGGGGCTTGATGTGGTGGGCTGAACTGTATAGTGATTGAAAGGCATTGTGGATAACATAAGCTGACAGGCATATCTATTAAGGAGCCCATTTACATTCAGTGGGTGGTCAGTTAAAGGTAAGAGTGGTACTTTTCTCATCCGAGCTGAAGCACACGCTGCATCAGACATGACTTATAAGTAATATCAAATTGCACTAAACTCGACGCTTTGGTGAATTAGAAAACTACTTGACTTCGAGGAATACACACAGTATGAGCCGACAGTCCAACAGCGGAAAAAAAATCCCAGCGTTGAGGGTTTTTATTTAATTTAAAGGTCTGGATTTCCCTCGGTGAGACGCAGCAGCAGGTGACAATGTTTGACATTTCTGCTTATTGTCGTAACTCCAACACAGCATCAATAATTCAAAACTGTACTCTATTAGCTGGTGGAGATTGGGAGACTGGTTTTTCAGCCACACAGGAGCAAATCAGCAACTGTCTCGCATACTATATCTCAATGTCCAAAGGGACCTTAAAACCACAGAAAGAAGCTCGTTTAAAATAGAGATGGACCGATCCGATATTACGTATCGGTATCGGTCTGATACTGACCTAAATTACTGGATCAGATATCGGAGAGAAATAAAAACTGTAATCCAATCCATTAAATATTACAAAAGCACCTCACAAAACTTGCAACATGGCGTAAACCGGCTCATAACCTTAGCAGGTCGGGGCAGCATGCGTAACGTGATAGAGCGGCATTGGCGTACCAGACCTGTTGGCGGTCTGGTTGAGCATTTGGAGCCTTGCTACCAAACCCGCATTTCATCTCTGAAAAAATTATCCAAGAGAGAAGTAAAGCAAGTGTGTAAGTTCATCTCTGAGTGTTTGTAAAGCATTTGCACATTAAGCTTAACAACCGATACATGGAGCGACTGCCTCTAACAAGCTGTTGTTAGAATTTATTTAATATTACTTTCTACACCAGGATCCTTTTTTACGTAGCTGACAGCTGGTAACTGTGCATGTGATGGTGTAGGTTTAAGTAAATGAGATTGATCAGTATTGCTGAACTATGAAATATTTTGGGTGCAGTGTATTTTTTGCATACAGGTATAACAGAATAGCTTTAGTGTTTTGATTTTTAAAACTTGAGTATGAACTTATACAAAATGCAGCAAGGTATTAAAAAAAACTGTTTTGTTGATTATAAAATGAACTATATCGGATTCATATCGGTATCGGCAGATATTCAAATTTATGATATCGTATCGGACATAAAAAAGTGATATCGTGCCATCTCTAGTTTAAATTTTAAATTTGAATTTGAATTTAAAAATGGATCAAATAAGGTATCATATAAAAATGGTTGCTGATAATGACCATTAGGTACCATTTTAGAGTTTTTCAGGTTACCGTTTTGGTTCATTCTCACTGTTTGCAGCGCCATTGATTTTAGAGTTGGAAGAAATTAAGTCAAACAGGCCAGAAGAACAGTCAACAAACCAGTGGAAGAATGTGTATCACCCATCCAGTTGGTAAGTGATCGCTGGAGGTTGCTGGCTGTTCCACAATGAGATGCTGCACCAAAAATCTCCTTGTGATTGCTCAGGTTGCAAGTAGATCGCCGCTGCCACTTGCAGTCTGCATGGAAAATGCCGACTTGCATTCACGGCTGCACTCTCTGCCTTGGTCACACTAGAATAAAATTAGGAGGGGAACTTCCTGACTCTGATTGCATTGCTATAAGTAGCTGCCATAACCAGTTGGTCACCCAGAGATTGAGCTTGTAAGTTTGGCAATAATTCTGGTCATGCTTTATTCAAGGTAAATGTTGAACCCTTCAAAGCCGCATAGCAAGTAGTTGGTGAGTGTTTTACTTCCATGCAAAATCCACCTAAAGCACTTGAAAGGAGGAAACCTCTGTGCGACCAGTGTCACCAAGTGACACCAAGCAACCTCCTGCCAGGCATTTTTGCCTAGCGACCGGTCGTTGCCAGGCAGTCACTGACCGATCTCCAAGCTTGTGTGACTGGGGACCAGAGTGAAAGTACCTATTGATCTTACGTTTTAGCTCAATGCTTCCATTCATGTGCTGGTGATATAATGTGTATTTTAATTTATTTTAACTTTATGCTGACATAATTTTTGTTATTTAAGCTGCTAAACGACACATTGAAGTGAAATTCTGAAAATGGGTTTTGAGCGCTCACTCTCAGTTTCATTTTGAGGACAGTCATTTTCGGTGTTTCGATGTCACAGCTCTTTAGGATGTAGCCCTTTTTATTTTTAACAGAATTAGAAAACTGACTCACGAGCTGTTTCATAGATGGAAAAGACGTGTACTCCATGGAACAGCTTGTATTTCACCAAAAAGTGATGTGTCAGTCAGACTCATGTGACACCATTGTATTCACTCAGGTAATCAGACATCATGCAGCTATAATGACTCTCCTGCAGAGGTGGTGGAAGCTAACAAAAGTTCTATTTACATCCTCTATAATTATTCAATTCACTCTCACAAAGTCTCACAAAGTCTCACAAACTCAACTGTCAGCGAGGCCTGACTGTTAGCAGCAAAATACCCTGCCTCCCCACTGTACTGTTACAGTCATAACTGGATAAAAAGATACAGACTAAGCTGCTTTTGTTCACCGTGAAATCAAATGACCAGAACCAAATATGCCTCGGTCCATCTTTAAACGCTTCCCCACCACCCTGCTCTATCTGTGCCACTCCCGTTTACATTTTCCTAAATATTATTCACCCCTCTTAAACAGGAATCTAAACATTTTTTAAAAGACAAAAGACCTTATTAAAACAGCCTGGTCCTTTCATTTTTCAGCCAATATTTCTCAAACATGAGCAAATAGTTTATTTGCGTGAACTATTTCCAGCTGTGGACGAATACTAAACACAAATAATAATTTGGTCCTCAAATGAGTATTTAAGGCTGCGGGATGGTGATTTAAAGACTAAAGAAAAACGTCAACAGCTACAGCTGTGTGGATATGCGTGTGTTCTTTTAAACTACAGCGGAGGGTCTGTAAGGAATAAACCATATAAACCACATCGCACTTGTTAATTGGTTTTTGCCTCATATCAGGAATGCATTGACCATTAGATAAATAAAGAGCCTCTTGCACTGAATCATGCTGACACTTTGGATGCTTCAAGATTTTAATTTAGTCACTGAGTGGGATGAGAGAGGCTGAGAGAAAGCAGATAAAAAGATATATAGTTTTATATAGTTTTGAAAAAGAAAGTAGACCCTCTGAAAGTTCTAAGGTTTTACATATTAAAGCAATAAAAATAAATGTTTCCCTTTCAGTTTGTAAAATACAACCTCAGACGAACAACAAAATATGGCCTATTATACCTAAGCCAAGAAGCAGAAGCAGTGTGTGAAATCTGAGTACACCTTCACTGCTTACATAAGAAACAAGAGGGTCAGTAACACCAAGGTGCTGCTAGTCAAATACACTTGATTACCTGATCATCAGCAAATGTGAGGACCTCCATAAAAGCAGCAAAAGCGGTTTTGGTAGTTAGTAGCAATTGTAACCACCCATCAATCTCAGAAGGCTTAAAACACCATTTCAATTTGTAATCTTTGTATAGTTAGAAACATCTTCCCAGGCGTCGATGTTCCAGGAAACCTACCACAAGGTCAAACCCTGCAATCCTCAGAGGAATTGCAAAAAACCTTGAGAGCCACTTCTCAGACTCCATAGGCCTCAGTTAGCATATGAAATGTTAAAGTTCATGACAGAACAGTTAGAAAGAAACTGCACATGTATGGCTTATTTGGAAGGGTTACCAGGAGAAAGGCTTCTCTCTCTGAAAATAACATAGCAGGAAAGTTTAGGATTGCAAAGGTGCAACTGAACACAAGACTTCTGCAAAACCGGTGACCATGGCTCAGGGGGTTGGGAAGCGTATCTGTAACCGGAAGGTCACCGGTTCGATCCCTGGGCTCTCTGTCCTGGTCGTTGTGTCCTTGGGCAAGACACTTTACCCTACCGCCTACTGGTGTTGGCCAGAGGGGCCGATGGCGCGATATGGCAGCCTCGCTTCACAGTCACAGTGTGTGAGTGCGAGAGTGAATGAATAGTGGAATTGTAAAGCGCTTAGGGTGCCTTGAAAAGCGCTATATAAATCCAATCCATTATTAAAAAGCATATCTGCACCTTGCTGTCACTGAGTCCAACCCCGAACTCCTTTGTATACCAAAGTATTCTAGTGTCAAATGTGACACCATCTGTCCGGCAGTTAAAGCTTGGCTGAAAATGGTCATGCAACAGGATAGTGATGCCAAGCACAGCATACTGCAACAGAGTGGCTGGAAAATAAAAGAATGAAGGTACTGGAAAGTCCAGACCTCAAACCACTTGAAATGCTTAAGACAGCTTTCCAAATATGAATGTCCACAAACTTCAATGAACCAAAGCAACGTTGGAAAGAAGAGAGGACTAAAATCTGTTTAAGTAATCTTTAATACTTCTTCCCTACCAACTAATCTGTCACCTCGCGCACTGCGTTGCATACGGGCCAGAATGGCAGAGAAAAATCACTGCCTTATTGAATAGGGTCTTGGGTGTTTCATTAAGTGCACTTTAGTTTCGTCAAGAATCCTCTCCCTGCTAATTGCACTTATAACAAGACGCACTGTGGATCTCTACTGTCGTACTGAGGCTGCCTCAGCCCTCGAAACAACATTATATGGTCTCTTCATCAGAGGCAAATAAACTGACTGGGACAGAGAGTGCGCACACGCGGACAACAGAATATACACACTCAGGCAAAGGGACGATGACAAACACAGCGTTGAAGCAGGATCCATCTATCCCCTGAGGTCTTCATTACCTCATTGAAGCCATTTATTCCACTGAGGTTACACTGCCACAGCAGTCCAGGTCCTTTAGAGGCTCATAGGGTCTGGACCATCTCTGTTTCGTCGGTGCATGCCTCTGCAATATGTATGTAATGGTACAATAGCCTACAGTGCATACTGGTTTTTCTTTTTCTTTTTAAAAAGGGTCTTGTAACTCACTCTGATACAATGTGCTACCCACAGCACAGTGTATAAAAAGCCACTCACACCATGTTTTCAACCTCGGCTGAAATGTATTTTCTCAGGTTTCTTTTAGTGGCCTTTCTGAAAAGCAGAAACATGAAATCGTAGTTTTCCATCCACAAGCAATTTTGGTCTCAACTGCTTCTCTGGTGGCACAATCTGAGTGTTGAACAGCTACAGCTCTCTTGAGGATTTGATAGCAAGCCTGTGGCATCAAGGGAGTAGATAAAATAACTCAGTGGCTATCCACTCTGTCTGTTTTATAATTCCCCTTAATTACCTGAGGCCACAGACCTTTGAATTCCTCTTCTACACATCCTCATACCTCCTCCAGCATCGGCAGCTGGTCTGCCCTCTCTGTGCCAAGAAGACAAGTCATTTTGTTGGATTTACTGAGCTGTTGTGCAAATATAATACCCAGACTGTCAACCACTGATAACAAATATTACAGGAAAAAATGTCCTTGGTGTGTCTTAGAGCGAGTCTAAACGCTCGGCACCAAACCTCTCAGCTCTGTCAGCTGGTCACCATTCAAATAACATCCAGAAAACATCTGCTCCAACCTCTGGCCAAGTTTTCCTCAGTGTGCGGATGCGCGTGTCACACAGAGGGCTATGGTGTGTTTCTGTTTTGTTTTCTCCCTTGCATGTGGCAAAAGGTGGAAATTCAAATAAAGACCTGACAAATGTAATGTGTTTGAGCCAATGATTTGGGGGGGTTTCTACATAAAATACATTTTAGCATCTCTAAAAGAGTTTTGACTTTCCATCGAAAGAAAATCAGAAGGACTGTGAAATTATTTCATTTATCAAATGTTGAGAAATACAGAGGATACAGAAGTGAGTATGCAGACTCACTCCCCCCACATTTGAAGTCAGGAGAAACCTTGTTAATATTCCCACAAATGAAAACTCAACTGCCAAAGCTTGTGACTCTGAACCTGCCAGACAACAGTTTTGCTTGTTTTTTTGTGATTATCTAACCAGAGTTTCTGAAGTACAGTCATTAAAAATCTTGGCCACAGACAGAAGAAAAGACTGTGAAGTTCTGCAGGTCCAGCAGAGACAGACAAGCTTATTCCTTAAAACGTGACAACACAGTGACAGAGCTGCTGCTGATGAACTACATGAGGACACACATACAGACAAGCTGCACAATGCAACACATCACCAGCTGAAGCATTCAGATTAACACACGAGCACCACATTAAGTGTTACGCTTAAATGTGGATAGCAGATATTTGCAGTATTAGAAGATTATTGTGTTCAGTATTAATGTATTATATATTTATTGTTTAAAAGGTTCAGTTTCTGTTGTTTCAGTTTAGTTTGAGATTGTCGTGATTACACAGTGAAAAAGCTTTAGGGGATTTATCCAACTAGGGCAACAGTTATTTTTATTAACTGATCTGCAAGTTTTCTTCAAATTGCTGTCCAAACAACTCATAATCCAATGATATTAGGCTTACAGTTAAATTAAAACTGAGCAGCAAATCCCCACAACTGAGAGACTATCTCATAATGGGCATTTTTACAGAGGGGAAAAAACCCATCAGTTAATCAAACTGTTGGTAATTTCTAATCAGCTCCTCTTTGTTTAAAAATGGTCTTCACAGTCTGCGTACAGTATCTCCTGTAAAGATGAAACATTCTATTTCCGTGGGGCTGTTTTTTAAGAATAACTACAACTACATGGTGGCTTTTTAATAAAACGTATTCCAACTGTGAACATGTGTGTATTTAATTAAAACCCAGTAAGCTTAACAACATATCTTAGAGGTAAATAACCTCCATGCAGTACCGCCAAGGCTTTACTGTGACCAGCTGTAACACAGTGGTTTTATATTTACCACTTTATATTTTATATTTACCACATCCACACGCTGTCTCCTTCATCGTGTTTAGTGTCAGGCTGCATCCACACGTATACGGTTTTTTAAATGAGGGATTTTTAATCTAGTCTACATGAATGCACGAGAGCATATCAAACAAACAGGTAATATAATCCGAACACTAAAAAACATCTGGCTTATCAGAAGCCTATAAACAACAACACAGTCCGATGTGGAGAAAAGAACAGATAAAGTGTGCACCTTGTACAACAAAATCTTTGTTTTGGGTTTCTTGGGATATATAGAGTTTCTGAAAATCTTCATCCTAAAAGTCTTTTTTGGGGTCTTTTTTTTTTCAAAAGCTCCATTTTCATTGACCTAAAACACAATTTATGTGTAGATGAAAATCCAAAAAGCTAAGAAAAAGCTGCATTTTCCAAAATATCCCAGTCTGTTACTTCCTGTTTTACTTTGAAGGTTTTGGTTTCATGTCCTGCCCACCTTTTGTCATCGTATAGTTGCCATACTGCACATTTTAGTATCAATCAGTATCAAGTAAATGCAGGGAATTGCAGATACCAGTACCGATGCTGATACCTTAAGCCTATAAAGCCAGTTTATGCAGGGAAGAGCAGTGTGTCATGGTTTATGAGATGAACCATCATCAGTTGTGTGATGTATTTTGAACCTGGATTTTTTTGGTGACCTTGAATGTAAATGTGTCTGTCTTTGAATCCCTCTGGGTCAGCTTCTGCTTAAATGTGCTATAGGCAATAAATAAAACAGAGGTGACAGTCAAAACACGTATATTTCTTTCATTTCAAAAGGAACAATTTATTTAGCACAATTCAGTGGGCTACTGAACTTGATGGACTTTGTTCAGTAACAATTTATCGATGCTACCATGCTAGTATCAATCCAATATCACTGTCAGCATTCTTATCAACACTATCGATATTTAGATTGATCCACCTACGTCTGATAGATAAGCTTAACTGCTTTCATCTGTGTCTCATCCATAGTCATCTCTGAGTGTGTACGCTGCACAGTCCTGTCTTTCCCTTTGTCATCTGCTTTGTGTCACGATGGTCCACCATGAATTCCTGGACTCTTTGGATTAAACTTTTCTTGTAAACACTGTCGACTGAGTACATTACAGTAAGTGCAATCAGCAATCAGGGTTTGATGATTTTACAATTGTTATATCTGAGGGTAAATCCACTGAAAGTGTACACACATAGTATTTTTCTGTTAAAAACTTTTCCACCAGTACATTCTCCATCATTTGGGTTGGCCTTCACTGAAAACTCTCAGGAAACAGGAAACTGGTTTTAAATAAAAATAGTATCTGTAAAGCAATACTGTTCCAGTTTACTTCTGAGCCTTTGTTATGTCTCAGCTCCAATATTTTCCTGCTATTCTCCTCCAAATGGATGGTTTTTGATGGGCTGAGGGTTTTAACAGATGTGGGAAAAACTCTATTGCTGAATTTAAAAGCATCACACAGAATGTGGTGAAGAGAATTGTGGTTTTTTCCTAAAAGGCAACTTGTGTTTCTTTGTTGCGGGTATTTGTGTATTGTATATCATGTTGTGTCTGTGGCATTTGTAAAATGTATTGCGTTTGTATGGCTGCTACCTTGGCCATGTTTCGCTTTGTCAGGAAATCTCAGCTTAATAGGGCTTCCTGGTTAAATAAAAGTATGTAATGAATGCTAAAAGATTGTTTTGGGGTTTTTTTTGTTGAATTATTTGGTCTCCAGAGCCCTGCACTTGGATCTCCAATGTTCTCTTCAGTGAATCATAACATCAGGTCCGTATTTTACCCGTGAAGTTCACCTGTGAGTGCATCGCAGGCGTGCACGGCTGCTGTTGCTGGAGGTTTTCAGGAAACATCAGTGCGTTTTCTAGTTTGAATATTAATGTGAGAGCTTTCTTTCAGCTCTTGGAGGCATTTCATGACTGATTGCAACAAATACCGGGAGGGGCAAATTGAAATCTTTTATACACTGAGGATGTGATCTGCCCTCTGCGCTTGGCTCACACACACTCCTACACTTACACCTAAATCTCGCAGAAGCGCTCACCTTCCAGTTTACCCTCCCGAGAGGTTAACTCTACCTTTAATCCTCCTCTCTGTCTCACTGATCACCTGTTCCACAGCTTCATTAAGGGGAGAAGAAGAAGAAAAAACACTGACAGCCGCAGCTCCTTCCCCAATAAGTACATCTCGCTGCTTCTTGTTCGGCTCTGTATTTGAGCGGGGGCATTTTCCTCCTCATTCCTGCAGCTGTCTGCGCTTCAAACCCACTCTCGGTCTCAAGTCACGGCTAATTAATTGACAAGTTGCCCCCACTGAGGGTCAAATGGAGACAGATTCACTGACACTTTGAACAGGTTTGGCAAGTAGATACCACCTGCTGTTAACACTGCTAAATATAAACAAGACGGCACGGCACAGCAAGCCCTGCAGTAAAATCCTGATTTTACCTTACAGAAGATGGAAACTATGTTACTTTCTTATTCAGCAGGTGGTGTTTCTAGCATATCTGTAAATAAATTAGCCATCTGGCAGCAAGTTTTTTGTTCTGATGAGTGCCATCACACAAACCTATTTCTTCTTTTGATTCTAATATATTTGTTCCTTCTCTATCTTTCATCATTTCCCTCTTTGAAAACATAATTATCGCCTTATAATCCCCTCTTAGCGAAGTCATCTGCACAACGTGATTTCTCTGGAGTCCCGGTGTCTCTTTCTTGTGAGCCTTTTGAGGACAATATCATCAAATATGACTCAATCTTATTCTGCTATCTAACCCTCCATCAGTTCTACTTGTCTCTGCACCTCGGCCCTCGGTGCCAGATCTTGTCTTTTGTTTCAGTCTCTTCTATCTGTGTTTTAAAAAGAAAACAGATTAAAAAAAGCCTCTCGCTCTAGTCCCTGCCTGTCGGTGGAGGAGCTTCAAACAGGCTCCCCTTGGCATGACATAAAGAGTGTTTCTGATTAAATCTCTCCATGTGTGACAGTCAGATCATGTTATTATCGAACACAGGAAGGATGAAAGAGCCATTTCTAGCTGAACTTCTGCATCTGATACCTTGATGAAAAGAAAAGTATTTCCACTGAGGTAGCTGCAGTGTATATGGTGAGCAGAGCCTGCACAAACAGGCCAGCAGAAATGGTGTCGAGAGCACGCTCAGTTACAGAACGTGGGTAGCGGCGGCATCACAGCATCGGGCCCCCTTTTCTCTATTCTTAGCTCTTCCTCCTTCTCTCGCAGTCACACATGACTAGGTACTGAAGAGGAGAGGTAGAAGAGGCATCTTGGGTTTCTCTCACTCTCTAATAAAAATGAGATTGCGTGTACACTTTGTGTTATCACACTGTCTATATGAACCACCGATCACCATTTTAATCTATCTTTTATTTTTTTATCATGTAAATTGTATAAAAGTGCAACTGACTGTCCAAATGACAAAGTTCTACGCTGGGCTGCCATTGTTTTCTATTGCTATGCTATTTCTCCAGCTAAATACAGACCACTTTTGGCCCGGGCAGTTTAATTATTCATCGCTTAATTTACATGCCACACAAACACGTATAAATATGATCCCCGTATGTTGCGGTAAACACATTTAAATTGCCATTTTATGTTGCCAAAGCTAGATGTAGCGCAGGTTAGGCCAGGCATTACAAATGATGTAACACCAATACAGCCGTAAATATCAAAAGATGCTCGATAAAGATGTGAAATAGCTGGTTATCTAAAAGCTGATTCTCACAGCCAGATGGTTTCTGGGCTAAGAGCTTAAATGCACAGATAAAGACCAATAAATGAAATTTATTGGATGTAAAAGTAACATCTGGTTGACAACGCATATAATCAGAACCTCAACACAATGGGTTCTTATTATGGGGTGACAATGTCTCTTATTTTCTCTCATATTTGTATATATTTCTCTTGTTTGCTATTTATTCCTGCTACTACTACTATTTATATTTTGTTCTAGCACAGTTGGTGTGGAGCACCCACAATTTCGTTTTACATGTACAATGACAATAAAGGCCTATTCTATTCTATTCTTTTCTATTCTATTCTATTCCACTGATGCAGGTCTGCAATGTGACACACTCGCTTTACTGGGTACACTTGTTCGGCTGCTTGTTAATGCAAAAATATAGTCAGCCAATCACACCGCTGCAACTCAGTGCATTCAGGCATGTAAACACGGTCAAGATGATCTGCTGAAGTTTACATCGACCATCAGAATGAAGAAGAAAAGTGATTTAAGTGACTTTGAGTATTTCAGAGACTGCTGATGTACTGGGTTTTTCCCACACAGCCATCTCTGGTGTTTACAAAGAATAGAATCTCTAGGTGAAAATACCTTGTTGATGTAAGAGGAGAATGGATTTGAGCTGATAGAAAGACTACAGGAACTTAAATAACCACTTGTTGCAACCAAGGTATGCAGAAGAGCATCTCTGAAAGCACAACCTGTCAGACCTTGAAGGAGATGTGCTACAGCAGCAGAAGACCGGGTGTTATTCCTGTCCCCCATGAACAGAAAGTGAGGCTGCTGTTCACTCGGCATCACCTGCTGTCAGGTCGTCTAATTTCTCGGCACACCTTTGGGCCCTTTAGTACCAACTGAGCATCATTTAAACGCCACAGCCTGCCCACGTACTGTTGCTGACCATGTCCAAACCTTTGTGACCACAGTGTACTCATCTTCTGATCACTGATTCCAGCAGGAAAGCATCGTGTCACAAGGCTCAAATCATCTCACCAGATCACAGTTCAGTAGACCACCTTTGGGAATTGGTGAAGTGGGAGATTCACATCATGGTGCAGCTGACACATCTGCAGTAACTGTGAGATGCTATCGTGTCAACATGGCTCAAACTCTCTGAGCACTTATTTGAATCTGTGCCATAAAGAATTAAGGCAGCTCTGAAGGAACCTGCGTGACAGCCGAGTAGCTCATCCACTTTGGCTTATTTACCTAAAATTATTTCCAAATAATTTTTAGTAGAAGAGCATTCAGATTATTGCCTCCTGTACTCGATGCAAGCAGCACCCTCACCTAAGACACGCTGAAGTGTTTTTAGCAGTAGCCTGGTGTGTGCTAAATATTAGAAAGTATGACTTCACAGTTCATGTGTCACAGACATGAGTCTCACCTAAGCTTCTCTCTCTTTATTCCCTGTTGCAAGATTTCTTTTTGATGCGATGACAAAACAGCAGCTGGGTGTGAGTTTGACATCACTTTTACACCAACAAAAAGCAATTTTAACCTCACTGTTTGTCTACCATTTAGACACCTAATCACCAGGAAACTGCTCAGTGGGTCGGCCCAGGGACTTTACAAATTCTGACGAATAAATAAAAGGAACAACAAATCACCTGAGAGATGACGCGAGGAACCAGTCGCTCTGCATAACAATGAAAAATTAGGCTGTTTGTTGACTGTAAAAAGGCAACTCCTGTACAGCTACTCGTACCGTCGATCAAGCGAGCGAGCAGAGGTGCCGCCACCACAACAGAACAATGTTACTCCTACAGCGTAATTTAGAAGTCGCCCTACCTAATCAGCTCTGAAGGGCCTCACTTGAAGGTGAAGTGAAAAGCTGGCCGTCATCTCAAGAGAGGAGGCACAATTACTATTAGAAATTCATATGGCTGCGCTCTGAGGGTTTCTCACCTACACTGAGCGGGTCAATCGCTGCGTGGAGTGAGTGTGAATGTAAAATTGTTGGTTTCAAAGTTGATGAAACTTGGATCTAAAGCTGTCGTTCGTTAGACCACCCGTCGTCGATAAGCACGGTGGAAGGGGGCTGCACTGAAATGCATTCAAACTGATAACGTGGCAGCACATCTTATCTGTTCAATCTGGTTTCTAATAAGGTGTCAGAGCTGTTAGATGTTGCGTCAGTTCTACCTTCAGGCGGGACTGTTGTATTTACCTGAAATATTAACACAGTAAGATGCTGTGAGGACCTGCGTGCCAGGCAAACTAATTGGAAGCATGGAAGCAGAAAAAAAAATACCGAACAGGATACACATGGAAGAATCCAGATTTCAGCTGTGAACTGGCGACTGAGTGATGAGCATCTTTTCAGGGTTTTTTTTTTATCATTATACACGAAGGAAGAACCCCACAAATGCATGGGTGGATGAGGAATTTCTGCACCTTAGCTGCTTTGCACTTCTGCCTCTCCCTCTCTCTCTCTCTGGCTCTGGGTAAACAATAAACACCAGGCTGCTCAGCACCTGTAATCCTCCGACGACTCAATCAACATTTGTAAAGCTGGTCACATGAGGCTCGCGTCCAAAAACTGACTCAGCCGGCTGTCTCTGAGCTCCAGCATCAACATCTCGGCGCCCGTACAGTCATGGCAGTTCACTGCTGCCACTCCGTTCACGGTTCACCGATCAAACCAAGGGCCACGCTTCCCGCCTGACAAGAGAGCCAGTGCTCAGATCCAGTAATCCTCTCTGCCCAACCCGCCCTCCGGAAAAACACGCAGCATCACAGCGGCGCAACAAGAACGCACACCCCTCCAAGGCCTTGCTGCTTATACACTCCGAGGTACATCTGTCTACAAAACTGCCTCCTTCATCCAGTGTCAGTGAAGCTCCCTCAGGATTTGGCACCTGCGCCTGGATCTTTGCCTGTTTTTCTTTCTTTCTTTTTTTTGTCTGCCACGCCTTAACCCCTCTCCTGCTCGCTGTCATCATAACAGAAAATCAGAGTGTTGAAATGGAAAACGAAGTTTTGATTGAAATACTGTGGGCAGGAATTTGGACACCGCGGAGCCTGAACAGCACATGTTAATAAGTGAGCAGAATACACCCGGTACATTGTTGAAGCTGTTGTGCTTTGCGAGGGAGGGACACACCAGCTGTCACACCTCCTCCAAGTCACGCTTCGGCAAAGACGTGCATCATAATCAGATAGTTACATCAGACTCCTGTGAGCCGGCGAGCGCAAATTAGTTCAAAGATTTGGGAGCGTAAACTGGCCTCACCCGTTGCTAAAAACCAATCCGGCCAAGAATCTAATCCGCGATGCCACCAGGAGACAAATCCTAGAGCTGCTCTGTTGGCAGGAGCCGGACGCAGTGACAGAACAAAGGATTTTGCACATATTCTGTTTCAAAACTGTCGATGAAGACACGAACGCACTTTCCCCTGATCTAACGGTGCGCTCTGTTGCTAATGAAAGCCATGCAAATTCTCCTTTAAAGGCTTATTTTACTTGCACCCTTTGTCACCGCGCCTCTCAGACACCTTGTTCCATTGTCTTTCTGCGCCCCTCCAACTTTTAAATATGCCTTTCATCGGTCGAACTCCTGAGCGGCTGCCAGGAGCACAAGCTCAGCAATAAAATCGGCTCCAGTTTCCTCCACTCTGTTGCTTTATGCAGTCACTATTGTCTAGACCTGTTTTCCCTCGTGAAGCGGCACAACTCCTTGTTTTGATGGGCTTATTGAAGCTAGTGTCTCGTTATCCCTTATCTCAACACCGAGCTCCCTCACAAAGCACCACGAGAAAGAACAAGTGACAAAAACAAAAAAAAACCCACACACACGCAATTTGTACTTTTTTTCCTTTTGCACTATAAATGTTTTGTTTCTTCTGTTTCTTGTGATTGCTCACTCTTACTGAAAATAAACATGGCCACAGAAAGTGACTTACCCTCTAAAACAGGCCTTTTGTTAAGCAATGTGCATGAATAGAACTGAAGATTTATTTAAACTCCATGAAAAATGTGCAGTGTTTTATTATCAGACCATTTTTTTTTAAAAAAAAAACTATACGGAAAAATAAATTTTGTTTGACCCGATCAAACCATGAAGGAAATCCTTCATATTTCACAAAGCGGCCATTAAGCCATTATTTCCGCCTCCTCTCGTAGTTTACATGACCTGAAATTATCATGAACGAGGGCAGTTTCTAAGAAGGTTAAATAAGGGTTGAGTTAATCGCAACTGCCGGATATCAGCGGTCACAGTGGTGGCAGCGTTTAAGATGTTACAGTACATGTGAAAGTTCATTAAGTTGATTAAAGTAGTAAAAGCTGTGAAATGTGAGAAAAACAAGGCAATCTAAGTCAACTTTCAGTCGGAAATGCCACCCATTTGCAGCCTATCTGAAATAGAAAGAATCTGCATTTGCATGGCTGTTAAATGTCATTTTAAATTGTAGGTCGTTTATATTTGTGTGTGTCACCTTAGACTCCGCTGAGCTGCTGCGATAGAGATTTTATTCGCCATTTTCTGATTCCCCGGCTTATCAAAGATTTAATTTCAGGTGAAGTTTTAAGCGATACCCATGGACACATATGCACAGCCCCAATTACTTAAATCACTGGCCTACCTTGAACATTGCCAGCCCGGATCTCCTCTCTACTCTTCAGAACTGGCATGATGGAGTGATCTGGGATTCGACTCCTCCTCTCATAGCCTCGGATGAAGGGATGGTGGACAGACGAAGGCACACGCAGAGGGCTGAAAAGTGAGGTCTAGCAGGCTGAGGGATGAGCAGAGTTGTGCTTGATGGGTGGAGAGGGGTGACGCTTGGGCTGTTATCAGTGTGAGGGGGTAGTGGTGGTGGTGGGGGGGGGGGAGCAGGAAGGTTTAAAAAACCAAGAACAAAAAGTCTAATCTGCAAAGAACCAGATCCAAACTGGCTGAAAAATGCTTTTCACTGAGCGTTTTAGAGGAATTTAAAAACGGATCATCAACTCAAAATGTCAGCACTCTTATGGGGAAGAAAAGCCGAATGATGGTGAACGGAAAGTGTCGAACGGGCGGGCTTTCATTCGTCTTTTTCCATCTGATTGTCTTTCCTCTTCCTCCAAAGTTGGTGATGCAGGTCTCCTTCCTCAAGTCTGCAAGTGTGTGAATACTGTTGCCGTGGAGATGAGGAGATGAGCAGCAGTGTGTGTATATGTGCGCGTACTCTTCGTCTTTTTCTTCTTCTCCTGCTTCCCTCTATTCCTTCTTCTGTCGCTCTGTGCCTTTGCTTAATTTAGCCAGTCATGATCCTCGGCTTGCCGGCCCGCTCCTCGTCTGAAAGAGACAAGGAAAGAGTCAGATGGCCGAGTAAGGCTGCGGATGAAGAGTTGTTGGTGAAGGCTGAAAGCCACTGTGTACACAAGTCAATTGCCTCTGAGGTCAAGGCTTAACTCAGTCAAGCCGCTGTGTCTACATGCCACTTTCACTGCAATCTGAATGTGCTGAATGTTGTTACATTGTTGTTGTTTTTTCACAGAAGATTTTTTTCCTTCTCAGGCCTTTATAAGGTCTGTCTGTACTCAATAAACATGCTGGCTTTAAGGCTCGCTATTAAATTAATGAATCAATGCAACACTTTGATTTTTTTTTAGGTACGATTTTTTGGAAAGATATGCTAAAAAAATTTACTTTCTTCCGCCAGAATATATACCAACACAGAGCACACTAGGAGATTATATATCCACATCCTGGTTTTCATCTGTTACTGTTTCAGATTGCGATTGTTTATGTCTGATCATTTCAGAATTGCAGCCCTCACATGCACTGGTGTCTACTTAACTGATTTACTTAAAGGTTTAAATGTGGAGTGTTTTACCTCTAGCAGCAATGGATTCTGAGCTAGGTCACCAATTTATCACATGTCACATGATGCACATTACACCAGTGGGGATAGGCATGAAGAAGACAGCTTAAAAAGGGTGTAGAAAATGCTGAATTTAAAATATTCAAAAACAGGAGTTGGCTAGTAGAGTGTGACTGAAATCCTCAAGACTCTAATATTTTATAGCTACAGATATTTATTCCACTATGTGCTCAGGTCAGTGCACAAAACAGCGCTGTTGTAAAGAATTCAATGGGCTTCTGGGAGTTTTATGGGAGCAGGACAGTACTTTTGGCTTTAAGCTTAGGGTCCCTTAAAAAGTCTCTGGTGTGATGCCCTCCATGGTTAAAAGTGTCATTATTGATTTTTGATCAATGTATTGTTTTTCAAATGTGCAGAATCCTTAAATCTATGTGCAAATTAAATGATTGTTTTTAAACTTGTTTGTTCCCTGTTTTTACACAGATCTTCCAGGGCCGACAGAGTAAAGCAGCGTAGGCTAAAGGTGGGAGGATCGACCCAAATATCGACAGTATTGATAACAACGCTGGTATTGGTGTCGGACCGATACTAGCGCAATAGGATCGATACTTTGTTTCTATCCTCTAATTGAATTGTGTTGAAAAAATAGACCTCAGACATGCAGTATGAAAAATGTTTAAACCTTTTTATGTTGACTGTCACGTCTATTTTATTTATAGCATATTTAAACAACAGAAGCTGACCTAAAGTGCTTTAGAGACAGCGACATTTACATTCAAGGTATCCAAACAAAAAACAACCCCAGTTTCAAAATACGTGAAAATCTGAAAGGTGTGTTTTTAATTGTGATGTAATTTGGCACATGAACAGCTGATCACAGGAATCATCCAGCCTGCTTCAGGAAATAAATAAATAAATAAATCCAAACTTTCCTACCCTTAATGATCTAAACCAGTCCCAGGGATAAAAAGCCTGCAAATTACCCCTACTTTGTCTTTCCCATGAGTCGGAAGACATACATCTGCATACATTACTGAAAGATGATATCCTTTCAGGGATGACAGCTTAAATTCTCAACACTATCAGGGTCATTTAAGTTTAAAAAAAAAAAGTGTGATCTGATTGTTTGGGCTCTCTCCTCATGCCAGGCAGCTCTCTGTCTGTCGTTTGCATCAATGGTGAAAATAAAATTAGGGCTAATGTTCTTGTGAACCAGAGAGCTCTATCTTTCTGCTTGTCCTGTCCTGCATTCAGTAAACAGCGACATTGTCATGCAGATTATAAGCTTCAGATATTGCATGCCTTTACCTTTATCTATTTTGTTGATTTTGCTATTGTTTCTATGCATAAAAATATAAAAATAAAAAGCAGGATTGGCTTTGAGGTATCTAGGACAACGCTCTTTGGGCAAACTACTAGAGGCGTAACTTATTCTGCAAGTGGACTAAGAGTAGTGGCATAGAGGGACCAAACTTTGAAAGAAAGGCCAAAGTGGCAGAGATACAATCAAGAACAAAATCAGGGAGAGAGAACACAGAAGGTGGAGATTAAAGAGTCGAAGTGACAGGCTTTGTATTGACAGCTAGGCTAAATTTGGGCGCAGCATTGTGACTCAGGTTGTGGATTTTAATTCGACCCTAAATCATCGTCAGCTGATCTTTTGGACTCCTACGTGGTGTCTTAAAGGGGAGAAGAAGGTACAAGTAAAAAACAAGTGGAGGTCATCATCAGACAGCAGGTTGAAAAACACAGTATATATGCAGGACTTCTAACTGGTGCAGCAAAAGTTGGATGCAGCCATGCAGATGCATTATTTAGCTTTCCGTGCTTGCTTTTTAAAACAGCGGGAACGGATAAAGCCTAGGCTGTTAGAGACATGAAACATTTATGGGAGGAAATTAACAGCAACAACAATGTGTTTACAAGGAAGTGTTTAAGAAGTGTTAGAAATCATAGTTAAATGTTCACTGTGAGTTGTTTTTTTTTATACAGAACTACGTGAACTTCTTTTTAATGTTGGCATTAATTGTACATTCATATATTAAATGAATATTACATTTGGTTTGTAAGCCGAATTAAATGGTTTTTCCTCACTCTGAGTCAGACATCGCATAAAAAAACTGAATAAAATTCACCAGCCACCACTGACAAACTTCAAAACACTGATTAAGTTTTAACTGACTGCAATTCAAAATTGTAAAATGTTTTTGTGTATCGTGTAAAAGCTCCACTAAGGACCAGAGTTGCTGCAGCGCATCAGTCTCGTGCTCTGTGATGGCTTGGTCACATTAGATGACCACCAGCTTGTGACCTGGAAAAATCAGCAGTTCCCTGTTGCAACCAAAGGCAAGGTCACCCAAACATCGAGCACGCAACGTCCTCATCATCTGGGCGACCACTTTAGATTGAAAGGTGACTGCGGAGGCAACCTGTCTCCAAAGATTCGCAGCCCACCACAGTTTAAGAAGGAATTTCTGTTTCATCTCTCTGAGGTCAGAGCTCAACTCTGAATGTAAGGAGTTAATGTGCATTGCTGTGTATGCAGATAGCTGCACATTTGAGATTCATCACAGTCAACTGATCACAAACATGTTGCACATTAATTCACAAACTAATAGCAGACTAACTCCGTCTTGATGCATCGAGGACAGTAACTGGTCCCCATCTAAGCATAACCATTACAAAGGCAAGAAACCTGCAAGTTCATTGCACATGGTCACGGTCTCAAATCACTAAAGTTCCCTTGTGGTGGTATAAAATGACGTAATGATCCATCAGTATTAAAAATACCTAAGCTGTAGCCTGACTAATGTATGCTATGTCTAGTTTTTCATCCTTTAACAGATCTTTACTGGCACATGCTCACAAGGATATGCCTATTTCTGGCAACACGTGTGTATTTATTGCATCTTGAAGTAGATGCAGGATATGTAGGTACACAGAGTTTAGCCCTTAGGAAAACTGTCAGAGGATATGTGCATGTGTAGAATTTTAATCCCGTCTGGCAGTGAAATGAATAATTCATTCAACAAATTTTATTTACAAAAATCCATCTTTCTCTCTGACTCCTTCTAATTATCTCTGACTCTCATAGTGGCATTAATATGATTCTGATGGCTTGACTCGTAGAATAATGCGGTACATCCTTACATAAACCTTTTGCATTAAACAACTGGACAAGGCTTATTTGTTTATTCATTTAGTATCCTCGCTATGAACCAACATCTTCTCAAAATATTGAATTATGCAATCCCAGAGAGCCATTTTATGGATGTAAATGTGAATGCTTTTATGGTTATGTATACGTAACTCAATATTACTCAAAATGAACAGCGGCTAACTGATTACTTGTTTTATGGCATGTGAAATTAGTTTGTTTTTAAATGGTGATTTTGTGTTTTTCATGTATACGGTAAAGAGCTCTACAATATTAAAACAGCATTAACGGACCAAAGTATTGAACCACACATCTGAATTCAGGTGTTTTCAGCCCAGTTGCCACTGATGTTTAAATCAAGCACATGGCCAGCCTGAAAGAATTTTAAAAGAGCTCTCCGAGTTTGAGCGTGGTACTGTGATAGCATGGAAACTTTGTCAGTTTTTAAAATTTCATCCCTCCTAGATATCCCACAATCAGCTGTTAGATATATTATTGCAAAGGTGAAGGCTTTAGGACTTAGACCATACCAGGTTACAGAGCAGGATCGCTGAGTGCATAAAAGTCGCCAACACTCATTAACATCAGCACAAAAACTGTGCGCCGGGAGCTTCATGGCTTTGGCTTCTATGACCAACTGGCTGGTGTAATGTGTGGCCCAGTACTTTGGTCTATATAGAGAAAGTCCAACATCATGTATGAAGACTGCCTAAAAATCATGTTCTATTTTACAGCTGCTTATGACAAATGCCTAGAAACTGTTTTCATACTGACACAAAACAGATTAAATAAATAGGAGATCATTAAAAGGTGTGAATCTTATTATTTAGTTATTGTTATCCTGTAGTTATTCTTACCTACAGACTCAGTTCACGTTTGCTCTCTTTTGTCTAATGGTGCATTTTAATCATTTTTAGGATATTTATTCTGTTTTTACTTTTTAACAGCTAACTGGCATCAAGAATATAAATACATTACTTTAGTACTGGCAAATTCTCACTTTGTATTGATTTTAAAATCTCACTGATCATACATCTTTCATCTAAAGCACATCTAAAACACATCTAAGGGCTTATTAACCTGTTACATCGGGCAGGGCGTATACAGGGCGATCTGCTGCTTATCCCAACGTTTCTGCTAGTAGACAAAGGTCAGCAGGTGTTTGCTGTCAGAGCTGCCAAACTGTGGCACAGTCCGACCTTTGAGATCAAAAAGGGAACTTCTTTACTGTCTTTTAAATCTCTTCTTAAAACATTTTTATGGAAAAGCTTTCATGGATGTTTAAAAGGTAGCAATGTGCTTTTATTTTTCATTATTTGCCTTTCTTTCTTTTTTTTTAAGTTTTTTTAAAGATTATAAATTTCTTCCTGTGAAGCAGTTCCTAACTTTGTTAAATATTAGTATTATTTACCTAACCATTTTAATTTGAAATGGGACTTTATTGCCTAATTCCCAGCATACAGTCTTTTGCATCGCCTTTAGTGTGCACTGTACTCAATAAAGTCCTGCTGAAGAGTCAATTAGAGCAAAGTTGGTGTATGAGTGATATTAGGTCTGTGATTTATTCACTGTCAACGATCTGTCGCAGACCCACTGGGGAGGAAACAAGAAGGAGAAATGTAACGCAGGAGGAGGATGACATCAGTTTGGCACTGGCTAACACACCTCTACCAGCTCAGGCGCACAATAAGGAATGAAAGAATAGTAATGAACAGATGTAAATCCATGCACCTGCACGCTGCACTGGACTAACTGAGTGAGTCATCTGGTATAAGCTTCATTCTGCGCGTTAGAAATAGTGCGTGAGTGAGGGATATTTTGTGCTCCGAAATGCAGCTGAACGTGTGAGAGTGTGAAATTCTTGGAGATGTAATCTCAATTATACAGACTTTTTTTTTTAAGTGGATAAACAACCAATTAGTCACAGAGCGACGACGAAAGGTGAAACCGTGCAAGCAACTCTGGTGGAAAATACAAAAACAGCCATCACCTGTAGATGAAAGTTCATGCAGAATACATTTCCACCAGCTTCATGCAGACTTCCGAATGTACACAAACGCATGCACACTCTTGCTCCGTCAGCTGTGCTCTTGCACACGTATTTAGGGTACACACCTTCTTTTCATGCATGTGCATACGCTCACTTGCAAAGAAGAAGTGAGGGCTTTATTAATTCACTACTCACCTAATTAACTCTTTTCTGTAACACATAATTTATAGACTGTAGTGGAGATGTTTTACAGAGGAGCAGAGTTGAGACACAAAAGCAAAGACAGAGCAAAACGAGCGGTCCTTCATATTCCTTCATGACGACATCCCACTCTCAGAACAATCAAGAAAGAGGGATTCATTAAGCCTCTTTATCAGTCCATAAGAAGGGGGTGGGCGGTGAGACTAAAGTAGCTGGTGTGGGCCTATGCTAGTAGGCAAAATTTTTCACCTTACGGCTGAGTGCACAGGCAATTTTCAGTTAAATGTCCATGTGTATATGGGCTAATTGAGAATAGACTAGCAGTGGTAACGCTTTAAAGCAGCTCTCCCAAAAAAGGTGTGGCGGTGAGAAGTAGAGACGTAGCATCAAACAAAACACAGAGGGAAAGGGGACAAATGTGACAGAGGAAAAGAGGAAGGTAGTGATGAAATGGCGCGTGAAATTCTACCTATTTTGATCTGTCTATCAGTCTGTCTCTATCTAAAAACCTGCTGTCTATTACACCTTAAATCCACAGCGAGGAATTACCCGCTGAATCCACTGATCAACATCCAGCTAATGGTAACCGGTCTCTGTTGGCCCGAAAGGGAGTGAGAATGAAAGCAGGGAATAAAAGAAAATGGAGAGATTTGGGTGAAAGAGGGAGGAAAACTGAAAACATGCTGAAGAGGGAAGATTGTGTGTCTATGTGCGTTGGTGTGTGTGTGTGTGGGATGGGAAGGGAAGGGGCAGGGAGGCAGTAAAAGTACTAATGGCTGCTGATGGACTGGCAGAATCAAAATAAGCACAAAATCAAGCATGAAATGGGATACACTATTAATGACTTGAGATGGCCATTAGCGCCAAACTTTGAATGCAGCTCAGCAGATCATGTGAAAAGAATATCATTCCTTTTAGGACAAATATCCCAAACTTTGCCAAAATTCGACTGTCAAAGTCAATAAAATTACACCAGTGAGACTGCAAACTCATTTTTTTTCCATTTCAAATGCGTTACAAAACAAATAAATATATATAAAGATTTTTTTTTATTAGTATTATTAAATCATGACATGTGTACAGATAAAAAAAAAAGATTTCTCAAAGACAACAATTAAAAATGGGCGCCCTTGGCCATGATGATGAGGACAGATGAGGAGAAGGATGCGAGACCAGACCGATATCGACTCACTGAACGCTCATCCTTTAGGCATAGTTTAGTGTGCGAGTGCATGTGTGTGTTAATGTGTGTTTTATGTATACGTAAAGCACACACAAATACACACAGACAGACAGATAGACAGACACTAAACGATATTGAACCTACCTAGAGTAACAATTAAGAATCCCGCAAGAGTGTGATGCAAAAGAAATGGGTGTGGAGGGGACCAAAAGAGAAGGAAAAGGGGGGGAAAAATAGTCATTCATGAGGAGTTTTTTAGTTGTCTTTGAAAAAAAAATCATCCAAGATCATTAATCATCAGACTTTAGACACAGAAAGAGGCGTAGGATGGGGTATGATGACCTGACGAGCAGCATTTTGATGTGAAATGCAAAGGAGGGACTGACAGGAATGATATGGTTTGGTGAAAAGAGAAGAAGGAAGAGTGAAGAGGGAGAAAGAAAGGGCAAAAAAAATTGGAAAAACAAAATTCCCTTCTTTCCCCTCTATCTCACTCATAAATATAAGAAATTGTACACCAGGTAGATGGAGAAATAGATGAGGAGGCAAATGACGGAGAGAGAGACTATATGAAAAGATGAAGCACCTCCCAGCACTGCGATGAGGAATAAGAAAAATATAAAACGAAAGAAAAAATTGAATACTCCAAAGCCTTCCGTTTTTGCTCTGTTTAGTGAGGCGAGGAGGGGGCTTTCAGTTATATCCCCCCCTCTCTCTCTCTGCAACTGGTCAGTCTTCTTTTATCTTCTGTCCTCCTCAAAGCAAGATGCTACCTTCCCTTCAGATGAGCGGTAACCCTTTGCCAACACAGCTGTTGGACATGGCACTCAGGCTGGCTGCATGGTTGGGTGCTGCTACGCAGAGATACAGAGTGTGGAGCCGAAACACACCTCTGGCTGGCGTAGAGCGGCGAGCGCAACTCAAACTGCGCTCGCTCTCCTCCCCCTCCTTCCAAGAGAGCGAGAGAAAGAGAGAGCGATGTGGAGGTGGGTCCCTCTGTAGGATTGTGAATTAGAGATATGCTACAGTGAAGCCAGGCTGCTGCAACAATTGTCAAGAAAATTGTTTCCAATACAGAAAGCAATGGCTCCCTCTGTTGTTGCTCTGTTTTAATTGGAGATTAGACTCGGCAGCATCTGAGGGAGACAGCGGAACGAGCTGAAAGAACAGTGCCACACTGCGAAACGATACCCCATTACAAGTAAAACACCTGCATTTCAAAGTACATTAGGACTGCTAATGATGCTTTTTACAAAAAAGTAAAAATCTAAAGTTCCGCAAAGCCAAAAGTCACAACTTTAAACTGTATTAAACTCTATTTTGGCATTAAGACTAGTTTACTGTTATTTAAAATGTAAAATAATAGCAAGCATATATATATATATATATATACACACACACACACACACACACACATATATAGATAGATAGATAGATAGATAGATAGATTCTGTTGAGTACTTATAAAACATTTTACTCTTGTAAAAGTAAAAAAGTGCAAGCTCTGAAATGTACTCAAAGTAAGAAAGTAAAAGTAACACTTTGGAGGATGTTTCTACCAGCTATTTTTGTGCAAAGCTAACTGAACCTTGTGCTGTATTAATGTAATAATATTAGTAAATTGGAATAAATACTTTGTTTCAGTCTAAATTTTAATAATAAAAAATTTACTCTGCCAGAACATGAGCAGAGAAAAAGAAGGAAAATGTGAAAAAGAGAGAGCTCTATTTTCTTTGACTTAAGACAGGAATGTGTATACAGTCAACAGTTAAAGTGAGATTCAGTGGGGGGGGGGGGGGGGGGGGGGGGGGGGGGTTCTTACAAATGTATACACCTGAATCAACCAGATGTCAGCAGATGTTTCATGAGTTGTCCTGGCTGATTTTCATCCTCTGTACTGAGGGTACACAGTTTATACTAACTAGACAGCCCCTGTGCACCAGTCCCACACTTGTTCTTTACTTTAAATCCATCACAGTACAGCAATCTAACCTGTTAATCCTGCACTAATCTGCAGAGGATTTTCATGCTTTTAATGATTTTGATCCATAACACAGTTAGTCAACCTCAGCTTGTTTAGCCGTTTCACACAATATGAAAACAGATTATCTCACATGTACGGACCAAAATATCTGATTTAAAAACATGAGGACTCACATGTAAACTTTAAATTTCCAGTTTATCAAATCCCACTGAGCAGTCCTTACCTTTGCATCTAACCTCTCTGAGTGAAGTTGGCTCTTTCTTTTCTCTGCCTGTGAAATACAGGAGCTGGACGTTAAGCTAGCAACAAACTGCACACAAACAGTTCGTGTGTTTGTTGATGTTTGTTGAGCTGAAAGAAACGTAGCATTTGAAATGACCTGCCACTTAAAAAACGTCGCTCCAAACAACAGTTCTGACAGACAAAAAAAAAAAAAAAAAACCTTGCTTCCTTCATGCTCGCTACTTTTCATAGGGCTAGCTACATGCTGAAGTACCGCTACCAAAACTTATGGATACGTGCAGTCCTCGTGATCGTGGTGTTGAGAAAAGAAAAAAAAAAAACTTTTACCCCTGACTGTGGCACACGATTGTGCCTCTTTGACCTCTGTTTATGCGACATCCTCTGGTGACTATTACACGAACAGGACTGACTTTCATGTGTTACTGTTCAGGCTCAACTCGGTTTGATGTTTGAAGGCCTGCACGTGAAACAATAACTCCCTCGGTTAAACCAAAAGTATCCGACCTGTTTTCAAAATGTAAGAAGTGGAAAGTACAGATTTTTTTTAATGTAATGACTAAAGTAGTTATTTTAGCACACATTAAGATGGGCATACACTGTGCGATTTTTTCAGTCGCGTTATTCAGCTTCTGCTCAAACTGTACGATTGACTCGCAGGGGTTAGAAGTTCGTAGGTCACGATGCAGAGTCTCACACTATAAGGCCCGATGCTCTGATGCGACCCGAGTGCTCACACTGTGCGTCCATAAAAATAAAGGTTGTAACCTACGAACTTCTAACCCCTGCGAGTCAATCGTACAGTTTGAGCAGAAGCTGAATAACGCGACTGAAAAAAATCGCACAGCGTATGCCCAGCTTTACTCTGTGAATGTATTGCCTGACTTTTCTGTTGTTAGCTGAAGTGGCAACTTGTGCTCTTCTGCGCATGTTGGTTGTAACGAGTGGTTATGACTAATGGCATCAACAAGGCATTTTCATAATATCCAGTGAGCTACTGGATATTCTCTGTTAACACTATGACAATAGAGATTAAACAATAGAGATGATTTCCGAAATACTCAGACCAAGCTGTCTGCCACCAGCAACCATGCCACAATCAAAGTTACAAAATTAACTCTCCTACTTATTCTAATGTTCAGTTTGAACTTCAGCAGGCCGTCCTGACCCTGTCTACATGCTTAACAACTAAGTTGGTGTCATCTGATTGCATTAAGCAGTTAACCAGGTGTACCTAATAAAGTGAGAGGTGAGTGTATATTTGACAGTGTGTTCTGTGTTCCTGTGCTTATACATTCACCCCCATAAAAGCTCAGTAAAGGCCCAAATAAAATGCTAATGGAAATTCTTTGCTTACACACAGGCTGCAGCTTTTTTTTCAATTCTTGGGTTATCTACTGTATTCGATGTGTGTTCACTTTTTATATTACAGCTCAATTATTTACATAAAAATATGCACGCAATCAGCCTGTGAAATAGAATGTACACTTATTTACACTCATCAGTATATAAAAAAGTTACATTTTGCTTGAAGTCTATATACGCTCAGCTTATTGTACTAAATATGAGTGGTAGAACTGGGAATTTTGAGTATTAGTTACATATATGTTAGGATTTTAATACTGTTGCAGTATGAAACTAAGTTTTTCTAATTGTGAAAATATAACTTATAAACTATAGGTTTGTTGTTATGATTTTGTAGTTTTTCTTCTTCTTTTTCTTAAATTCATTTACTCTTTCCATCGCTGACTTGTGTTAATTCAATAGACAAACAGGTATGATTCTGTACCTTCTCTTTGGTGCAGAAAGTGTGTCATTTACAGTTTCATTCAGTGGGAAATATAAAGCAGTAGATTATGTGAGAGACCTCTAGTGGTAGTTTGTATAGGTGCATGTATGATTCGCCTGACAACACAGAAAATGGAGCTTTCTACATGTGGTTTTAATTCAAAACAAGCATTTTTTTTTTTACTTTATTTAATTTTTTTATTCTTTGTGCCTGAATTAAATATGTAATAAAATCAACAGAAAGGCATCCCGCTTATGTGGCGTGTTGCCACAGAAACCTGCCAGCTTGTGAATGAAGCTGCCTACAGGTTACGTTTATGGGAATGTGTGCTTGAAAAAGGCTATCCAACAACTCCTGTAGTTTGTATTACTGCATCATGCAGCATGATTCTTACAGTGCCTCCTCACTTGTCCATGTGGGTCAAAGACTGTATTTAAATGATGGATGTAGCCACAGAGATATCACCCATTTGTGTTGTGCTAAACATTTTGAATACTTAACATTAGTGCCAAAAAGTTCATTTATTTCTTCCATAGCCAGCCTCAGTAGCCCGACATTGAACTGTCAGGGCCCCCACTCTTGATCGCCGTACAACAAACATTGGACTAAACGCCATACAGCACCTCCTTCAGGAGGTGGGCCCATGTCATCTCTTTGGTCTCCATCGGCCCAGCCACCAGGCATGTTCCCTCAACTTCCCTCCCCAGGCTTGCCTCCGGGGTGCATCCCTGGTAACAATATCCCAGGCAGGGTGGAAGTGTCCCTTGATATCTTCTCTCTCAGAGGGATTAAATGTTCCAGGCATGTCTTAGTGTGAGGAGCCCCCGGGGCAGATGCAGGATATGTTGGAGAGATTACATCTTGCGGTTGGCCTGGTGATGGATGGATGGATGGATGGATGGATGGATGGATGGAGCCAGATTTGGAAGACAGTATGGATAAAATACATAAAATACACCATTATCAGAGAACTTACTTACTGTAGGAAGCTACAATAATGAACTGTGGATTACTGCTAAATTTATAAAAAAAATTAAAAAAAATAAAAACCCAACAAATTCTTGGACTGGCTGTAATTCACTGCAGGCTATATTATTTGTCAAATAATTAGATAGAAACTCCAGTTCGGTCGAGTTTGGGGAGGCCTAACAGATGGCAGTCAGGCCATAGCTATGTCAACTTTCTGGGAATTCTGCAAAGAGAAATTCCTCCACAGAGATGTGAAAGACTTACTGGCAGTTATTGCAAAATCTTGATTTCAGTTCTTGTTGCTGAACGTGGCACAACTAGTTTTTTTTTTTTCCACAAAAGACCAGGTCGGTTTGCATAACATTTTTTCCTCTGATAAATGAAGTAATAATTTAAAAATTGTATCTTGAATTTACTTAGGTTATCTTTGTGTAATATTTAAATATGAAACATGTAAGTGTGACAAATATCCCAAAAAGACAAAAAGAAAGAAAAACTGAAACTTCATGATGGCAGTAACAGGATCCACAATATTTTCCATGTATCTGTGAGACATAAAATTCCACTAAAGTAATCTTTTAGCATTGTGTCGTGCATTATGATGGGAGATTAGAGCACCAGTCTCTTGATTTTTCTTCTCTGTCTTTTGCGTGTTCTTCTCATCTGTTGTTGGTGTGGACTGTGTGGATTTGCTGTTTAGCTGTAGCATATTTAAATAAAATACACAATATAACAAAACATTATCTGCAGCAAACCTCGATTGTGATAGGAGAGCAGACCATGATGCACAAAAAAAAGAATAATACAGTTTGGTGAGTTACCAGTTGTTAGAATTGTAGCCATGACAGCAATAGCTGTATTGGTAGTACTTGATTTTGAAGGCTCCAGGGCTCCCCTCTGTGGCAACTGAAAGTACTGCAGGTCAGCAACGAACAATGGCCACAAACTTGACTTTTCGTTTCATATCATTACTTATTGTAGCTAGGATTAAATAATATCACAGCAAAACCTGTCAACTGCAATGATAACCACAGACATTAGTGTGGAGGTCGCAGCATTAATGTGCAGTTCTTACGCTCATGTTAACAGTAGCTCACATGCTTAATTTAGAAAAAAAATCCAGAATCCGGAAAGATCCACCTTTAAGTCTCTGTCTCTTCTCTTTTTGTCATTACAGAGCTGTTGAATCAAAGAAGCTTATATGTAAGATCATTTTCTTTTAGGCCAGTTTACCTCTTTCACATTTTTGGCATCGTTTTACTTATCGTGCAATGTTTTTTCTCTGTCAATGGAAACTTAAAGTTTCCATTAGGCATCTGCTTACTCTAATGCCACTGATGCATGCGCTTACCTACTGTTTTCTCTGCACTGTGGATTATGCTTTAATGCTTTTATCCTCTCCCTCCCTGCACTTTTCTGCAGTATCAGTGGCGCCAGCAATGTGTGGCCTAGAGTTGTGGTGGTTACTGGATCTGCTCAGTGTTTATTGTCTGTTGTTTTTACAGTGCTCAGTTTTCCTCACTCTGCAGTCTGTTGAGGTAAATTGCTGCCAGAGGTTTTTTTCTTTCTTTTTGCTAAGTGCTTCCTAAATGGGAAATGTTGGGTTGTCTATGTCAAACTGTAAGGTCTCTGTTGAAGTCAAATAATCAAAATGTATGGCACTTCAGAATGTTTTTAACCCAAACTGACCAGATGTTATTTATAATATAAGAGAATATAAAATGAATTTCACTTCAGTGCTTAATGTGATGTGTTCATCTTTTCAATTCTCACTTGAAAGGCACAAAGGAAACAATAAAATATACAAAGCAGCTCAGCTACTGAGAGCCTTGGTCTGACTATGGCCACATTAAAGCAGCGGTCCCCAACCTTTTTTGCGCCACGGACCAGTTTATGTCCAACAATATTTTCATGCACCGGTTTTTACGGTGTTGCGGATACATACAAAAAAATAAAACCAGTACCAGTACCAAAAAAAGAAGATTTATTCTAGCGCTGTCAGTGTTAATCTCGTTAAAATGATGTTAACGCCATAACCACATTAACGCTGCAAATCTCCGTTAGCGAGTTAGCGCAAATCGCCCCGTGCGTGGGGCTGCACGGTGCTAAGGCATTGAGCTCCTTCATGCATCTAGGATGCAGCAGTCTGTCACTGAAGGAGCTCTGCAGTTCAGCAACATTTACATGCATGGGGTGGGAGACTCTGTCCATCAGAGATGTTATTTTGGTCCTTCTGTCTCCCACCACCTGCACTGGGTCCAGGGTGCATCCCAGAACAGAGCTGGCCTTCCTGATGAGTTTATCCAACCTCTTCTTCTCAGCTGCTGATAAACTGCTGCTCCAACATACAACACTGTAAAAAATGACAGATGCCACCACAGAGTCATAAAAGGTCTTTAAAAGCGCTCCCTAGACTCCAAATGACCTCAGTCGCCTCAGTCTGCTCTGACCCTTCCTGTAAAGAGCATCAGTGTTGTGGCTCCAGTCTAGCTTATTATTCAGGTGAACACCCAGGTACCTATACAAGTCCACTATCTCAACGTCCAATGTCCAGATTTGCCGCGTTAATGTGGTTATGGCGTTAACATCATTTTAACGAGATTAACACTGACAGCACTAATTTATTCATAACACATGGGGGAAAGAACCAGGGAAACCGAGCTAACGATAAAAACAATTAAAAACATAATGAGTAAAAACTGATAAAAACCCTGAAAACAATAAATTTCACACCCGAACTCTGATGGACCGGCACTGGTCTGTGGTCCAGGGGTTGGGGACCGCTGCATTAAAGGACAGGATTAAAATGACCCCACTGAGCCTTCCTAACAATAACTCCCAGCAGCTACTCTGTATCATAAAAACAGAATTCTCTCCAACTGACAAAGTATTTTCTCCATTTATAAAAAATGTAACCTGTAAGACTGGACTAACATCCACATCTACCTGATCCCGCAGAGAAAACTCATAATCCATCTTGGCACAGAGTCAACAAGGTGATGGAATCATTCCTCTGATATTTTTGGTCCACGTTGACATGATAGCGTCACAGATTTGTTGGCTGCACATCCATTATTTGACTCTCCCATGCTGCCACATCCCTGCAATGCCCTGTTGGAGTGAGATCTGCTGACTATGATCAATATTTGAGTACACGATTTGAATTTCGTGACATGGTGTTTTATCCTGCTTTAAACAGCTATCAGAAGATGATTACCATGTGGTCATAAAGGGATGCTCATGGTCAGCAACAATACTCAGGTAGGCTGTTGTGTTTAAAGACTCAAAAACAGCTTCCTGACCAGATAACTGACATGGAGAAAAATCACCCAGGTTCCCTCATCATTATTCTAGAGGACCTTAACAGTGCAAACCTCACCCACGAACTTCCAAAATGCAGACAGAACATTAAGTTAATCAGAACTGAACTTGTAATTTGGCATGCCTGGGCCGACACAATTACTGTACTGTACTGTGCAGCTCTTGGACTCTCGGATCACTTTCTGCTTCACATCATACCTACCTACAGACAGAAATAAAACATTTCTAAGCTTAAAATTAAAACTGTCAGGAAGTGGACCAAGGAGTCGAATAAGGATTTACAAGCCTGCTTCGAGTACACAGAATGGAAACTCACTGACACCGTGACATTATACATCTGTTTTTGTGAGGACTTGTGTGTGTAAACTGAGACCTTTTGCACATACAATAATAACAAACCATGGTTTAGTCCAAATCTGGGGAAGCAGGGCCAGACCAAGGAGGAGGCCTACAGTAGCGGGAACCGGGCCCTGTACAAGCAGGCCACAAACAAGCTGAGCAAGGAGATCAGGGTCGCTAAGAGGAGTTACAATGAGAAGTTAAAAAAAAACTACTTCTCAGCCAATGACCCCGCTTCAGTTTGGCGAGACCTGCAGCACATTCTAGTAACAGGAGTCCATCCCCCCTCTGTGAAGAGGATCCTCAATTGACTGACGACCTTAACACCTTCTATTGAAAGACAACTATTCACACCTCCCTTATGCTCACCCTCACATCCACACAAAAAGAACCAGCAGCCCTCACTCCCTCCCCTCTGACCCCCTGCCTACATTAAAGATCTGTGAAGAGGATGTTTGTCTGCTCTGTCAGAGACGGAACACCAGGAAGGCTCCAGGACAGTTTGCCCCCCTTGTATCTGAGACTCCGTGCTGACCTATAGATGTGTCGGGAGTTTGGTGTTCTTGCCGGCTCAGATATTTGAAGTTTAAACAGCTACATTCTCACCTGAAAATATGTACCCTGAAAGAGTAATAAGAGGAATATTAAAACTAAGTAGCTGCCGCCATTGTTGGAAATTGGAATTGGCTGGGCCGCGCTATGAATTCTGCGATATGGTTTTTCAATTTTGTTGTCCGGGTGGAAACTCGGGAGAAATTCGGGAGAATGGTGGCTCCGGGATATTTTCGGGAGGGGCACTGAAATCGGGAGGGTTAACACTCCTGAAAGACATCAAAGAAATCCTGCTAGAACCCCTGCAGTTTGCCTACTGGCCAAACCATTGACTGTAGAAAACATGGACGACGCGACCCCGCCTCCTGCAAAAATGAAGCCTCATGCTGTGTCCCAATTCAGGGTCTGCATGCTTGAAGTACGCATTTTAAGTGCGATTACGTCACCGCCACGCGACGACGGCTGTCCCAATTCGAAGCGTACTTCAAATGCATACTCCAAATGCGCCGTCGATTTCCCCAAATATCAAGCGTGGTCCGGTGCACGCTTCGTGGTCCCATATATCCCACAATTCATAGCGCGGCGGTGGGTGTGGATAATTTTGCCGCAAAATACGGCAGAAGGGAGCGGCCGAAGAGTGAACTGTCAAAAGTAAGTACTGAATATGACCTCACTTAATTATGTGCGAATGTTTAATAACGAAGAACATTAAAACATGGCTGTTGGCCACATGTTGGCAAAGTTGTGTGACATTAGTGATGTTTGTACTTACAGTGTTAACTTGGTTTTAAAGCCTATATATATATATATGTATATACACACTTTTTATTTATTTTTTTCACAAGCCTCTCACTTCCGCACTTCTCGTACTTATAGTACGCGCTGTATGTAGTAGCATAGTGCGCGTACTTCAAGCGTGCAGATCCTGAAATGGGACAGAGCCAAAATATCCCGCTTGTGGAGGCTGCCATCTTGCAAATTTGGAGCCAGAGTCTGCGCAGTAGTGACTTAAGGTGGAGCGACTGTGTAACGCTCCCGCCCACACACCCGCTGGACCGCAAACACGCCCCCTACACTTTTTACGTAGCCCGGCTGCTCGAGTTTTTTTGCTGGTTTACCGCGACTGACGACTCGTTTAATTAAGGTAAATACAACCATGTCACTGTTATAAAAAAGACACACAGCTTATCATCTTATAGTTCTAAAATCACTCTGTTGTTAATTCGCTAGTTAGATTAGCCGCTAGCATACGCACTGTGTTGGAGGCTTGTTGCTAGCTAGTTAGCGATGCTACACACCTTCTACTCTTAATAGTCTTCAACACTTATGGGGGTTTTTTTATCCATTTTTAGACAGCGATGAGATCAGCTGCTCACTCCACAGAGGCCCAGAGTTACTGTTAATATCAAAAATATAATGCTGTCCTTTGAGATTTTAACATAAGACTGAGTCTAATGGATCTAAAACTGTTTAAATCTCTACAGCCTGGTAACATGGAGACTTTAAAAACAGCAGCAGAAGGTTTCAGTAGTGTAGTCTAATTTGTTCTTTTCATTTAATAATAGAGTCCATGTTATATCGACAGCTACATTCACCCTGGAGAGAAACTAGTGAGGGAGGCCATCAGGACCAAGCTGGGTTTCCTGGGTCCAGAGGTTTGGAGAAACTTCTTCCCTTTCTTTCATCACAGCTGTCCTGTGCCAGATGTTCTGTTGACCCGCTGTAAGAGGCATCATTTAAGAAACACCAGGAAGACTGAAGCTCATGGCATTGATCAAGCAGGACTCATGATCTTCACCAGCAGCTCCCTCACAGGGAAATCTTCAGCACTCCTCCGTAGGCCCGCCCCAGGAGATGGATAAACCCAGCATTTCATCAACACTGTGATGAGACCTTTGGTTTGTGTAATGTAATAAATAATCAGATACTCCCCAGAGGCTCCAGACTCTTACATAAAGATATTATATTCAGTCCTGTAGAAAGTTATATATATTAAAAATATGTGATCCTCTCTGGTTACTCTGGTATGAATAACTCTGAATCACTTTATGGTAAATAACACACTATGTGTAAAAAAAAAAAAACTGTGAAAAAATTCCAGATGACAAGTTTGTAGTTCAACATACAAGTGACGACCTTTGACCTTCATCAGGTTTTATTTAATTGTGTTAGACAAAATCTCATATGCTCTTCGTGCAGCTGAGTACATCAAGTGTTTAAAACGGAAGCTGTGCAGGTCTGAGATCAGCAGCTTTGTGAAACACCAAACTGAGGTCCTGTTAATGCTGATATATAGTGACACAGTTACATGAGTGATTAATTCTTTTGTTTTTTTGTCTTTAACTTTATCAATAAAGCTGCAGCCTTCACTACAGCACATGTGGTACTCTAGCCTTTGTACTGTTTTCATCAGTTCATTTTGCAGTTAACATGTGAACATGTTGGATGATCTGTCTGCTGTCACTGGGTGGTGCTGAGGTCTGAATCTGAGGGCAGCTCCTGTAATCACAAAGACAACAGAACCATCAAATTCAGATATAAATTTTATCCCTCAATATTGAAATAAAGCTGATTCTTCTGTCCTCACACACTCAGGACCTGAAGTTTTTCTCTTACATTTTTTTCAGTATTACAGTACACTACAGTACTTTAATCCATAGTTCCTGATTAATGAGGAATTACTGAAGTACAAGGTTTTAAAAAATGTTACTGTCTTTACAGATGTGGTAAGAGATTGAAAACATGCTGTTGTTTGCACATATTTAATATTCAGCTCTGCACAGGAGCTGCAGCAGGGTGCAGCCTGTTGCTTTTACAGTATAATACTTGTAATAAAAGTACAGTAACAGTAATTAGTGACTAAGCAGTCCGGGGCGTTTCTCTTGATTTCTTTAGTCAGGGTAAATTCATTCACCTGAATTAGCTAAATGAACCCTGACAGCGAGTGCTCATCTTAGCTAGCTAGGTCTCAGGAGCTAGCTAAGGACGGTAGTTACGGATTAGCTTACAAACACGTTTAACTTACCGAAAAAATGCAGCGGGGCCTCGGGTCCTTCTGTCGGGTAGTCCAGTTTTCTGAAGAACACCCCAGGCTGTCAGGTTAAAACACTCGGTCATGTTTTCGTAGCGTAAACGCTGGGCGTCCTCTCAGAGCCTACGCTCTATCTGCTATTCGCGAACAGAGATACGCAAGTTTCTCCGTGACTGCAGCTGTCAGTCAAAGCTCTTATGATGACGTTTCACCCCAATTTAACATCACCGCGGTAGGAATTAGAATCAAACTTATGGGAAAGGAGACCCCTTGAACATCAATCAGCGTGATGAGAACTATTGAAAACAAAAGAACGAATCTTTGGAAAAAAATTATCTCAGGGGAATTAATTTCTTTTAGTCTCACCCCAGTCCCATCCGCTAACATGGAGGAGGCGGGGTTTATGACCTATATTGCAGCCAGACACCAGGGGGCGATAGAGACGTTTTGGCTTCATTTTTGAGGAGCTGTCGCGTCGTCCATGTTTTCTACAGTCAATGGGCCAAACAGGTGAGCCAAGGATGCAGTCTTTGGAGGCCTTTGGAGCGTGATGTCACGGGAGGGGGCGTGGCCAGGATTTTTAGTTGAGGCGCCATATTTCTGGGTCAAAAAAAGCGCTAGCGAAAGAGGAGCGAAAGCACACGGAGAACATTAGCTATGGTTCGTACTTGCTGTGTAATCGGTTGTAACGTTAGTTCGCGCGACCGGCAAAGGAACAAGTCTGAAAGTGGTTTATCTTTTCATTCTTTCCCCACCTGGAAGCAACATGAGAGAGTTCATGTTGCGGATGTAACCAAAAGACGGCGTCTAGCCTGGATAGCAGCTGTGAGAAGACCTGATATGAAGTTCTCTTCCATCTCCAAACATCTGTTGGTGTGCTCCAGACATTTTCAGTCCGGTAAGTCCTAAATATGTACATATCAAGCTTTATAGCCTATTAGTTTTAATGTTGATGCGCTCAGAGGTCAAACGTCCTACCGAGTGAATTCGCAGACATACGTATAGATACACTAATTATTTTTGCGCAATTGTAGGTAAACCAGCCTATGTAATGGATGAGACAAATCCTGACTGGGTTCCAACGCAGCATATGGGGCACTCCGAAATCCTAACATCTAATTCTGACCGTCACAGACGGCGAACGCAACGAGAGCAACAAAGAGCACCAGTCGGAGGTAAAGACCACCACCACCACCCCCACCCCCAATCCTAAAATTAAAAACGTCCTCTCACTGTCCGGCAATCATCACATAGCGTTTTAATTAATCATGCGCCCTTATTTGGAATACTGCTGAACATTTCCCTTTTGTGTGTGTACTCTTTGTATCTGACAGGCTTTCATAAAGGAGTAGTAGAGTGTGAAGATGAGGCCTGTGCAGCAGTTGCACATGAAGAGCAGCTCAAGTTGGACACGACAGAAGACCAACACCATAATCACCTTGCCAAGGAGGCTGTGGGCCAGAGTTGTGTTGGACAAGTGGAGGCTGAGTTAGCAGCTGCAAATGTAGAAAATCTTGATCTGACAGTAAGACACACAGAGGCTACAAGACAGACGAAGGATTGTGTGTGCTGTGAACAGAGCAGAGCAGAAGTAAACCGGCTGTTGGAGGAGAACAGGAAGCTTCAAGCACAACTGAAAAAGACAGAGCTGAATCAACATTTTTTAAAGGATGACACGGAAAAAGTAAGATATTACACTGGACTACCTTGTTTTGCAATTTTACTGGCCGTGTTTGACAATGTAAAAGCTTTCCTGCCAGCGTCAAAGAAACTGTCGCATTTCCAAATGCTATTACTCACACTCATGCGTCTCAGACTTGATCTTCCTGTCCAGCATCTTTGTGATCTATTCAATGTTTCCCACAAAGCTCTGTCTTCTGTCTTTACCGATACCATTGATGTTTTGTATGCCCGCTTAGGAGCCTTGGTGCACTGGCCAGAGAGGCACTGTTTACAGGCCACAATGCCCCCTCAATTTATTGAAACTTTTGGAAAACGGGTAGCCGTCATTGTAGATTGTTTTGAAATTCGTACAGAAAGACCATCAAATTTAAAGGCACATGCACAAACATACTCTCGATATAAGGGTACACACACCATGAAATACCTCGTTGGATCACACCTCTTGGTGCAATTTCATTCATTTCCAAGGGTTGGGGGGGGAGTGCATCAGACAGACATATCACAGAGAAATGTGGTATTCTTCAAAGGCTGTTACCAGGGGATGTAGTTTTGGCTGACAGAGGCTTTGACATCAGAGATCCTGTGGGAATGATGTGTGCGGAGGTTAAGATCCCTGCATATACAAAGGGCTTCTGTTAACTCGATGCCAGGGACATAGAAGATACGAGAGCTATTGCCCACCTAAGAATTCATGTTGAGCGAGTAATAGGTATTTTGCGCAATAAGTTCAAAATGCTGCATACCACCATGCCAATCCGTCTACGTCTTCCATGTGAGGGTGAAGATGTGACCCTTCTTGATAAAATAGTGAAGGTTTGCTGCGTTTTGGTGAACATGTGTCCCAGTGTGGTGGTAAAACCAGGGACAACTGAAACTTGCTCTTGTTAAAAATTCGTAAACAACGTGTGCTGTATGTATTGTAATTATTTCTCTTAAGACATAGTAATTTCAAGACAGTTGGTGGTGAGTTATGTTATAAAAACGTTGTCATTACATTATTGTATTTGTAAACTGTAACTGACACTTATTCTTCACTGTAACTACTTTGATCGCCTTTGACGTTGTTGTAATAAAAGTAATGACAAGAAAAAAATCTTTTGTTTCTTTATTTACATTTTGTAAAGTGGTATTTTGTTAGTACAAAAGTAGTGAAGGCAAATTGTGAACATGTCTAGGCACATCAGGGATGAAACTAGACCCCAGAAAGAAAAAATTAGATATTCAGAGCTGCACTACACATAGAGAAAAATTTTTGAAGAAGTTCAGGAAGGCACTTTTTTTTCCTTTGAAGAACTCCTGTGCTTTCTTCAATCATGGTTCCCAGAAGTCCACATCAGGGAAGATGCTAACCACAGACATGTCTCTTTGGGTCCATACAATGAGGTCACAGTGCTTGGCGCTGGTCACAAAGATTTGTGTTTGCACTTGAGAGTAGTAAGGGTGCGTCCTCTTTGAGTGAAGTCCATTTGCAGCTAACTCCAGGCAGAAGTATTTATCCTGCGCATCCACTGCCTGCTTAATGCTGTCCGTTCTGTATTTAAAAGCACTCTTTTCCATAACATTCACACATAGTGAGTCCATCAGGAGATGCTCCAAGTTCAGGAAAACATGTGTTCACAATAAAACCGCACAAACGAACCTGCAGATAGTGAAGTGCTGCAATTTTTTCGGTGTAGACCTTTCGTGCGTCCTCCTCATGTTCCAGTCCCCATCTTGTTTGCACAATACACATAGACTTTTCAGGGTAGCACACACGATTAACCACGCTTTGGGCGGGAGTTTGTAAACTTGTGGCAAATACAGCGTGCCTCACTGAAGCTGTGATTCTCCCGGCATACCATCGAAACCAAACAGGGCTCTTGTGCTGAAGTCTTGTGTGTCCTTCAATAGCTTCTGCCTGCTCTCCAGTAACTGTTGCAGCATTTTTATACCTTACACAGTGCAGCTGTAGATCAGAAAGGCCAAGGTCAATCGATCAATCGCATTCAACTAGACTCAAGCTGACTTACCTTTGTTTGAAAAACGACGTACTCACAGTTTGTCTGCTGCTTTTCTACCTCTACAGTAATCACTGCACCTCAGAAGAACCATCTGTGAAACTCCTAAAGTTTGTGGATGACACCACTATCATTGGTCTGATCCAAAATGAGGATAAATCCGTGTATAGTTAGGGAAGCAGATAAACTGGTCCACTGGTGCAGTTAGAACCACCTGAAGTTGAACCCACTCAAAACTGTGGAGATGACGGTGGACTTTTGAAGAACCCAACAAACCTTCCTACCTTTTGCCATCCTCAACAATACAGTAGTTACTGTGGATCACTTCAGATTCCTAGGATCTACCACTTCACGCGATCTAAAGTGGTCCTCACATATAGAATTTGTCTGGAAAAAGTTGCGGCAAGTCAGAAACTTAACCCCGTCATAGGGGCTGCTGGTCATCTTCTTCACTGCCTTCATCAGGACAGTCCTGTGCAGATCTATCGCTGTCTTGTTCGGCTCAGCCACAAAGCAGGACAGCGCCAGAGTGCAACAGACAATCAGTCTGGAGACAGGATCATCGCTGTGGATTTTCCCTCCAGAAGGACAGAAAACATCTCTGCAGACCCCTCACATAATTTTGATGAGCCCACGTAAATTGTAGCCTCGGTTTCCTGTTCTTAGCGAACAGGTATGGCAGAAGTTGTGGTCTTCTGCTGCTGTAGCCCATCTGCTTCAAGGCTCGACAAATGTTGTGTTCAGATACGCTCTTTTGTATACTTTGCTTGTAACAAGTGGATATTTGAGTTATTGTTGCCTTCCAACCATGACACATTGCTGCTGGCCATCTTGCTGTTTTTATTTTTCTAGCTTATGGCAAAACCCTTATCTTCAACCCAGGATCTGACTGAAGGCCTAAGCACTAAATCTTTTAAGGCAGCAAATGATGCTGCCTCAGTAGTGTTTGAGTGTAAATTCATAAGGGCTCAGAATGATATGATATATCTTGACAGCCCCAATAGTTTCTTGATACTTGCAGTTGGATTGGAAGTTAAGATTGTTTACTTTCTTTATGGTGAAAGAATTTAATTGTTCCATTTGAAACCTTGCCGTGCTTACGTGGATAGCAAATAAATGTCAAACATCAATGTACTTGTTTTTGTCTAAACAAAGAAAAAAGGTAAACAAACTCAAAATGTAATGAATGGCACACTACAGTCATCTGTAATCTCTTTCTTTGTTGGTTTTAAATATCTACCTGGATGTGAGCTTGTTTACGTCGTAATTTTCCACAGTTTTTTCGAAGACATCCACTCACCCCTGTATGGCATAACACGTGGGCAATGACTTTAGGCAAAATTTGTAGAAAAACTCATTCAACCCTCAGCCTTCATGGACTGAGAGGACTCAAAGGCCAATTATACCTGCACGCTGCTTGTCTGGGTGGCGACACCTATCATTTGTAGAAGAATACTTCAGCAAATTCTCACGTCCTCAGTTCTCAAATGGTGATGGGCTGTAGTGACATGATTGTTTGTGAGTGGTAGAACCAATGCAGTAACCGTAAAAAGCCCCTGAGTCAAAGTCTGTAAGTGTGGAGATTGAATCAAACCTCTGTATGACCTGGAAGAACCAAAGCCATCACTAAGGTCGGACCTAATTAAATGTTTCCATGAAGGCTGGTACCCATCCCAGGTGAAGCCAGTGAATGTGATGTTATAGCCTGTTCCAACACTGGCTCGTACAGACCATCGAGAAGACTCCATAAAGCTCCAATTTCAATTTTGTCACTATTCCCTTCAAGGTACTTTTCTTGAGCAGTGCTGCGCCACTTCCAGCAACCTTGCTACTTCCATTTTTTTTCTATGGATGTTCCGTACTGACCAACTGCATGTTCACATTTGCAGTGCACATTGTATCATATCCATCAAAACAGTGGGCCTCAAACCTGGATCTGAGCGAGGACGGTGGTTCTGTGATGAATGTGCACAACTGTACAATGGGAAAGTGCCACAGTTCAGATCTTTTGTCCCAAATTTTCTCTCTTGGACCTTTCATAATGTTACAATCTAGAGATATTTTCCAGGTCTAGTTTTATCTCTTGATGCAATGCCCTCAAAATTCCACTCATCCACTGAGGACTGTCTGTCTCTTGAAGGCACAGCTTATCACCAGTGATGATCCTCAACATGAAGATTGACCTTGACACCTATTTTGCTCACTGAAATTTGAGGTCCATAAAAAAGTCAAAAATGCAATGATACAAAAGACTTTGACACAGTGATTTAAAAATTTCATGTGTCATCTTCCAAGGCTTATATTGATGCAGCACTCTTGGATCCAGGCATGTCTTGTCACAGCCTAATCTGGTGAACCAGTCTCTCCCTCTGCCAATCACTTCCAGAGGACCACTTAGCTTATCTGTCTTGATTTACCATAGATGATTTTATCATATTGCAGTGAGCTTAGTCTATTGCACTTCAGATTTTCTGGACTGAGTTCCTCCATCCTTCATCAGAGCAGTGCCCCAAGTCCTGTCAGCATTTTCATCTAATCTTACCAGGGAAGTCCCTGAAGCCAGGACTTTTTAGTAGATTAGCAGGACACTAATCAGAAAGTTGGTGGCTTGATCCCTGGCTGCTCAAATCTGCATGCCAACTAGTGAACCCTGATGCATTCATTGGAGTGTGAATGTTACGTAGAAAGCACTTGCGTGCTTGCGTGAATCGATGAATGAAGATTTTAGTATGTAGTGCTTTGAGTGTTCGGAGTAGAAAAGCACTATAAGAACAAGACTGCACCTCTTCCACCTAGTCTGTTTATATTTCCTCATCCGAGACATGCCAACGTCAGTCAGAGCTCATGGCCAGCCAATGTACACACTTTGTCTCAGTCCGAGCTAGTTTCTACTTCCCTTTCTTCCAATCCAGACATTGCATTGCCAGTTTCCTGGAGACATGAGACTGTCTTGTTGTTAAGACTCCAAACCAGATCATCTACCAGCTTGGCAATTTTTTTTTTACTAGAATGGTTCATTTCAGTTCCTCTTTCCGCTAAGACTAAAATCAAGTGTATTCTTCTTTTGACCAGCTTCCACAGGTCAAAGCCCAAGAACTCTTTAACAAGGCAGTCTGAGAACCAATTTCTGCTTTAATTTTAATGGGGCTGTGCAGCTAGTCCCACTAGAGAAGGATAGATAGCACATTTGAGCAGTGGTTAGCACTGTCGCCTCACAGAAACAAGGTTCTCCGCTTGAACATTATGGTCAGCCAGTGCACTCTGCATGTTCTCCATGTGGTTCATTGGGTTTCCACTTGCAGTCCAGAGACAGCTTTGTTAAGGTTAACTAGCATCTCCAAATTATCTGTAAGACTTGACATTATCTGTCGCTCAATTCATCTTAGAGAGGGCTCCAGCCCAGCTGTTTAAAATAAATGGACTTGTGGATGGCTTCAGGGACCAATCTTAAAACCAGCCAGCCAGCCTTGTGCCAAAATAACGGAGTGGTTACAGCTGTTTAAAGCATTTCAATAATCCTCTTGATGCCTTCACAAGGATTTATCCAAATAGTTGTTCTGATCTTGTTCTCGCATTTGAAGAACACCAGTATAAGACATCCACTGAGTCACAGGACTGCCATCTGACAAGGTTTATTGTGCACATTCAGAGACAATAACATAACCTTTTTGATTTTGGTCCCCACACGACTATATTTTCTGTATCCTGTTACCAAAGTCCATGTATTTGTTGGGCATTGGTTTTCTGCTTTGTGGTTTCTGTATGGTCCGAGTCACACAGGCTTAATGACCACTCTGTAATCATCTGGCAACCACTGGTAATGAGGTTAAAAAAATATATATACACATGTTCCCTGAACCCCTGACCAGTTGGGAGCTGGTGTTGACAGTTGCTTTGAGATCGATTGCTGAAGCCTCATTCACATAGGCCTAGGGATCAGTCAGTGACCCACTGGCAACCCCAGGTTGTTTAGGAAAAGTATGTATCCCGCAACCAGCTGGTGAGTGGTTGCTGGCAGTTGCCACTGTGTCGGTGACGATTTCTCTGCACAAATTGGGCAATCACAAGAACGTTGTGGATGCAGCACTCTTTGAAACAGATTTCACCTAGCATCACCCACAAACCTCTAGGAACAACTTGCCAATCCTTTGGGAACTACAAAGGATAACTACAAAGGAGTCATCCAGACTCTCTAGGCCTAGGTGACTAAAGTCTAACTGCAGAGGAGTGCTATGGAATTAAATACAGAATATTTAATCTGTCACTGACTTTAATAAAACCTCTTTATTATGCTTGTGAAAGTCTGGTTGCCAGACAAAACTTACAAAAGTTATCATTCCGTTTCTACCACACATTTATACATTTCTGTGCAATTTAGTTTACATGGAAAAAAAAGTCCTGTCAAGTAAAAGAGGAAGAAAAAAAAAAAGAAAAAGATCTGGGTCTGAAGATCAGGAGCGAATAACACAAATACCTGATCTGGCAGGAGGGGCAAACTTTTTCAACTTATATACACAACAGCTTAAGTCACAAAAAACACATTACATATGATGAGTCAGACAAAACCAACCGTTTGCCACTTGAACTCTCCAAGTCAGTTTGTTGCCCAGTTGTTATATGGGAAGACATTTACAGGTGTTTGTTTTTGTCCAGCGTACAATATTTCAGTTCCTAACACAAAACAGGTGAAAAGTCATAAACTATCAAAGGCAAAACGCTATGTCTTTTCTGTAACGGTTCAACTAGAGCTGGAACTGATGACATTTGTGCACTGAGGTTCGCAGAAAGAGCCAAAGCGCCCATATACATCTTTGGCTCGAACAGCAAAGTGATACGTGGAGCCAGACTGGAACTGGGTCAGCGTACAGGCCATAGGCAGTGGAAGGGCCTTCACCTCCCCAATTTTCTTCCAGTGCTGCTGAGATGCATTGCTGTTAGAGTTATCTTGATGAAAGGCATAAAGGTGATAGCTTTCTACAGCTGCGCAGGTCCGATCAACTTCTCCAACACACCAGGAGAGCACTATACCAGTCTGACTCTGCACCAGCTTTAGCTGAGGTTGTTGAGGAGGTGAGGTCCGTTCAGCCTCTGGGGGTAAGCGTGATGGTGCGGGTGCAGGAGGGAGCGGTGGAAGCGCCATGCTGGAGCCTCGAGTTGGTGTAGTAGTAGTGGTTACACTGCGGGATTTTAATGGAGCATCCTGCAAAAAAAGAAATCTGGTGTCACAGCTTGTTCTTTCCTTTTAGTTGTGGCAAAAGGATCATTTGTGCTTGGATAACTCCCAAAACAGCTAACAGCTGTAGTTTTCAACAGAGAAAAATCTAATAATAGCTTTAGAAACCAACCATCAGCAAATCATGTTAAAATAACAATTCACCAAGACTTAAACATGGAAGTTACAGAACAGAAAAGTAGTGAAGTGCATGTGTGGGAAATATTGAGAATCCAGTTCTAAAAGCTCACCACTGGGGGGCGGTGATGTACTGTCAACTGAGGATTGCCAGAACTGTTCTGATTGCTTAGAGGGGATGCTCTTGCTCCTGTATCTGAAAACAAAAGCACGCAAAACAAGAAACTTAGATTATATGTATAAGTTAGAATTAAAGCACAGGATACATATGCATAGGCATCTGCCTAAATTACTAGATACTTTGTAATTTGCCAGAGTGATAAAATTTGTTTAGTGTAATTTGGTGCTCTTACTGTTGTGGATGCTGATGACTGGGTTAGTGCGTGGGCTCGGTGAGGGAGTTGTAACAGTAGCATTCTTCACTCCAGTCACTGAAAACCATAAAACATAATATAATTAGCCTTAATAACATATATTAGGGGAAGTAAAAACAAAACAAAAAGTTTGCCAACTCTAACCTTGGACATCATCATCGTCCTCGGTGAGGTCAATTACGGAGCCTTTGGGTCGTGCTGCTGGTGCAGCTGCTTTAGATGCAGCGGTTCCTGTAACTTGGTTGTCTGAGAAATACAAAACAATCTAAATTTAGTACCAAGTTAAGGAAAATGAAATGTCAGCAGCACCTCCGTGCTCTTCAGTCATCCTCACCTGTCTTTGATGTCAAAGACATCCCCTGTGGAGGTCCTGGAGCAGTGGATCCAGTTGCAGCTGGCCCAGATGTTGTAGGTGAAGAGACTGAAGACATGGCCCCGACTACAGAGACAGACTGAGCTGGTGTCCTGGCCGTGGTCACAGATACCCCAGCATGGGGTGTAGTTATTGCCCCTGCACCCCCTTGATACACAGCACGAGCAAGAGAGATCTGGCCAGAGGACATCTGGGCACTGGAGCCATGGAGGGCTGGGACAGTGGCCACGGCTGGTGCAGAGGCTGTGGCTGTGGTCGTGACAGATGCAGGCTTGAGTATAAACGTGGCGGTAGAAGCAGTGGTTTTGGACTTGTTCAGTGAGCTGGCTGCAGACAAAGACGAGACGGGGATGTTGACCAGTGTCCCTGCCTGGCCGTTCACTGATAAAGGCAACTGGATGAGAAGCGGCTGGCCTGTAGCCATCATGCTACTCCCAGGGGCAGTCTTCAAGAGGAGGGTGCCCGTTTGACTCTGGGTGGTACTGCCAGTGGCCAAGGTGGAGGTGGGGTTAGAGTTGGAAGTGATCAGCTGGAGGATAGGGGTCTGCTGAACCATGGCAGTTGAAGTGGAGGTGGGGGTTGGAGCTGAAGCTGCAGCAGGGGCTGAAGCTGCGGCAGGGGTTACGGTAGGAACTGGAACTACTGGGGGAGGAGAGACTTGTTAGAAGAGACTTGAAAATATCTGCACAGGGTACACTTTTGCTCAAAAGACTGTCAATCATTTGTTAATTGCTAGTAAAGGTGATGGCAGTTAAAAACCCATCCCAGCATGACATGGACAAAAGATTTTGAGACATCTATGCAAAAATACAACATGCAGACAAATTCAATGACACTTTTCGACACTGCTCCTGGAAAACATGAAAGGTAAGATGACCTATTTTCTGTAATTCTGTCATGGTCAATAAACTTCCAATTACAAACATGGCTTCTTAACAGGAATAAACATTAAAGAGCAGCCAGAAGTTTGATACGCTCACTTTCACGGTGTTTATGTAACCAACTCAATTAACATTGCTGAAAATTAAAACTAGGCAATATTTTTTTCCTATATGTAATTGGCTACATTGTAAACACTTACTAAGAAGTCGACTGTTTTCTTATTTCTGAAGGTTTCGGTGTATGGTGAAAACTAAATTAAAACAAGACTTCTCAAAAAAAAAATTGTGAAAACTAATCAAAATAAAATAAAGAGTGTAGGAGAAAGTTTAGTACTTATAATGTTTGGTAAAAATTGCATCCATTTTCAGAAAGTTCATTGTTTTTTGATTCTAACTGCTGTACTGATTTTCTTAAATCTTGTCTCGGACATATGCCCTCCATACATGAATAATTATAAAGATCCAAACTAAGTGTAAAACAAATAAATACTAAAACATTAACAAACTAACTAAACGGAATTTTAAACAAAAGGTTAAAATGAAATAAAAATAAAAACTAATTAGAAAATACAGAACTATAATAACTATAACACTTTCCTGAAGAAAAAAAACAAAAAATAAAGAATAAAAAAAGAGGCTTTGACTCTGCTGTTTACAAAAGTCTCACCACTATTTGCAGCACATGCAGCAGAGTATGCATCAGAACTGAGCAAACTATGGTGCAAAGTTGAGCCATGTCTTCAAAATAACACAACAGATGGGTTTGTGAAGTAAATTATCAGATCTGCCATAAAGAAATCTGCCAAATCAAACATGCAGAGATCTCTGCTGTGGAAACCGCTCATAAATAACATTTATTTAACTGTGTAAGTATGCATTAGGGATATAGTATACTTTGGCTATTATTTGAAGATCACTCTAAACTGTTCTGAAATGACTGCATTGTTGTGTCAAATCCTAGCTTTATCTGTCACAGCTTGCACTGGATCCCATTTTCGTTTATTGTTTAGCCAACACACCAATACCTGAATTTGTACTACCTAAAACCTGGGAACAGGTCCTAAATATCCAACACTGGTAAGGCTTCAAGTACACACAAAGAACGAACAACATGCAAACCCACATGAAGAAAAAAGCTAAAGTTTCAAAACTCCCACAAGAAGCCATTAATTCTGTCAAAGAACAAATAAACGTACAAAACGTACACAACATTTACCATAAAAAAAATTAAAGATAGATCTTTGTTACTCACCTGCTGTGCTGGATGAAGAAACAGTTGTGGATGTCTGCTTTACCTCCATGGAAGTCCAGCCTGGCCTGTTTAGAAAGATTGCTGATACTTAGAGTTGTTGACACTTGAAGTTGCTTATGTCCTTTACAGGATGAAGACTGAATGAGGTAAGGTGCTGACATTTAGATTTATTCCATGTAACACAGTCATCTTTGTGGTAGGACCGCAACTCAAACTTAAAGCGTGTGTCCGAGTTTTCACAAAATCATTCATCGGTATTTAACTGCAGTTCGCTCTCTTCAAGCACTGTGTCAACTTCACAAAGTCTGTCAGCAGAGATTAATATCCTTTTCAACATGATAATTTTTAAGAACACCTACAAAGATCTAAGTGACTGGAGGGTGATATTTTGACAAAATGTTTATATATGTTCTACCACGAATAATGACAATTGTCCCAGTATGCTTCAGTTCCTGTGGCGTTCAAGCGTCAAAACGACATGCCAGTTCTTTCCTCGTACTCTCGAAAAAACTCCGGCCTTCTCTTTACTCGCAGTATTTCATTGATAACGTCTCGAATTTCTCTCCACTTCTCACAAGACAGCACAGGAAATCGACGCTCAATGTACATCCTCATCGCCCTCCTCAAGTTTACGGGCAGGGCCTCTTTGCCCAATAATCCAACGTAGTTGACCTTTGCGACCCAGTCACAGTAGACATCGTATGGCACTAAGTAGCGGAAAATGTACGAGGCGTAGCGGTCAGGTCTTGGGTTCCCTGAGCTTCTCTTGCAGTTGTGGTAGAGCACGTTTTCCAAGTGCGAGGGAATCGTGCGGAGTTTAATGTCTGCTCTGCATTTCCCTTCATTGTACTCTGCCAGCTTTCTCGCCATGGCAACATGGCGGGACATATCTGCTTCCTCTTCCTCCTCCATTTCCTCGTCTTCTCCCTCCATCTTGACAGACAGTGCCGGAGTCTTATCAACAGAGGGCACCAATCCCTCTCTGGGCACCTCAGGCTGCGGCTCTATTGTCTGTCGACGGAGCACGCTGTTGGGAGGAGAGGTGCAGTTTTAACTACACTCTGCACTGCCTGAAGAAACGCTCAGGCTTCATATTGTAGAACGTCACAAGACTCAGGACCTGGACCCATGTGGGGTTACTTTGCAGGTGCAAAACACACACTGGGGCATGTGTTTGTTTATTCCAAACAAGTCTTTAGAAATATTTTGAGCGAAATTAAGACTTTCAAAAAGATGGTCCTGACAAACCGAACAAGGGACATGGATTCTTGTTTCCAAAAAAGTATGGATTTAGAGGACGTAAAGATTGATATTCTGTCCATTTGTTTGTAATCTAGTGATTACACTTAGCAACCCGGGACAATGTCAACTATTCACAGTGTAACGGTTTCGTGTGTAGTAAGTACTTGCTTTAGTCCGGTATTGTCACGTTCATACAAAAGCAAAATTATATTCACACAAAATATCATCATGCACAAACTGCTGTATGTTTCAGAGATTACATGTTTAAATACACTGATGCTGTCAGTTTTGAAACCTCAAAATCAGACTGACAAGTGGACTGTCAAAAGGTGTTAGCTTCCACTGAAGGGACTAAAATGTCTTTTAAAAAAGCCATGGAGATTTGCCTCTCAAATACATGACTTAACATACAAAGCATAGCTGACAGGGATCTAGACTGAAAATGAGTCCAGAACACTTACCGCTGAGCTTGAGGGTTATTCGTAACCGCTGCAGTTTTGGCAGCAGTAGCAGCAGCAACAGCAGCAAGTGCCTGTAGAAAACAAATAAGAAGTTTCAATGTTTTTCAAGACATCACCTGCATGCCAAATGGAAACATTTTAACAAGTTACAAAAAAACATCTTACCTCCTGTTTCCTTTTATTCTCTGATACCTGATTGGCCTCTCCAAACTTTTTTGATAGTCGGGCAATCTTGGCCTGAAGAGAAACACCAAGTAGACTTTAGATACTTGTCAAATGAAAGCAGAGCATCTTCCAATGCCCAACATGTTCTCCTTATGGGACAAATTTAATTTCACATAAAAAGTTACCCTGCACTCACTTGGAGTGTGTTAATGGCGGCTTGGTGTTTAGTGGCGCAGTCAATTTTGTCTACTCTGTCCTTCAGCTCTTGGAAATGTTTGTCGAAAATGGTGAGCTCCAACACCTTCAATCGCTCCTCCACTAACTGCTGCACAATCTGAGAAGAAGAATGAGGTGAAAGGGATGAAATGTTAGGAAAATTGGTGAAGAGAAACTTATATTTATCCAAGCTCAGCTATATCAGTCAAAATTATTATAATTAAGGCCACAGAGCACTGTGAAAAAAGTCGGCATCAATTATGCTGTATGTGTGAATGGATTTTATGCAACCAGTGTTTAAAAGCTATTAGACTAAAAGCATATCTGAATACTCAAATACAAACCTTCCCGAGTTTATGATGACTGCCAGCTTTTGTAGTAATTTTAAGTTCCAGTTGGGCCTCCAACTCCTCACGGTCCATCTTGGGCCTCTTACCCTCTATTTTTACAGTTTTCCCATCTTTTTCAGAGCCCTCCGATAAAGTGCGTTTCAGTCCCGAGGTTGAGCTCCTCTCCTCTTTCACTGCTTAGCAAACAAAGACAAACACCAAAATATTTAAACTTAACACAGAACCAGTAACAGTTACTTTCAATAAGAACATTTGTTGGGTCTCCCTTTCAGTGACCTGGGGCCCTCAAAAAGAACTGCATACCTCTGAAGGCTTTATTTTTTGTTTCTATTGACATTGCCAGTATGAACGCTGAAGTTATGTAAAAGCTGATCAGAGGTTAGTTAGTAATTGAGTCCAAGGCATGTCCTAATATAAACTCAGTCCATATTCATATGGACTTTACCAGTGGTTCCTTACTCTGTGACTGTTTTCTTTTTTACAAGCTAGCAATAAGAGCCGTTGTTTACATGGTTAACATTTTTCCAGTGTTTACACCTGGCGTTTTTTCTTCTTCTTCTGTTTGTTTGACCAATCAGCATATGAACTGAAGTCTAAACGAATCCCTGTAAACTTACAAAGGGTCCTCTTGTGCTGGATGAGTCCCTACCCTCAAGTAAAAACAACACCAAATATAGAGTACTAACTGCAATCTTTTCCTACTCCTGCAGTCACACAGAAAAAAGGCACAACTTCCTCCAACTCCAAGAACTGCGAAAGAGTTCCACGTATCAAACTGCAAAATCATCCAGGAAATTTATTGCAGTAAAATCCTCAAATGATACATTTCCTGTGACAATTTTCCGAAAAAGAAACCACCCAAATTTTCCCTTCAGGATCAGGGGAAGCTGATTTATCCTATGGTAAAGTATGCAAGGATTCTGCATTCTGACTTGAAATCCTACCAAATCATTTATGTTTTGAGTGCAGTGTTACATTATCCTATTCACATGTCATGTAGTATATAATTGCTTTTTGCGTCGCAACATCCACCATCTCATACCTGTATCAGATGGTGGAGTGGACGATGGTCGAGATGGCTTTGAGGCTTGTCCCACATTTGTTTTTTCCTTTTTGGGCTCCACTTTTACAGAGCCCACCTCCATCTTTTCCTCACACGTTGAGCCTTTCTTCACATCTGCTTTGTCAGTCTCTACTTCTTTTATGTCCTCATCTTTGATTTCCACTGATTGTTTTTGGTCCGTACAAGAAGCTGGATTGGGTATAGAGGAAGAAGATGAGGAAGAGTCGAAAGTGGTACATTTAGGAGAAGAAGGCTTTTCATCTGGTACTTTGGCTGTGGAAGCCTCAGTGTCCATTTCCTTTGTAGTGTCACTATCTGTTTCCATTGGTTCTGTAAAGTCAGATACTGCAGGTGGCACAGGTGTATCCGAACCTTTCAGTGGGTCCACTGCCAAATCTACAGCTGGGTCCTCTTCTACAGTGTGGTCCTCCTGAGAAAATTAAAAAAGATAACCAATTAAACGTTTTTCGGGCTCTCCACTTTCAATACGAACTACAGTATAAACTCATAACATTTTTTAAAATGAATACAAAGGTATCTGACAGTTTTGTTCATGTTTCCATACATTTACCTTCTTCTTTTCCTCAGCTGGGATCACCTCAGTATCTTTTTCCTGTTGTCCCTTGCAGTCTGTTCTAGCTGTGACAGGTTCACTTGATGATGATGGTGTGCCATCTTTCTTCTCATCTTCTTCTACCTTTTTCAGTTCAAAATTTAGAGGATCCACTGGTGATCTCGGAGCAGTCATTTCTTCGTGTCCTTTTGGACTTGAAGAGGGTGGGGAAGGAGACAAATTTAGGGACAGGGACGGTGTGGGAGAGCTCAGAGCGGTCGGAGAGACGGGTGGTGTAGTCTGGGGAGTGTTCAAGTCCAGGACGTTGTTTTGCTCTTTGTCGCCCACTTTTTGTCCGTCCTCTTTATGTGTTCCATTCATCAGAGGTGGTGGAGATGGGTTGGACAAACTTGTACCCACAGTGAGCAAAGTGCTGTGCAGGTTCTCCAGCTGATGTCTATCACTGATCTTCATGGTTTTCCTGGCGCGAAAAATCTTCTTCTTCTCTTCTGTCACAATAACTTCCATCTTTGCCTGTGGAGTAGAGATAAGAGATAACATGCATTCAGAAGGGATTAATGAGAACAGACAACACCTAGAGCTGTAAAAGTTAATGACACAGTGTCTTCCGCTAATTAACCTTTCCTGATTCTGATCTTTACGCATTGCTCAGAATTGGGTGCACCGTTTCCGAGAAAACACTAGAGGACACTGCAGAGCTCTTTGGCATTAGCTTTTTCTTTCTGGAAGGTTCTTCTGTCACAGCTGTCTCTGCACCAAACTGATGGTTCCTTAGCAGCCCGTTCCTTTACTACAAATTTAACTCAGCACCCAAGCTAAATCACACTCATCCATCTGATTACACATTGCTTCATCTGTCCTACAGTGACTTAAGTCAACAAGCAGCTCAGTAAGCCAGGAAACCTTTTTTCATGGTAGTCAGAAAAGCTAAACTTGCTTCTGCAAATCCCCTCTACCTCACTTTTCTGAAAAACTACAGATTTCATGTTTACCTAAGCCCCAATCCTGAGAACAGAAGTGGCACGAGTTAACAACAGCAGCAGCCCAACCTTCCTCCCATCCCCCCATCCTCCTATTGGTTCCCTCGTCAGCAAATCAGAACGGACCCATTCAGGCTGTGCTGGCAGCAGCAAAAGGGTTATGCAAAACATGAAGGACTTTCCGTATAGTTGTGATTGTTGTGCACAATTTACTGTTAAGGCTAGTTGTCACATTCTACAAGGATTCATTTCATGTCTACTTATTTTATATGCGTGGAAGCATGTGTTGATTTTACCTTCATTTTATGGGTGTCAGAAGTAAAAATGAACCTGAGCTGTGTGCAGGAGATACTTTACTTGCAGTAATTTTCTTCTTTTGCACTCATATGTGTTATAATATTAAGTAGCAGAGAAAAAGTATTTAGAACTCACCTTCAAGCCAAAGGGTTCCTGACAACGGACTTAATACAGGACTTGTCGACAACCTGAGGGAAAAATGAGAATAATTTGTTAGCAAATTTCTTAGAAACTTGAGCTCTAACTGTCTCTTTGGCTTCAAAGTGATATATTTTTCCAGGTCAATATGAATTGCATCAACTAAAAGTGCAATTATGTCAATTACTGTATTTTGTTTTTAACACACTTATTTATATCCAGATTTAAAATAGCATACAGTAAAGTAGACTAAGGACACTAAATCCTGGATTTTGATAAGACTGATGCTTCTTCCTTACATTTGTTTCTGCAGTGTAAAATTATCGGTCGTAACCAGCTTTCGCTTACTCATGCTGGTAAAGCAAATGAAATTGCCTTAATTTGGAATTTTTTAGGAATAGTCTTTATGATGTGACAAAACTCGATACTATTTTTTTTTTTCAAAATTCAGTAACTCACGAAGGCAAAAATTACTCAAAGGTAAACACAATAACGTAATATCACAATTATATTTTGGGTGATTATTCAGTTATCTGCTAGCAAGAGGCTTAAGAAGAACACCAATAGAGTGGTGACAAACTGGTGAAGGTCGCCAAAGTGGTGACAAACACACAAAAGGTTAACACAAAAGGACACAAAACAGGAAAGTGGTTTGCCAGAATGATGGACAGAAAAAGATGTTTTACTGCAGAAAGGTTGAACTTCATAAAAAAAAAAAACATAATTATGCACATGTAAGAAAAAAAACAAACAAAAACATGCAGTCACTGACAGTTTTGTTATATTTTTGGTCTTATTTTTCCCCCAGCTGCCAACATGAGACTGTATTGCTAAGATCAGACTGTCGCTTCTAGTGGTAAAAAGCAAAAACAGACATTCAAATGGTAGGAACCTCAAACAGCCAAGCCTTTATACTGGTTTCAGTGCAAAAACAACGTATAAAGTGGTTACTACATGAAAAACCTTTAAACTCCGACCAGGAAGGAGCAGTAAGCCGTGTCAGTTTCACACTGTAACTTGGTTAGCTTTACTGCTACTGCAGTACTCACATGGTGCAGAGAGAACAGAGGGAAAACAGCCTCAACCTGCAAAAACCTCTCATTTAGCCTTGTGTATGTTGAAGCTTAGCAGGCTGCCACATGTATATGGAAAAACACAAAGACTAATGTGGACTGAGCGTATAGCTCCAGCTTTAATGCTGAGCAGCACAGTGAGATGTTTGCGCACACGTATGCACGTATGTTAGGCCTTCCCTACTCTGTTTTTACATGAGCATGCATATTTCCTGCTGTTTTCCTTCCTATTGTTCTAAAAATAAGTAAGGCAGCATTTCAATACAATCGCCTAAAAAAAGATCTGACCTGAAAAACAAGAAGAAACAGAAAAAAAACCTCCTAAAAAATAAAATAAAAATCAGCGTTCACAAATATGTGGAGCAGTGAAAACTGCAAGCACAATTATTGGTTTGCTTCACATTCCAGTGTTACTGCACACTGCGCAGAGTCGACTATCCCCCTCCCCCATCCCACGGCCTCATTTACTGCTCCTGGATTTAGTGCAGGAACTCAAAATGGCCGCTGGATCTGTTGTTTAATGTCAGCCCGAGCTCTCAGTAGCTAGCTGAGAAGGATTCTCATTCAGGTGTATCAGGTTGCAGCACAACTCTGCTTAGCAAGAGTTTTCTATTCAGCCTGACAATTCAGCAAGCTGTCACATTGTGAACAAATTGTAGAACATTTAAAGAAAGTGCTAATTAAGCCAAACATAATCTCAGTTATTTGCTGATAATATTATTAAAGTGATCTTTACATCCAACCTTTTTATTGCTATAAAACAAGCAGAAAAAGTATCGAGTCAATTTTGTCAGATTTTATTATTAATCATTATTATGGTCTTCAAAAAAAAAAAAAGCGCAGTTCTGTGTGTAAACGCTCAGTGTATAGATTTTTAATAGTTGCTTGCAGCTACGAGAACTAGTCATCTTGCCCCCGCAAAGTGCAGAAAGCAGTAATAACATGTATGAGTAGCATCAGGGTGTGGCATTTAATCTTCACTCCAAGTTAGGCCGAAAAAGGTAAACACTATTTTTAAAAAAATTATTTATCCTAAATCAGCAGAAACAGCATAACGTTAAACTTCACACAACAGAAACCCATAGGAAAGCCAACACATGAAGGTTTATAGAATGGAATTCAAATCACTAAATGACGTTTCATACAAGTTGTGAATGTTTCCCAAGAGAGAATCCACTGACTACTGAAACAGCAGACACCCACTGTTTCTGTGTCCTTAAAAACACAACTATGTGATTAAACCGAGTTCAACGATCTTACTATGCACAGATGCACTTTTTATTTAACACTTGCGTTTTATTTTTGCAATGTTTTCTAAGCCAGGCTCTGACTAACAGCTTACTAAATTTGAACAGCAACTGCTTCATTTGTTTGAAGCTACAGAGACTGCATCAAAGGAAAGAGACATGGAGAGATATTCAGACTTCATGCTTGGACTTTAACAAATCTTTACTCCAAGTTACAAGATAGCTGCTCATTCCTTTAGAAGTATTCCTTGAAACTCCCTGTGTCAGCCCCAGATAAGCGGTCATTAAACCGCCAATTACAAACTCTGTCAATCTCGACTACAAGCATAACTACTTCCAAATAAAGCAGAAGCAAGGTCACTTGCTTTGAGAGACTGGAGAGGAGTTTCTGTTGCAGCAAGAAAACCTCTAACCTTCTTCAGTCTTTTAGCACCCAAGCAAATAATCAAGACTTGACATTGATACTTTGTGGTTACATGCAACATCAAAACCTTCTCTTTCAGAACATGGAAGAACATCGCTGGTACAGATGGAAGACACAGTCATACTTAATGACATCTTGATCATCAGTTTTCAAGACAACATAAGACAACCTGGCTTAACATCTTGGCCTTTCCACCAATACACGCTGTCGAGCATGTTTGTGACGAAGCGCCAAATTATTCATCGTCACATCTCTCGCTGACCTACAGATTTCAGTTAATGTTAAATCCCTTGTTACTTTGTTTGTTTGTCCACTGTGCACCATTAAACACTAGAAACAGTGTGTGAGTGTACCACGGGTCAGCATGAACAAATAAACCAGTGAGTTCAAAGAAAACACACGTGTTCATCAGCAACTCGAGCCAAGAAAGCCCGCTTTGGACTAAGACAACACAGTTGGGCAGCTGTGTTATGACAGTATATTGTTATTTGAGACTTACAACTTACATTTTGAGGGGATGATGACAGACTGTCAAAATGCTACCTTTTTGAGTGAAGTAAAAAATCTTTCTTCCTATTAAAATAAAACATAGTTAAAAGATCTTCTAGATCTTCAAGTTAAAAAATCTTCTCATTAGGAGAAGCTAACTTGAGATCTCTTAAAAAGATGTCAACTTAAATCACAGAGAGACTCTAACTGTTGAAATACTTTAAAAACAAATTTAAAAACCCACAATTTAAAAGCAGGTTATGTAGGATTGGGGCCTACTGACTGTGAAACAGGCACTGGCTAAGAGGCCAACAGCAGACTACAAAAGAGAGGAGGGGCTCAGTTAGGACCAGTCCATCAAGCACATTGCAGTCATATAAAGTCTTTATAAAGTCTGTACTAGCTATTAATTAAACGATTTTCAAATGAAAAGCCTGTTGAGCACTCCTGACACAGCAACGTGTCTTGTTGCATAACATGAGCCGCTAAATTTTTTCCTCCCTTCCTGCTGTCACAGTAGCAAGATTTATTTACAGCTTGCCATAAATACATGCAAGTTTAATCCTTTTATCATTTTTAAATGTAGCGTAGTGATTGTCAATGACAACACTAGCTAGCAGCGCACAGACAGAGGGAAAGTACCCTGCACAGACTGTTGCATGGCAACACCCATCCCCCAACTCTAGCACAAACTAGTCCACTGTATGGAAATCTACAGCCAGCATGGGACAAACCATTTTAACAAAGGGCAGGGGGGGGGGATCTGTCCTTTTATTAAAAACATCACAGGCAGAGGACATTTATGATGAAAAGGTTAAGGGCATTATGTTTATTTGAAAGCACAGTACTTTATGCTGTTCTGTGCTTGCAGTGTTAAAAATATTAAACTGTGTTTCAATCCACTGTTTTTAATGCAATTAAAAATATTAAGCCCTTTCAGGGAAAATTTTACTGCTCCCTCTGGGCTCTCTGCTAAATCTTTGATAGAATTAATCTGAACTGGATACATATATGATTGGCCATGGTTTACTCCAATAACCTGAGGACTTGCTGTTCTTGAGCTGAGCACCGTGTTAGCCACAGTTTTCAACGCTCTGTAATGACTCCTGAGGACCGGAGTCAGACTGTAACATAATCTCACAGGACTCCTCTTGGCCATGCTAAATGCCACACTTTCACACAAAATGTTGAATTTATTAGAAACCAGGGAGGGAGGAACAATAGCTGTTTTAAATTCTTTCCATCACATAAGTATTAACAGGCGGTGCACTAGTACCTTAGGGATAGGTCTCACAGAAAGCAGTAATTTTGTAATGTTTTCCTCAAGACAAAACATGTAAAAAATAAAAAATAAACCTCCAAAAAACCTTAAATAAACATGAATTCATATTGTTCAGATATAAACAATTTAAGCCATGTATAATGTAGACAGTGCGCACACGCTAATCAGGATCACATTTCCTTTCTGTTCAGTGATAAGATGATCATACATTTGCAGGATGTGTTAAGACCTGATGAAAGGTAGAGGCACCAAAAGGTTTACTGATTTTTTTTAATTTGTTGAAATATTTCAAAACCTAGAGCCCTGCACCATCTCCACAGACATCCTTTGGCTTAGTATTCACTGTATTCACACTTTCAAAACAGAACTGGAAAAAAAACCCTAAACCTAGACTGTTAAGGCTGAAACTGAAAATCAAACTGACTGGACCAAACAAACCCAAACAGCTCAATGCGCCAAATCTCTAAAAAAAAAAAAAATTAACAAAAGCCTCAATACTAAACAATGATGGAAGTGATTTTTTGTATGTGTTCACCTTTATCAGGATGACTCTAGAAAATATGGCATCCACTGAAGGTCAGATAAATTACTGAGCAGAGAACGATCAAAGGTAAAGGGGAGGAGTCTATGTTTTTCCTCTAAAGCTACTACGCAGTCTGTGCTAAAGACAAACCAAACAGTAAAAAAGAAAAAGAAAAAAAAAGAAGTGACATTACATTATATATACAACCAAATGAAAAGCAAAAACACAGAAAACAAATAAAGTCACTAACACAACAAAAAGCAGCACAATGTGCACTTTAGTCTCAGCTTAGCTAGCAGTGCACAACCAGCGCTAAATTGCACACTTTCGACACTCAACCTAGAACAAGCTGCAGCCACCCTCCCCCTCTCTCCATCTGTCTCTTTCACACAGACAGACACACACACACACACAGAGAGAAAGGCGCTCTCTCTGGAACAGCCTCTCCCTCTCGCTGATGGGCTGAACCATTCTGCTGTAGGGCGGAAGTGGGGGTGGGGCGTTCAAACAAAGAAAATTTTACTTTATTTCTTTTTGAAGTAATACTGCACTTTCAGAATTACCAAGGAACAACCAGAAGTTTTTTTTGGTTTTATCTAAAATACTAGCGCTAGAATGTTCTAGACCCGCTGAAACGTCTTTAATGTCTTCCTAAAACATATCAAACAAGCCAGTTAAGCAATTTTGTTCCAAACTGTGTATACAGTCTATTGTTTTTATTGAATGTTAAAAGATTATCTCAACAAAAAAGGAAAGAAAGTGTGTGTATATATCTTTTATTGGGAATAAATGGTGCTTTCTTAGCCCCAAAGTATCATGCTAGCTGCATCCAGTAAAAAAAAAAAAAAAAAAAAAAAGAGAGCAGAGTCTGACACAATAAGCAGCCTCTACCCGCCCGGCCTCTCCCTCAGCAGGGAGGGCTGCTGTTAAATGAGACTAAACCATTCCTATGCGGGGGTGATTCCTCTACTCAAGAGGAACAAAGAACACACACCTAAAAATATAAAATCAAAAGCCTACATGGTTCATCTTTTTTAATCACTTCTTCTAATTAGGTTTGCTTTGAATGATTCATCAAATTAAAATTAAAAAGAACTATTTATGGTAATTTCCTGATTTGACACAAAAACGACAAAATAAGGTGAAGTAGGATAGAAATACAATTTTATTTAAATTGTCATTCATATTCAACCTGCACCTGTCTTCATCAACAGCCCTCTTGCCAGAGTCAATAAAAGCTTGCAGTGCACTCTTTGCCTAACCCTCCTTTCTTCCATGACAGAAACACAAAATGGCCACCAGCGCTGCTGCGAGGAGCATGCAGAGTACAAGCTGGATCAGATCACATAACAAGCCCCACCCACAAAAAAAAGAAGGGGGGAGGGGGGAAAAGCAATGCGTATCTGCAGAAATCTTGATATACATACGTAGATCTTGAGGAAACAGCAAATTTGACGACTGAGTGTTATCTCTGCATGTTAGTGATCTACTGTAAATCCTGGTTTAGCTTATTTTTGTAACAAGAGACCAGAAGTCTTGTGCTCACTTGCTCACTACCACCCTAAGCTATGATTGAAGAATTAAGAAAATCTCGACAACCTCAAATATTGCTAAATATTTTATAAGTCTGAAGAACTGGGTAATAAAATAACGCCCTTTCTCTTTCAGACTGGCGTATGTCCTTCAACCAGTAAACCTGACACTTCGCTGTCTAAGCCTGTCAGACACTCAAGATGTTGTTGGTTTTATTTTCTGATTAACTATACACTGAAAAAGCAATTAACTGCTATCTGATATTAGACATTTTTATGAAGGCTAAATACTATGGGGGAAAAAAAGATGTCAGCCAGTGAGGTCAGAGCCTGCATTCCTACATTACTGCGCAGAATGCGCAGTCTTCCCTTCCCCCACCCTCTCCTTCTGCATCTGGATTCAATGAAACCTAAAATGGCCACGCTGATCTGCTGTGCGCAGGCACACTGAGCTCTTACTGCCTGCTACATCGGCAACAAGATCTCATGTTTAGTAGGAACCACAACAACAACAAAAAAAATCATATGTGGTAAAGTCTGACCAAAACATTTAATGTTAGCTGAAGTGATTTTATATCCTTAAACACGGGAAAAAATTTCAAAATTCCCCTAAACAGGTAGCAGCCTTGGGTCAATGGCTGTCACACAATCTAAAATATTCGTACACAAATTCAATCAAAGTTTTCCTAATATTATAATACTAGGACTCTGAAGCTCCAGTTTCCAACCACAGTGGATGGAAAAGTCAGGTGAACTGGAAAATCTGAATCACCCAGAGGTTTGAGAAAAAGTGCGCGGATGTTTGCTCTGAGATAGTGTGTGCATGCCAGGAGAGGCTCCAGTCTGCCAAGACCTTGAACAGGGTGAGATGTATAGAAAACATTTAGATGGATACATTCAAACGTGGACACTTTAGAAGGGAAGTGCATGTCCAATACCAAAACTGTTAAAAGGAAAAAATGTGTTCAAGTACACATGATGGTACTGACGGTACTTTCCAGAGAAACAGGTGCAATTACAAGACTTTATCCTTGAACACATTCTTGATATGCTGTCAAATTCATAATTTATCTATAAGTGGATACAGTCACTCAGCGACAGCAATAAAACTGAACACAACCCATCAGGTATAGTCTGCCACCTGCCACAGTCAGTTTTTATGCTTTCCTTATGGATTCACACAATTTAGTTTTCACTGTTGTTCAGCAGGCATGTGGACAGATCAACTTGGGGACCAAGCTATTGCCACTGTATTTGATCATTCCTCTCTCCAGTGGGATTCCTTTATCTACATATATCCAGCTATTTGCCATCAAGACAGTGTGTGACGTTCCTTTAAATGTTCCCTTAGCGGAAAAGCCCAAAGCGCATACTAATAAAAGCAACACGTAAAAAAATAAGGAAATTACAGTAGAAAATATAAATAAAGTAGCCTCGTAGTAGTATTGTTGTAGTAGTATTGTAGAAACCAATTTCTGAAAAGTAGTCAAAAGAAAGGAAATTTCTTTTGACATGATTTTAACTGTTGCGTTTAAAAGCACTGACTTTTAGCCTACCATTTCTCAAACATAGTACGCGTGATTGTGCCCCCCCTTCTTGTGACAAATTAGACTCCAGCGAGAGCAGGGTAGAAGGAAAAAAGGGAAGAAAACTAGGGAAAGGGTGGGGGTGGGAGAACCAGGAGATCCATGTGAATCAGGCAAGCTGAGCGGGGTTTGTGTAATGACTACAGAAAAATGCTATGGATGATTACAAATACAAAGTGAAGTACACCATCCAGCAAAATAAAGTCGACCTTGAGTTAATTTTAAGGCATCAAATAAACAAAAAACAAACAAAAACAATAACCCCACACTTTTGGTTAACTGCAGAACCAAAACATCTGCATGTAGTTGCTCCATTTTATTTTTTCAAGAGACTGAAGGCTGTGTGGAATAACTTGAGTTTAGGTCACACTGTATGAAATAGCTACAGCTAGCACACAAAGTCAGATCCACAGCCTGACAACAGAGCACCGAACCCCTCCCCCACACCTGCAGTCTGCTCTCTGGAGGTTTACAGCCAGGCATGGACTAAACCATTTCAGGAGTAGGGGGGTTCTCATAAAAAGGGAGGGAACTATAAAGATAAATTACAATTTCAAAGCTACCTAAATGATTCAGACTCTATAGTTACATATTCAGATCTAAATAAGCCTATGCTGAACAGGAAAAGATTTGTTGTGTGTTCTAGTTCTCTTGTGGAGGCAGATATTTTACCCTTGGCTTTGAAAGACCTGTTCATTCTCCTTAAGCTTTTTGATCAAATTTTACTTCTGTCTGTGCTGCAATAACTCGTCCTTGTTTATGTCTAAAGGTTCTCAGAAGTTTGCTGCGTGGTAATAAGGTCCAGAATTAAGAACTCATAAATCCAGTATTAACAGCTTCCTCCCCTCTGTCTAAAAACAGACATTCAAGCATAAACAGGCCATGGAACTCACACAGTTTTCTGTGAAAAACTTTGCAGGACACAGCTAAAATTTCCTGACTCAATGATTTAGATAAGTTAACAAGCTAGCAACTTTGACACTTTCCCATCCCCCACTCTATTCCTTTGATGGGCTGCAGTGAATGCTAGAGCACAAAATGGCTGACTGCCTGAGAATGCCTTTTGTAATGAATATAGCTAGCCCTTCCCCACATAAGCCTGTTTAATACCACTCTATTTTAAAAAGAACTATATTTGTTTCTCCCCTCCCTGCTGGTTTATATAAACAGAAGACTCTTTTTAAGTATAAAAGGAGAAGACATATTCTAATTAACATTCATTGGACCCACAGCAGTAAATGGTTATTTCAATTGCATTTGTTGACACGTTAACATAAATTAGCCAGCTTCATAATTTGACAGTATTTATAGCGAATGTATTTGTTAGCAATGTCTCAAAGTATTCCTATTTGGCTAGGCTACAATAAAATAATAGTATTTGTAAAGTACTAGTACTTTTTCCCATATATTTCTCTCTTTTACTTCTGAAAAATATATTTGTGAAATATTGGTACTTTGTGGGTGGCATGAAGCAACCCACAAGCACACCGAGTATTACAATGGTAACTGTAAGGTAAGAGAGCTAATCCTGCTTTTGCTACTAACTTTCAAGAGAATGCATTTTCTCGTGTTTAAATTGATGGATTAATCTAAATCTAAAGCTTGACTGATAAGAAATTAATAACTGGGAACAACCCTACCTTGCTCCAGATTCTTGCTGGAAGACTTGATGACACTTGGCATTCACTGATACCGATTCAGTGGATTGAATGAAATGATGTATGGACGGTGGCACAATCCTAAGCCTATTTAGTAAATGTAGTAAAGGCTAGCTCACCTTTATGAACGTGGCTAAAGTCCAAGTGCTCCAAATTAAAGGCAGAGACATTTTCCCTTTCACTAGTTCTACTTCTTATTTAGAACCAAACCTAGCTGGGTCAAGCATACCCATTTCACATTCACATATCAAATATCACATATAATTAAATGTTCAAACTATAATGGCAAGACTTCTTCCTAGGGCTGCACGATTAACCGTTAGAAAATCGCAATCTCGATTCATACTTATGTGCGATCTCATTTTCAAATGACAACGATTTAAAAAAAAAAAAGAAAAAAAAAGACGGCGACGATTGTACCGCATTTTGATCCGGGACGTAATCTGCATGAAAACAAGCGCTCACTCTTCCTGCTCAACAAATGACAAGGGCGGAGCCTTATACCACGTGATGCAGAAGCTGTGCCTTGTGCTGCTAAAATTAGCAGGGAAAAAACAACGGAGAACACGTCAGGGATGACAAGAAAGTAATAGGAGAAAATCCGTCCCGGTCAACCACCCAAACATCAATAACGGGAACCTTATACAGCGCTTCCCTATACCCGTCGAACTCCCGCAGGCACAAAGAAATTACAGAGGCTATTACTTATCACCTGACCAAAGATATGGCTCCCATCAACACTGTGCAAAATGAGGGATTTAGGAAAATGATCAACACCCTAGACAAACGCTACACAGTGCCGTCCCGCAACTATTTTTCTATTGTTGCACTACCTGCTCTATACACGCAGTGTCGAGCAACGGTGGAGACGGAATTTCAAGCAGTACAACATTTTGCGGCAACCACAAAACGTGAGACATTTGTTGTTTTTATGTTTATTTATTGTTTTTATGTTCAGTCTCAACTGTTATGAAGTTGATGTGCAGTTAATAAGTGCAATAAATATTTATATTGGAAGAGAAAATCGTGAGACAATCGTGATCTCAATTCTAAGCCAAAAAAATCGTGATTCTCATTTTATGCAAAATCGTGCAGCCCTACCTCTTCCCAGTTGAAAAAGCACCAAACCCCTACGCTCCCTCCTGTGATGGGCCCACGTATAGCTTTTAAGTTACCCTGCAAGGCTGAACAGGTGGCTGGCCTGTCCCTTAAGTCATGATTATACTCTGTTGCAGAAGCGAACATCGACAGCTGGAGACCTGACAGTCAAGAAGTTATTCTTGTTATACTTCTTGGACATCAGCTAGAATTCTGCTGCCTGAGGAGCATACGTAGTTGGTGCATTTTAATGTAAATTCTCCATGGACGTGAAACAGGAAAGCTCACAAACCCTCATGCTAAACATGTGACTTCAAAATTTATGTAATTGGGATCCGAGCAGACACACTGACAAGGAGAGTATAATTCCTGCTTTAGAGACAAGATGAGGAGCTCAGTCATTCAGGAGAGGTTTAGGTTAGGGACAGTACTCCTCCATACAAAAGGGGCCCATTGAGATGGCTTGGATGGTTATTCTGACACATCCTAGATGAGGTTTTTCAGGTGTTCCGAGAAGTCCCTGAGATAGACCAAGGACACACCATTAGGTGGCTTGGGAACAGAATCAGCTGAAGGAAGTGGCAAAGAGCAGTGGGGTCTGGGTGATTCTGCCCACACAAGTGCCAGTTACGTTGTAAGTTACGACATAACCAGAAACTCCTTTTAATGCTACACTGTAACCTTGCACACAACCTGACATGCACCTCCTGAGAAATATAACAAACTAGGTTGACAGAGCCCGCAACAACTTCAGTGGAATGGAAGGCTATGGTGATCTTTCACAGCACCTTGGCCAAGAGCCTTCCATCACAGTTACCAATACTGCAGTAGAATCACGTTTGACAGCAAATTTGTTGTGACTGGAGAAAACAGATTAATGCTCTTAGCAATCGTTGCAGCAGTGGCCTGGTTACTCTGACAAAGGAAACACGGTCGCTAATTTTCTAGTGCTGCAGAATTACGCTGGTTTGTACACCTGTCATCTATTGACTTTCAGGGATGTTTTAAAGTATAACAGGAATCAAGCCTGAAGTCCACTGCAAAGTCCATGTGTTGTTGGTGCATCGTAATGTAATTTGTCCATGGACAATTGCACAACATGGAGAGTTATGCGGACATATGTACCGACCTTTATGTTCACTCACTGAAGATGAAATTATCAGGCATCAACAGATGGAAAAGGAAAAGGTTATCCAGGCTTTAATCATGATTATACTCTGATGCGGAGCTGAAGACCGGACGGCTAAGTAGCCATTCCTGTTATATATGCGGATGAGTCCCTATGGTCACAAAATCAAGAAGGCACATGGGCGTCTGAATGGACCCTCGAGCTAACTGCCTTATGACAAAATTTCCTTCAGTAGATATATAGTAGTGGTTAAGGATGTGCATGACTAGTCGACTAATCATTGCTGTTTTCACTACTCTCTATCAGAGTTACTAGTCGTTTGAATAAATTGTTAAAATTTTAATAGATTCCCAATCCCATGAAATGATTGTGCCCTAAATGTAATGCAGTCACCTGCCAAAAGATGGTGCATCGTTGTTTAGAAACACCTTACATTTGTTAATTTAGGCCTGATCTTTTTGTTAACAAAATTAGAATGAGATCACAGATACAGGCCATGGAAATTAGCTTTCTCCGAAGCATGGATAAGCTTTCCCTTCGTGATCAGGTGATGAGTTTGTCATCTGAGAGGGGTTCAGAGTAGAGCCCCTACACCTCCACATTGAGACATCTGTCGTCTCCTGGGTAAGGTATTCTGGCCAGGCACCTGCCGGGAGAAGGCACAGGCATAGACCCAAGATATGCTGGAGAGATTACGTCTATTGGATGGCCTGGAAGAGGCTCGATGTTTCCCTGAATAAGCTGGAGGAGGTAGTCAGAGGGAGGAGACACAAATCTCTCTGAAGGGTATCCAGTAAAAATATGCAAAATAAAACATCGGAAGTTACTTAATGTGCCAACTGTTTGTGAAAAGAATAGCTGAACACAGATGACAGGTTTTACAGTTTTATTACTGGCTAGAGTGCACAATTCGCCCAGTGTGGCCAATGAAAAATATTTTCTACCTGGCTAGTTGTAACTTGCTTCAAGCTTTTTAACCAGTTTGCTTAAAGCATTCCTTGACCACCATGTAACAGTATTGGTAATATTCATCAACCATTTGCTCCTTCTGTCATAGGGAGTGCAGCTATGCACAGTCGAGTCATTTTTTTTTTTTTTTTTAAACATTTCGGTGGCACATCCCCTGCTTCATAATCTGGCTGTACTTGACAGTGTGTTCTTCTTTAAGTGGTGAAACAAGTTTCTTGTTTCCATTTTCTGTGGAATCAACATTCTTTACATATTTCACACTACTACTACTACTTTATTGGAGGTTGCTGAAGTAGCTCCCTTTTTAAGTATTAAATCATCACCTAATACTGACAGGCAGCTCTTGCTATCAGACATGCCTGGGATTATCTCTTTGTTGCATGGCCTAGACAACGTATAACCATAGCTTTGCTACAGCAATGATATTGAGATATGACACTTATCATGTAATATTTATTCTGGTATTGCAGACAATATGACATTACACAACCCTACAGACCACAAAACCCTGACTAGATGACTAGATGTTTATCTATTCTGTTAAGAAACCGAATGGAAAGCCAACTAGTCATTACGGCTGCAATTGTGTGGAAAAAAACCCAAACTAGGAGACAGTGTAGCTGCTCCTGTTTAATGGTTTACTATCGCATTTCACTTATTAGCTAACAAAACTAAAATGGTGTTCGCTTAGCAAGCATTGTCATAACATTATAACATTAAGTATCAACGCAACACACTAACGTAAATCTTTAAAACTGACCCATTCAGATTTGACATCATAGATCAAATCTGGGGATTTAAATATTTATGAACTGCAGTTTATGAATATTTAAACTACTGCTGTCGCTTTGCACTAGGGCTGCCATGATTAGTCACAATTACGTCGACTATCAAAATCGTCGACAACTAATTTAGTAGTCGATGCGTCGTTTGAAGCTTTGTAAGATCCCAAAAGACGCAGGAATAAGTAGTAGGATTTAAGAGTGTAATAACGGACTGAAACAGAAGATGGCAGCACTGCATGTACAAGAATGCTAGCTGCCTTTAAATCCCGAAGAAGAAGAAGCAGTGTCCGGTATTGTAGCTGTGTCCAAATTCAGGAACCGCATCCTCCTGTGCCCGCATTAGTAGGCCAATTACGTTACAGCGTCACGACGAAGGTTTGTCCAAATTCGAAGACTCCGACAAATGCCGCCGACAAATGCGTCCTTTATTTCCCCAGATTTGAAGGATGGGTAGGGTGTATACTTCATAGCCCAACCCTATCCCAGAATTCATAGTGCAGGCCAGCTCAGTTTCCAACAATGGCGGCAGCTAATTGGTTTTAATATTACTCTTATTGTTTCTGGGTCACAAAATAAACTTTTAACATATTTTCAGGCGAGAATGTAACTGTGTAAACTTCAAACATCTGCTCAGTGTATCAAGACACCACATATTTTCAGTGCTCCGACGTTTTCGGAGACGTCTGTTACCCACCAGCTCGATAGCTAGCCCGGGTTCAAGGCTCACTAGAGCCTGTGAGAACACCGGACTCCCAGCAAATCGTTTTCAAACCCACCGCCATCTTTCGCTACTCAGGTTAAACATGATATATAAGTCACATAGATAACTTAAAATGTTATTGTTTGGCTTTTTTCAGTATTTTATTTGTTCCTAAGTAAATCGGTTTGGCTGAGATTAAAGTTCTAGTTTTTACACAGCTGAATAAACATCAAGCAGAAAACTGATTATCAGAAGTGTGAGATGCTCGAGAATATACTCTGGTGTCCTGTTATGTTTTAGATAGCAAGGAGCAGACGGCTGAGATTATTAAGCTCCACCGAAACAATCTGCAAATTTCATTAAAATTTAATAAACTATCATCTTGTCTTTACTTTTAGTTAGCACATACCTTAAACACTTAAAGCTGTAAGCTAATGATAGTTATATAAGAGCAGATACATGCTGATCCAATAAGCTGTACGTTTTACGTCCAATGGATGCACGATCTGATTAGTCGACTAATCGCAAAAATAATCTGTGACTAGTCGACTATCAAAATAATCGTTTGTGGCAGCCCCACTTTGCACAGTCTGCATTTAAGTTTGTTTTCTGTGAAATGCTTTCGCATTTTTTAAAATCTCAGTTTCCATTTTCTTCCGTCTTCCTGCTTTGCCATTCGCCTACACCTCTTCTTTGTTAATATTGAGTGCAGTCTTGCAGATGGAAAATGTGATACTGCCCCCATACCTTCCTGTAGTGTACTGCAGTTACAAAAACACATTTATGTGGTATATATATATACATATATATATATATGACGCGTCAACAATAAAATGAGGGACTAACCACTTTTTAATAGTTGACGTCATAGATTATGTCAACAAATTGTTGCAGCCCTACTAGCCAACTAGTGTTTCTGATGTCTACCAGCAAGGGGAGTAACATCTATACACCTAGTTAAGTAGTCACTTATATCCCTATGTAGCAGCAACTGAACTTTCTAAATAACTGAAATATAGCTAGGAAGCCTGTACAGGTAACTTGAATACAGGAGAAAGACTATAGTCACCTAGTCTGAAAACTATTCTAAGATTCACTGCTTTAGGTAATGTTAAAAGGTCAATTTTTTCTGTAATTTTACAAATAACTTTCCTGATATTTCAGTCTTTATTTGCCACATCACTGCTCTTCTGTGTAACATCCCCTTAGTACTCATATTGCTACCAGACAGCTACCAGGATTAAATAATTAAAAACAGCCACAAAATATGAAGCTGGAAAATACGCAAGTGTAGCATGTCTTAAGCACAAACATTCTCATAAAAATCTGTGTAAAACCTGACCACTTTTATTATTATTATTATTATTATTATTATTATTATTATTATTATTATTATTATTATGTGTGAAGTACAACATTACATCTGAAACAACCAAGATTTCTAATCAGCAGCATAACAAGACATCAATGACAAATAACCAGCACACAGTATTTTGAACCTAGATCACATTTCTCATCTCTCTCATTTTCAGCCCAAAGCAAAGGAACCGGCTCCAACTGGCTGAAACCGGTTCTCATAGACTTGGCATGCTTTCAAAATCTCACAAACAAGGGCAAATTTTTCCTATTTAAAGTTAAAAATACAGTACTGGAAGCCAGCATCACACCTGACCTAACTTCATTAAGAATAATTTCATAACATAACATGTAAATGTCAGAATCTGTAATTAAATGAGAAAGACACAAACTGATTTTCCTTTTCATTGTGGACAAATCAGTTATGTCACTATATTTCTACATTTGATTTATTTGATCAATCTATTAAGAATTAGCTTAAATTTCAATAAATAACCATGGTGACATGGTTTTAACCATAACTACTATGATATACCAACATGAATACCATTTCATGTTGAAGTGCACCGCTTTGTAAGAATTTAAGATACATAACAAATAATGTCACACAACAGCAGTGGCACGTATTGAGAATTGAGAGTCAATATGCATTTTGTCACTTGACCAGTTATATAATGTGATATATTATTTTTAATTATTTCTCTACAGAAAATCCTGCAAGATACAAGTATGCTCTGTGTGACATGGTACAGTGATGTGGCCTACCTGAATGGCACTTTACGCCCTTGTCTAATATACACATTAAAATTTCAGATGAATCTGAGTTATGTCATCAAATTCTGCTCATATTTATCACTGAGGCCAAAAACTCTTGGCCTATAGTTGTCATGAGCCAACAGCTGCACAGAGCCGATTTACATCTGGTAGCAAACATGTATAAACCAGGACTGCTGTCACACTAACTCCCCCTTTTCGCCACATGGAGCTCCCCAGAAGGTCTCGATTTTAATGATAGAAAACAAAACAAAATAATTTTTTATTTACAATCTTAAAATCTTAATGAAGCTAGCTCTACAAATTGCTGATTTATAAAACCGAATACAGACAATCTTACACAGGATAAGAAGTCAAATAAATTCAGCAAAGTCAAATATAACATCTACAAGAAAGCTTTTGAAAAATGTATGTGGCGCCTTTAAGGGCTGCTTCCTCTTCTGCAGATAAAAAAAAAGAGACTGTAATGAATTACAAGTGCACCACGTGAGCACTGCCGCTGGGTGAAGTGGGGGAGGTGAAACCAAAAACAAGGCCATACCATGTTCTAAAGAGGTAAAAACCAAATATTAAACTCTTAATTTTCTCTGTTTCTATGGACACGGTTATCAATAACATTATAACGAGGAGTTGGAAAATATGAAAGACTCCAAATCTGAAGACAGATAAATTGCCCAAACCACTTGGTGCCTGATCTTTTATGCAGTTCAGAAATCACTCCGCTGGCCTTATATCTATCTGCGCATCATTTCACCAAAACCAAAACAAAGTGAGATTTCTCATTTTTAGTAAATTTGTGTGGTGGGTTGAAGACAAAACCTGCTTAATTCTTGTCTGGTGAGATTGACTTTAGACCACACCCACATCCTAGGACAGTGGAATGGAAAATTACTGGACTGTACCACTTTAAACCAAGAGGGGAGGGGTGCAGCTGCCTCTTACTCACATTAGCCATTATATTTTTCTATTCTATCACATTGAAGGCTCTATCTAGATTGCAGTTTGATAAGATACAGCAATTCCTGCAAGCGTATTTTTTAAATCGCTAACTCTTCAGTAAAGCTGCCAATCCAACGACACAAAACAGAATGACATAGTCCATTTATTACTTTTGCACTTTCTTCATTAGTTTCTATCTCAAGATAAACAGCTACACATTAAGATCTGTCATTTTTTTTGTCCCTTGCCCAAATTACCACCTTTGCAGCACACTGATTATGTCTGCAGCTTCCTAGCACCAACACGGCACAGTCGCTACACTGATGTTGTAGGACTGGCCTTTAATGTCTTGAAGTGAGGTATGAACATACCTAAGACACAAATGTACATTTCTAGTTGTGAAATTTTGGAGAAAATTAATTATATTAACAGATTTTTGATTCCGTGTGGCAGATAACTGGGCAAAGGGAGAGAGTGAGGACAACTCTTTCTTGTCCTTTTTCCAATGTATCCTTGTGAATAACTAACAAGGTAGTTTTTCCCACCTGAAACAGTTTGTTACGAACAAAAACAGTGACAATGTTTAAGTAGCTTTTTGCTGTTTGTTTTAACATTTAATGTCATATTAATCAGAATTTTAAAAATTTGCCAGTGTAGTATTATCAATTCTATGGTATTAGAAGGTAATTAATTTATCACTGGCCACTACCACTGCTAGCTGACATTTTTTGTTTTACGCATTTCTAACATATACGAAGCCAACCTGGAAGTGGCTTCTATCTGACGGCCACCAGAAGGTGGCAGTTGTGGTTGCAAAAAGAACCTCTGGTTCTACAGAGATCTATGGGGAGGAAAAAAAAGTTTGTTTTGACCACTAAACATTTTCGTTCGGAGTTTAGGGCTTAATCAAGGATTCTGGTTTTTTGCAACTGAAAGGGCACCAGTTAAAACACACATCCAAACTGAATACAATCTTAAAGCGAACACAGGTAAAACTACAAACTGTAGCATAGCATATTACTATTACAGTAATTGCAAAAACAAAAAAAGCACAATAAATCGCTACAGCAAAGTTAAATATAACTTTAAACACACACAAAAAAAAATAGGTTGTGCCTTTAAGGGCTGCTTCCTGTTCTGTAGGGAAACAACAGTCTCTGTAATGAATTACAAGTGCACCATGTGAGCACTGCAGAAGTGAAGAGGGGAAGGTGAAACCAGAAACAAGACATGATTCAAAAAATTAAAAGCAAATATGAAACTGTTGACTTTATATTAACTGTCAACAGTTCATTTTTAAAAATATGTAAGATGTTGGAAAATACGATGAAAGACTACAGCACTGAAAACTGAGAAATTGCCCAAGACATATGGTGTCTGATCTTTAGTGCAGTGTAGTGATCATGTACATCTTTCCATCTTTCCACCAAAACCATAAAAGGTGGAGATTTCAGTTTTTAAGTAAACTCACTGGCAGGTAAAAAACAAAACCTGCTCAACTCTTGTCTGATCATTGACTTTAGGCCACACCCACATCCTAGGAGAGTGAAATGGAAAATTACTGGATTGTACCACTTTAAACCCAGAGGGGGAGCGGGCGGGTTCAGCTGCTCAATATGAGGAATGCAGCTTTCTCCTACTCACTTCTAGTCACTTTAGACAGCTAAGTTAAAAAGATTATACTGTAGCAGTGAATTTAGGGATACCATCTAGTAAGAGCTAAAAAAACTTTTGTGAATATTATTTAAAAAAAAAAAAAAGCCAAATTTTCATTTAGCATCCACAGAAGATCAATAACGGACACCACAAAGCTTTTTGTTATTTCAACATGCTGATTATATTCGCTGCTTCCTAGCACCAGCATGGTGCAGTTGCTACATTGACTTTGTAGAACTTTACCTAAAAAGTCATAAAATGAGGTACAAAAACATCAGAGACACAAGTGTGCATTTCCACATTCTGAATTGGGAAGCAAACTTAGTATTTGATTACTGATGAGATGTAAGAACTCTTTCCTCAATCAGCAGATAGTAAAGCGACTGTTATTTATATAACTAAAGATAAAGGTGACTTGTTTCATAACGTTTATCAGAAATCAAGGAATAGACATGTAAATTTTTTTAAAGCTCAAATGTTCTAAAATATATGCTGTATGTAATTAAAAAAAACTACCTGAATAACAAATGTAAGATTTATCAGCATTCAAATCAATTCACAGTTTAATGCTAGCATACACAGATGTTATGACTCCAGACTGGCTATGCGAATGACTTTTCTAACACACACAAAAAAAACAACTAATCGAACATAACCCATTGGAGGAAACGAAAAATTAAAAAATGTCTTTAAATAAAAGCTCCAAATAAAATGTTTTCACTCTGTGATATCGATTAAAAAAAAAAAAAAAAAACAGTATCGATATACCATTATTCATTTAGCGAACACTGACACTGCTAGCTAACAAGGTTTTCATTATGCATGTCTGCTGTAATCCCGGTCTGTAGGGGTCACTGTTGCATTGTATGCAGCCAACTACCATTAACAGATTTTTTTTCCTAATTCATATCAAATGAATCCATAAAGGATGGCATTCACTGCTATTAAATAAAAGTACAAATAAGCTGTTTGGGTAGCATGCTAACTGCAGTACCTCGACTCACCGAATTTCTCTACGCTGTCCGCCGACGTTCCCGCGATTTTAAGCTTCGTTCCGTACGGTCTCCTCCTCACCCGCTGGTGTCCAAACCAACTCTTACGGACCCCCTGTGTGAAGCGCCGATGCTCTCGGGATGCGTTATGAGTGCTGCATCAAGTCCACGTTCTCAAGATGAACCGGGGAAACTAGTGAGCTGTGCCACAACAACAATTGTTGTGTTCGTGGATTTAACCGACTGCTCCGCGCCCCCTCTGACTCGCGATCAGACTCCTCCTCCTTTCGCGCACGCACAAAAAAACTCCAACGGCTGACGTTGCGACCGGGGGAGAGGGGGTTTGGTCGTTAAACGACTAACGGTCGCGCAGTCCAGAGATGCAGTCTGAGTGGTTCACTCGGGTTTTTTTAAAGCATCCTGTTGGTCACCGTGCTGAAGTCGGTAGATAAAAGCAGGCAAGGTATGTATATGAACCGCTGCAGGATGTTTTAGGTCGGTTAGTATGGAGGATATGCAGGACTCAAAGAAAATGTGCTGCAGCTTGTAGTTACCCTGCAGCAGCAGGAGCAGATTTGAGACAGAATCACAGAGCCAATGAGTGGTAGAGAACAGGCAGCTGAACATTGGCATGGAGGGGGAGGGGTGTCCAGACAGAGCCCAGAGACATTACAGTGCTAAGGGGGAGGGATTATAGGGAGGGGGAGGAGCTTTCTGCCAAACAACAGCCTGAAAATTTGTCTGTAACCTAACTACAGACAGTGGTGTGATTGTAGTTTTGTAAACCTACACTCACAGTTACACATGACCTGCTGCATCCGCAAGCATGGTGGTTATGCAGGGTGTTAGGCACATTGAAGTGTTGCACTTTCTACGCGGAAGTGCACACATGAGAAGAGTCCACATGAAGGTCCCAGCGAGTAGTTATGTTATGTTATGCTATTTATTAGAAACAACAGCCTTTTGCAGTCATTTCCTTCTGAGATCACAAAGCATTAATTCAGGTCAGCCATTTTGTGCACTCACTTGTACTTGAGGAACTTGCTGTTCCCCAAGAGGCCAGCAGGGGGTGAGTTATAGTGGTCTTATATTCTCATGTTTGTTGGTATTCCAGAAAAGGAATAGCTTAAACCTTTGCACCTCGTGTTGTCTGAGTCCCTTTGCAGAAGAATCCATGTGATCGGGAGCAGGGGAGCTGGTATCTGTGCTCTCCAAGAGCCTGCGTGTCTCTCTCTTTCTCACACCCTTTTGCACACCAGACATGTCTGCAGTGCTGGAGAAAGCAGCCTTGAGCTTAGACAAGTCACCCCTTGTGGTCAAATCAGCTAGGCTACACTGTAGCTTAGTCCTCATACATTGATATTGGGGCATAAATTGAACACACAGCAATAAAAAACATTTATATTTCCCTTTGCTTAGGCAGTACAAGCAGCCTGAAAATAGCCTGCATAGCTGAAGCTCTCAGAGTTTGGTGAATCACCGTTTAGAGTCCTCAATAAATCATAACACGCTGCTTTGATGGTAGAAGTATTTTTGCATAGTTACCCGTGCAAGTGAAGGAATAAATCCTTTTAAAATTAGAGTACTTTTCAATTTATTTGTCGGGATTATTTAAAATTCCCAATGCTGGAAATCTCACTATATCGGCAGGTGAGCTTGTATGTTTCGGCAGAGTTATAAAGCTGTCTGTACACATGCCTCTTTATTTAAAAAAAATAAATCTCAATAATCGCATTTGTTTCACTCTGTCTTTACACACTCATTTGTAGCCACAAAAACCCACAGCAGGCTTGACTTCCTGCAGTAATAAAAAAAACTACATTTGTATGCATTAGTTTGAAGTACGCACACTTTTACATAATACTTGTTGATAATTGTGAGTTCTTGAGTGGTGTTTTTTGTGTATACATGTATTTATAACAGGGTCCATTCTTCTCCAGCCTTAAAGCAGAATTTTTCCATGTTCCCATTTCCTCCAAATATACCTTTGGTAAGATTTGCAAGGTTGCAGTCTCAGCTGCCACCAGTCTCTCACCTTAATCGAGCTTTTAGAAAGGCGTTGGCTTAACCAGAGGTCGTCTGTGCATAGGTAAGGTCTCCCTTTACCGATGCTGAGCCGGGTCCCTTGTCATCATATGGAGTTTTCAATTGGCCTTTCTGCCCAGCAGTTCTACAGTGTTCCTGTTAATTATTGTTATTAATGATATTATAATAGTCTTTTAAGCATCAGTTAGCTTAACTCAAGATTTCCTAAGTAGGAGAGCAAAGTTGGAGTGGTCAGAAAATTTGTCGGTACAAGTCCATTCACCCACTTTCTTCAGGGACGCCAGGGAGTGTTGGAGCCTATCCCAGCTATCATAGGGTGACAGGCGGGACACATACATGAACTGTATGAGACCTAATGAGTTAATTAATTTCCTTGAATGTTTGGGATGGGAGTTTTACATATATATATATATATATAATGAAATGACACATCTAATTTCCCCGAAGGGCTTTATTCATTTCTTTTTACTTTGAAATTTAATAAACGTTTAATTTGCCTTGAGGTGTCCAAACGTCTGCATGTATTGTAGTGCTTGTTTATAGCAGAAGGAGATTTTGGGTAGGCATGAGTAACAGACACTTGTTTTCAGTGTATAATTTTATTGACTTTGTGAAGCTAACCTCAAACTAACAAGCTAAATATATAAACCTCCACAAAAGCTATGTAGTCTGTTTCAAATAGAAATAATTCTGGAAGGACAAACAATTCTGGATGATCATTTTTAATATCATTATATTAAAAATATTAGTTTAATACCAAAGCCTACATTAAATTTAGCTTTAACCACCATCCGCACACACTGTTTTTAACCTCAGCTGAACACGATAAGTCAGCCACAGAGGCAATGATAAAGAAACTGTAGCTCACGGTATACCACAATCATGATCTGCCAGCCAATTTGTCTACATGGTGTGTCAGGTCCTTTAGAGTCTCAGCGTAAACAAGAGAACGCCAGAAAATCATATTAAAAATTAACTAAAGTTCTTTATCAGCACAACAAAGGGACTTTAGACAGTCTTTAATTTGCCGTCTTCCCAAGACAAAGTCCACGTAAGGTCAGTTTACGCTAATGTGTGTTGGTAATAGTCTGGTTGTCATGTGCTTCCTGCATTCAGTCAGCTTCCTTCCCTAACCATGCGGTATTTACAGTAGTGCAAGCATGTGGGAAGAGGACTGTTTCCACCCATGTGCCTCATGTCAGAGAAGTGTAAATAGCATCCCAAACTGATTATTCCATATGGATTTGTGAAAACAGCTTATGTAAAACACTGAATCTGTTACTGAAATGGACCTTTATAAGAGTAGAGAATATACCTCTACATTTGTGCAAAAATAAAATACAATAACACAAAGTTTTCAAACCACACCCAGCATTGACCCGCCTTCTCTTGATCTCATAGGTAAAGTTTTTAAGTTATTTCTAGGTTGCAGTACTGTTGTGTTGACAAAATCTGGTCACCGGCGCTGAGGCAGACGTAAAACCACTGTTGGGATTGTAAATCAAAAAGTAAATACTCCCATTAGTAACTAATTGTTTACACCCACTTAATATTTTAATCACGTTTTCACACAGAATTTCAACACGTTGAACAGTGTTAGTTCATAAATTAATGTAGCAAAATATTTTGATCACTATATAAAAATAAGGTTTGAAACTGAAGCTAGAGACTAGTATTAGCAAAAATGTCCAGATGTTGTTGGTCTAGTGACATCTAGAGGAAGGGTTTACATTTTATATACATAAAATTGATTTTCATTCTTTCCAGCAGTAGAAGAAGGAAAAAAACATCTCCTTGCCTGTATTGTCGCTTAAATTGTAAAGTTTTCTATCAAGACTTAAGGTAACAATACAGGAAGCTGAGTCATGTGAAAAAGGGCGTCCCTCCTTGGATAACGAGCCTGCTCATTTACAGCCATGGTTCCAGATACTTTGTGTTTAAATGTTTAGCCTGAAGATGAAACAAGCTTTATTAATTGTTTAAAAATAATGAAAAAAATCTTCTTGGGTACATCAGTTTTTTACTAATTAATATCTGCTAAGACTGTGGTCATACTGCTTTTACGTCAGTATTAGGTCATCACGGTCTCTGTGTCTTTTCTCATTGCTAGACCTGATTATCCTGTTCTTCCTGCTCTTTCTTGGGAATTATTTCTCTGTCAGTGTCATCTTTTGTCTAGCATGCTTATCAGTTAGCATTTCTTAAACCAGAGGTTCCCAAATTGTGGGGTCCACCCCCTAGGGGGGGCGCAGAGCCATTGCAGGGGGGTGCAGTATGAATTTTTCTTGTAAAACAAAGAGGGGGCCAGCAAAAAAAGTTTGGGAACCACTGTCTTAAACTAAGAAGTTCAGAGAACTTGCTTTGCCCGAAACCGAATGATGCCATTTTCTGGGGATCGTAACTGTGCTTATTTCCTGGAAGTGTCCTGGTTTTGTTTTCATATCCAAAATACGTGATGATGGTGCCCAACTAAAGCCCATATGCTTTCCCATAGATGTCTTGGCTATTGCATGAGGTTAGTGAATAAAGGTTTGGTTAAATGGAAATTTAATCTATATATATATGACAAACTGTCATAATAACTATTGTATAGGTATCAAAATTTAGGAAAAAACTCAGGTCTGGTGTTCCTTTAAGCTAAGGACCAACTGACCTACTTTTAGTCCTTCTTAAACAGCAAGAGAACCAGCAAACCTGCATCATTTAATATGATTTTTTTTTAAATTAAGTAGGATATTGATACACAGCATCCTGTCACAGTATACATATGACGACAGAAACTACACAATATTGAAACATTTAATATCGCTGCTTTATTGAAACACATATGGTACTATTGTAAACAATGCTAGGACCTTTCTAATAATCTTCCAATGTAGTAGGTGGCGTTATCGTATTTGGAGTGAAATTGGTTTGCCAAGAGGAGATGAAAAACACTTTTAAAAAAGTTCAAATTTTCCACAGATACTGCAATTGTTGTCGCAATAATCGTGTAGTGAAAATCACGTATTCCAAATAGCATGTGTTTAGTTTAGTTTAGTTGATAGTTGGACTTCAAGAAGTAGAAATACAAAAAATTTTTAACCCTAAAATTTGCATAATTTATTCATCAGATAAGGACACTTATCTCACCAGGCCTCTGGTGATTTATTAGTCTGTTTATAGCCTGCTAGTACTCTGAAGATTTTTAAAGATGAACTCATTGGTATACATGAAATAGATTTTGCTGTTTAGGTGTTGAATTTATATATATTGTAAAGTTTTCCACATTCTTTAACACTCAAGAGTTAGACCTCTAACCCTGAACTTCACACTTCTTAAAACTTCAATTCTTTATTGCCCAAGGAAGCCAATCAGTTACCTTTATAACAACCAATTCTCTCTGAATCTCCCAATTGACGCAACAGTGTCATCATGTGGGATCCTCTTATTTATTGGGATTGTGTCCTCTCACCAGTCTGGCACCTCACTGTAGGAGGAGAAGCTGTCACTAAATACAGGTCGGACTGAACAGATGGCGGTAACTACATAAGGTGTCTCAGCTGCATTTAGAGATTTCTGATTCCTGCCATAGTAGAGATAACACTTTTATATAGCATTGCTATTATCAATTTTGTGTTTATAGATGAGAAATTGTTAGAGAAATTGTTAGATCCTGATCGACCTTTATGTGTGTGGGGAAAAAAGTAAGCCTACATGGGTTTTTCAGCATCGGAACAGCTGTTTCCGGAATTTGAATGCTGTGTAGAAACAAATTTGAGAACCATCCGATCACAAAGCAACCATTCACACTGACGTTCAGACCTATAGGAGTGGAGCAATTTAGGCTACATCCACACTAGCCCGGATAGATTTGAAAACGTTTTTTTCATCTGAAAACGCTCCGCGTCCACACTAGCGTTTTCACAGAATTGAAAACGCTTACGTTCCAGTCCTGCGCATGCGCAAAAGCGAGTGAGAATTAAAGAATTTGAAGAAAAGCTATCCGGACCATGTACAAAGTGATATTAATCTTTTTTTAGGGCTGTCAAAATTGAGAGCAATCAAAACAACTGCTATCTTTGTTTAATTGGTCACATGACTGCATCACATGACTAAAATGAGTCATCGTTTTAGAAAGTCTGCGTTTTTGAGTGTCCACACTGCGACGGGACTAGGGATGGGTATCGTTTAGGTTTTATCCAATACCAGTACCAAACCGGTACTTTTGAAACGGTGCCGGTGCTTAAACGGTGCTCGAACCGGTGCTTAAAGAATGAAGAACACACTTTGTCCAAAAACTTCTCATGTTCAGCTGGTTTTTTTTGTAAAAAGATAACAATGTTAGCCTTTTCTGCAACTATAGGGGATTTATGGTATCACTCTTGGCTGGAAGCAGTGCTTAATCAATGGGAAAAAACCCCCACCAACTTTGTCCAAAAACTTCTCATGTTTAGCTGTTTTCCACTTTTTCTTTGGTCATTTTAGCCTTTTTAGCCAGGGTGAAGGGAGTATCTGTCATCAAACAAGAAGACAGCCGCATGTAACTACGACAGTGTTTGCTAGTTCACCTTACATGCATTAATTTAATAACGTGGTTAGCCTACTCAACGTAAATTACACACGAACAACATTAAGCTACTGACCCAGAGAAGAACGGTTGCTGCTGCCATCATCATCCGTCATCATTTCTGCTACACTGGCAGGGCTAGGAGCCAGGACTCTCCCCTTCGGGTTTTTGGGGGATGTTTCTAACTCCGGGTCTGATAGCAGGCAACCCACCTGCAGTAGATGTACTCGATGTGAGGTCTCGCAGCAAGCTATCAAATACGGTGCATTTCTCGGCTTTTAAAAAAACGCTATGCGTCGCCAGATGTTTCATCAGATTCGAGGTGTTACCTTCTTTGCACAGTATCAGCTTAAAGCACTTGTTGCAGGCTGCTGAGTTTGCATCTTTTGCTGTGAAGTACAGCCAGACTTTTACCGCTTCGCCTTGGGCGTTTTTAATCTGTAGCTCTGCTCTAAAAGAACGTACGTACCTGGGCCCGCCTACTACGCTTGCAAAGATAAAATTATTGGCTGGAATCCAAAGTGTATGACATCTCAGGGGAAAAAAAGCACCGAAATAAAGCACCGAAATGTGCGCTGCTTTTCGGTCTGGTTACTACTTTAACTGGACCCATTTCATTAACTCAGAGCTCATGTCCAACTCCTAAATTTTATTCTTGGACTCAGAGTTTTTATGATTCACTGTTCAAAATCATCTTTATAAGCCTGGGTGGCACCCCTCAGCTCAGCGCTTGTGGAACAAGACCTTTCACCTCCCATCCCCCTCCTTTTCAAGCCAGCATTCCTCTTATTGGCTAGTGCTTGTAAAGAAAAGATTTGAACAGCAGGTAGGCGGGGGTTCTGTGCTTACATCTCCCACTGTGTGCCAAAGGTGGCCATATTGAGGATATCTGCTGTCACTGACATCATGTCAAACCAAGAATATAAAAAACAAACGTTTAGAGCAACCTGAAGCTTGAGAATTGAGCTAGCAGCGTTACTTGTAACTTGTACTTGTACTTGCTGACCTCATTATTTGAAATCATAGACTGTTTGGGGAAAAAAAAAATCAAAATCACTTTTATTGTCACATCATGTGTGCTGGTACACTGGTACAGCACATGTGAGTAAAATTCTTGTGTGCAAGCTTCACAAGCAACAGAAGTGTGCAAAATACAAGAAACATAATAACAAAGCAAAATATAAGAATAGCAATATGAGAATTATAATAAATATATGTACAAATATGAGAATGCATGCGCATTACTGAATATGTATACCAAATCATATGTGTGTGTGTGTATACATATATATAAAATAAAATAAATAAAATATACAGAGGTTAGCAGTTGGATATTGTGCAAAAGAAATGGCATTTACATACAGTATGGAGTGCATAATGTTGACATTCCGGTAAGTGAAGGTGAGGTGTCTATGAAGTGTTCAGCAATCTGATGGCCTGATGGAAAAAGCTGTCTCTCAGTCTGCTGGTTTGGGACCGGATACTGCAGTACCTGATGGAAGTAGTTTGAACAGTTGGCTGGGGTGACTGGAGACTTTGATGATCCTCCCCGCTTTCCTCAGGCACTGCTTCCTGTAGAAGTCCTGGAGGGAGGGAAGCTCACCTTCAATTATCCTTTCAGCACACCACACCACTCTTTAAAGAGCTTTGCTGGTTGTAAGGGGTGCCATATCAGGTGGTGATGCATCCAGTGAGGATGCTCTCAATGGCACAGCGGTATTTAGGACGTACTTTTACCACTGTGACATGTATATGTATATATTAGGGATGCAACAATACATGTATATGTATTCTGTATCTGTATCCCATATATTCAATGCTGTCTTCCTCTTACCACAAACGTTGGAGCAGGGAGTCACATCTCTCAGACCAGGTTACAGTTGTAGTCGCAAAAGCAAGGAAAAATAGCGGTACAGCCAATGATGCTCAAAAACACAGCTGCAACACGTCCACGGATAGTCTGCTCAGTGCTCTACAGTTTCATTGCAGATTACAGGATTTTACCATATTACTACTGTTTTTCTGCACTGTTGCCATCTTGGATTATAAATGGGGTTGGTGCGGCTTCTCCCAACTTTCTGTTTGGAAATCCGGAAATCCAACTGTGCTGTTCCCTAATAGAATGGGGAAATTTGCTAAACCTTTCATGTTGCCTGCCTAGTGCTGAATATGGGCCACATTATCCATTTATTCACAGTCATCTGGATTACATCTGCGTCCGTCAATGGAGGGATTAGAAAATTACAGTTATTCAAACTGGATTTAAACAGCAATGGCAATGATGCTCCTTCACAGCTTTATGTCCAGGATATCCCTACTTTCAGCCATAACTAGTGCGATCTCCTTACTGCTAAATTACTGTCCACCTCAAAGTCCTGAAGCTAGGTACAGTTAAATAACCGGCAACATCTCACTGCAACACATCAAACCACACTCATGATGTTCCCTTTGGGTCTTAAGCAGCTCACTGACTTCACAAATATTATTGTCCAAACATCTCACATTCCCATGATGATGCCTGGAACAGTTAAAGAAATAAAACTTTCAGATTTTCAGGAGGTTGTCATAAATTGTGAGGTAGACAAAGCTGTTTGAATTCTGTTGAAGTTTTGCACACATAATCACTAACCACATGACATTTAATAATTTCAAAATTTTTGACACATGAAAATTATGTTGACAATGTAGGCTCCAGTCACACAGACCTAGAGACCCGTCCATGATCCTCTGGCAGTGAATGTGAGAGTGAATAGTGTAAAGTGCTTTGGGTGCCTTGAAAAGCGCTATATAAATCCAATCCATTATTATTATTAAAGAATTGGGGAATACACATTTTCCCAGAGCAATAGCTGGATTTATCAAGTCAAGTCATGTCAAGTGCCTTTATTGTCCAATCATGTGCAGTGGTGCAGTACACAGTGAAAAGAGACAACGTTCCTCCAAGACCATGGTGCTACATATGACATATGACCCAAACTTTATTAGATTTTAATATATATATATAAAAAAAAAACACCCAAAAGATAGCAGAATGGACATTCCCAGTAACAACAACAGAACAAATTGAGAATCAATGCATATTTCCATCCAAAAAAACAACCAAAAAAACCCGTAAATACACAATGATGCCAATATTTCACATAGACCAGATTACAGCTATCCTATTTAGTCCGACCTTAACTACTTTAGCCGGATACGTCACTGACCTGTATGTAAAAAGTAGTTAGCCCACTTATCATTATAGTCGTCCAGTCTATTTAGCAGTCTATGTGATAATCTTTTGTAAGCTGCCACTTGTCCCAAAGAAGTATACCACTGAGAGAAGGTAGGAGTCGATGAGGCCTTCCACTCTTTCCCCAGCAGCTTCCTCCCCAGCATAATCGTCGTTTGTACCCAATGAGCAAGAGAAGTGAATAAGTGACTCAAAGCTGAAGGGTCTCCTAATACATAAAGGCTGTTCATAAATGGGACCCCTTGACCTACAACCTTCTCTACTACAGTGTGAATATGAATCCAATAATCTTGGACTTTGGAGCACCCCCAAAGCAAATGTAAAAGTGTGCCACTTCCTTGCTGGCATTTCCAGCATGCATCATCAGTCGCTAGACCCACCCTATGCAACCGCGAGGGTGTCCAGTATACTCTATTTAAAATCTTAAATTGAACCAATCTTGAACGCAATTTGCGTGACATTTTTTTCAGATTCCTGAGAATGCCATTCCATTCCTCCACTGTAAAGCTGAGATTTAAGTCCATTTCCCACATTCTTTTGAGGGACAGTGTGTTAGGATCAGAAGCTAATAAAAGCATTTTGTAATAAGCTGATGCCCCTTGTCCACGCCCAAAGGGTTTTTTTCTATTTCCTCCAGAAAGTTGCAGCTTAAAGGGAACTTTGCGAATGAAACAAATGTATTGGCCATCAAATGTCTTAGTTGCAGGTATTTCCAAAATTCCTGTCTAGGTAAATCAAATTCTTCTGCAAGTTTTCCATATGATTTAAATATACTGTTTTCGTAAAGATCCCCCAACACTCTCTGAAACCAGAGCTTCCAAAAGAAGGGTAGTTTAGCAATAGAAAATTTGGGATTATACCAAATACCAGCAGATTGGTTAAGATATGGATCAAATTTGAATAATTTGGACATTCTTTTCCATACTTCTTTCAAATGAGAAAGTACCGGATGTGATTGGATACGGGGGGACAAATTAGTTGATAAGCTATATAATGGTGTAAATGGCGAGCAAGCAGTACTTTCAATGGAAAACCAAGGAGGTGCTTTCTCAGGGGGTAAGAACCAATGTGCCAAATGCCAAAGAGAAAAAGCATAATGATATAAGAGTAGATTAGGCATCCCTAACCCACCTCTGTCCACTGGTTTCTGCAGTTTTCTCAGATTCAATCTAGGCTTTTTATTATTCCATATAAATGCCTTACAAAGCTGGTCAAATTGTTTGGTGTATTTCAAAGTAACATGAATTGGTAGAGCCTGCAACAAATAATTAAACTTAGGTGTACATACCATTTTGATTACGTTTACCTTTCCCCACATTGAGAGATACATCTGAGACCAACGATCAATATTAATTTTCATGTCGCTGAGTAAAGGTTCAAAATTTATCTTTATCAGGTCTGACAAATGAGGCGGGAAGGTGATGCCTAAATACATAATGCCCTTCTGAGGCCAGGTGTCACGGCTGGCGGGGTGAGCCATGTGGTGTGAAGGAAAAGGAGGACCCAAAATGCAGGCAGCCGACTGATGATATGAGTGAGGGTTTATTTACAGGTGACAGTGGCAGAACAGACAACGAAGCATGAGAAAACAACTGAAGAAACCTAAACTGGGAGAACTAAATGACAAACCTGAGAGCATACAAAAGGGGTGTGGGGCAGAGAGACACAGAGACAGGAACGGAACACCATAGAACGCAGACGAGCCGACAACGAACACAGACCGACACCCACTAAATATACACACACAAGGTAATCAGGTAATCACACACAGGAGGGAAGAACAGCTGAACCCAATACACATGAGGACCGGAGGAGACAAGCTGAACACAATGACAACAGACACGGACCTTCAGAACAAAACAGGAAATCTAGAACCCGAACCGGACACAAGGGGGGAGGACACAGAATAACTAGAACAGAGGAAAATAATCATAAAACACAAAACGCTGGGTCAACGACCCAGCACCATGACAGTACCTCCCCTCCAAGGGCTGGCTCCCGACAGCCCAAAACAAAAAACAGACGACCAACCCAGGGCGGGCGGCGGGGGCCCAGGATGGAGGGACCACAACTAAACAAAAAACAAGCTCCAGTGGGCCAAATGAATTGTCCAAAACACAACACAGACTGGAGTTCCTGAACAGGGTCCCAAAACATAGGTCAGGAGGCCGGCCCGGAGGCTGACAACTCAGGAGCCCAGAACAGTTCATCTCTGGGGGCCGACCATGTGGAAGGCAGTGGCGGCGACGGGGAAACAGTTCAGGCGGCCAACCGTGCGGACGGCAACAGCGGCGTGAAAGCAGTTCTGGGGGCCGACCGTGCGCATGACAGCGGCGGCGTGAAAGCAGTTCTGGGAGCCGACCGTGCGCACGACAGCGGTGGCGACAAAGCAAGTCCGGAGGCCGACCACGGTGGCGAAGATGCCCAACATGCGGCCTGGCAGATGACCGACGACGTTGAGGCGGCAGTTGGGGACCTGAAGGCCGCGTGGCCTTCGCAGCACCAGGTGAGACGGAAGCTGAGGCTGGACCAGACGAGACGGAAGCTGAGGCTGGACCAGACGAGGCTGAAGCAGAGGCTGGACCAGGCGACGCTAAGGCAGAGGCTGGACCAGGCGACGCTGAAGCGGATGCGGAGGCCGGACCAGGCGACGCTGATGCGGAGGCTGGACCAGACGAGGCTGATGCGGAGGCCGGACCAGGCGACGCTGATGCGGAGGCTGGACCAGACGAGGCTGAAGCGGAGGCTGGACCAGGTGAAGTGGGCGAAGCTGAGGCAGAGGCTGGACCAGGCGACGGCGTGGGTGAAGCTGAAGCTGGACCAGGCGACGGCGTGGGTGAAGCTGAAGCTGGACCAGGCGACGGCGTGGGTGAAGACACGGAGGCTGCAGCTGGCGAGGATGGAGACACGGAGGATGGAGACACGGAGGCTGCAGCTGGCGAGGATGAAGACACGGAGGCTGCAGCTGGCGAGGATGAAGACACGGAGGCTGCAGCTGGCGAGGATGAAGACTTCGAGGCTGCAGCTGGCGAGGATGAAGACACGGAGGCTGCAGCTGGCGAGGATGAAGACTCCGAGGCTGCAGCTGGCGAGGATGAAGACTCCGAGGCTGCAGCTGGCGGCGGCGTGGAAGCCGGAGACGGAGGCGCTGCAGCAGGCGGCGGTGTGGACGGAACTGTGGATGCGGCTGCTGCTGCAGGCGTGGATGCCGCTGCTGGTGGAGCAGCTGGTGGCTGGACAGGCTCCTCGGGCCCCCCAGCTGACAAGGAAGGTTGCTGGACGGGCTCCTCGGGCCCCCCAGCTGACAAGGAAGGTTGCTGGACGGGCTCCTCGGGCCCCCCAGCTGACGAAGCAAGAGGCTGGACGGGCTCCTCGGGCCCTCCAGCAGACGAGACAGGCAGCTGGATGGGCTCCTCGGGCCCTCCAGCGGACGAGACAGGAGGCTGGACGGGCTCCTCGGGCCCTCCAGCGGACGAGACAGGAGGCTGGATGGGCTCCTCGGGCCCCCCAGCGAAAACAGTCTCAGAACCAGTGGGTACCGGAGCCCCCGGCACACACAGGACAGAACCAGCAGGTGCGGAGACCTCTGGCAGAGACAGAACAGAACCAGCAGCTGCGGGGACCTCTGGCGGGCACAGAACAGAACCAGCAGGCGCGGGGACCTCTGGCGGGCGCAGAACAGAACCAGCAGGCGCACGGGCCTCTGGCAGGGACAGAACAGAACCAGCAGGCGCACGGGCCTCTGGCAGGAACAGATCAGAACCAGCAGGCGCACGGGCCTCTGGCAGGAACAAATCAGAACCAGCAGGCGCACGGGCCTCTGGCAGGAACAGATCAGAACCAGCAGGCACGGTGGCCTCTGGCAAACACAAAGCAGACTGCAGCTGCACCGAGCATTGACTCAGCTCAGGCAGCGACAGCCGGGTGCAGTCCTCAGCTGGCTTCTTAACCTCCAGGGGTCCAGAGTCTGCTGGGGGCTGAAACCCAGCCTCTGGGGAGGCCCTGGAGTGCGTCTCAGTCTCAGAACTGGCCAGCTCTTGAGAAATGTCTTCATTGTTGTTAGGTTTGTCTCTCTGCTTAGAATAAGAAGTTGTTGAACTGTCCTTTATGGGTTGAACTGTTATGGCTTGCTGTACCGGAGGAGTTGGTGACTGAGCGGCTAACTGAGCTAGTGGCTGCTGGGCAGCTAACTGAGCTACCGGCTGGGCAGCTGACTCAAAAAACACAGCCCCGATATAAACAGTCACAAGGTCTGGCGAAACAGACAGAGTGTCTTTTCCACTCACTACAGTCGGCAACTCAGAACTCTCGGGGCCCGGCTGTGGCGATGGGCGTCGGCGGCGTGAACGTCGCTTCCTTCTCGGCAATAGCTCCAACCGGCCGGGTAATTCCACATCCGGCGGGCCGGGCCGCAGATTCCCCGGCGGGCAGTGCAAAACATTCACCACCGGGCTGGGTCGGGAAGCGGTAGCGGCTGGAGGGTGAAGGTGAAGTTCGTTCAGTATGAAATTCTGTGCGAGCGGGTGAAGAGAGTCCAGTAGCCAGGAGTGAGCAGAGATTAATTGTTGTAGCCTGGCTTCTACAGCGCGGTGAAATTCCTCCCCCTCATGTTCCAGCCACAGGTTAACCAACCTTGAAACGGAGTCAATCACTCCCTCCCGAAACTCCTGGGAAGGTGCGGATGCTGCTGGGTCCATGTTTGGTCGGCTCGTACTGTCACGGCTGGCGGGGTGAGCCGTGTGGTGTGAAGGAAAAGGAGGACCCAAAATGCAGGCAGCCGACTGATGATATGAGTGAGGGTTTATTTACAGGTGACAGTGGCAGAACAGACAACGAAGCATGAGAAAACAACTGAAGAAACCTAAACTGGGAGAACTAAATGACAAACCTGAGAGCATACAAAAGGGGTGTGGGGCAGAGAGACGCAGAGACAGGAACGGAACACCATAGAACGCAGACGAGCCGACAACGAACACAGACCGACACCCACTAAATATACACACACAAGGTAATCAGGTAATCACACACAGGAGGGAAGAACAGCTGAACCCAATACACATGAGGACCGGAGGAGACAAGCTGAACACAATGACAACAGACACGGACCTTCAGAACAAAACAGGAAATCTAGAACCCGAACCGGACACAAGGGGGGAGGACACAGAATAACTAGAACAGAGGAAAATAATCATAAAACACAAAACGCTGGGTCAACGACCCAGCACCATGACACCAGGAAAACATACCGGTTTGAAAAAGTGACCTAGGACAATAACTAGTTAACGGAAGGGCCTCTGATTTGGTCCAATTCACCTTATAACCAGAAATAGCTGAAAACGTATTTATTATTGCCTGCAAGGAGTTTAAAGACTTTTCTGGGTCTGATATAAAAAGCAAAATGTCATCGGCGTACAACAACAGTTTATGACAGTCTCTCCCTATACTGACACCTGGAAAATTGGGCTCCCTACGAATAGCCACTGCCAGCGGAGAGGGGATCCCACTGCCTGGTTCCTCTACCTAGTTCAAAAGAAGGCCCTATTATTCCATTTGTGAGTACTGATGCCTTGGGGTGTACATATATAAGCTGAATCCAATTAATAAAGCTTTTGGTAAAACCAAAACACTCCAAAGTGGCGAATAAATATCTCCACTCGACTCTGTCGAATGCCTTTTCGGCATCCAGCGAAATCGCAGCTATGGGAGAATGACTGTCCTGAACCGCCCACATAATGTCAATTAACCTCCTAATATTATCAGTTGAAGAGCGTGAGCTTATGAAACCAACTTGATCTACATGTACAAGAGAGGTTACTACCCGGTTTAATCGATTAGCCAGAATTTAAGATAAAATCTTACTATCATAGGATGTCAGACTTATCGGTCTGTAGCTTTTACAGTCAGTGGGGTCCTTATCCTTCTTTAGGATAAGTGTAATGATTGCTTCAGATAGTGAAGGTGGGAGCCTACCCTCTTGAAAAGATTCGTTATAAGTGTTTAAAAGCAGTGGCGCTAGATCTTCTGGAAAGGATTTATAAAATTCAGTTGTATATCCATCCAGGCCTGGTGCTTTATCAGAGGGCAGGTGTTTAATAACTCCCACTATCTCTTCAATGGTAATGGGAGCGTCCAAATATTTCAGTTGATCCACTGTCACCCTAGGAAGATTTAAAGATAACAAAAATTTCTTTATATCACTCTCTGAAATGCTTGATTCCGAGCTGTAAAGATCTTTATAAAAGTTACTAAATATTGTATTAATTTCTTTAGGTTTAAAGAAAATATGTCCATTATTATCTTTAACAGCTGAGATCATAGCCATAGTCTCTCTCTGTTTAATATATCTCGCTAAAAGCCTTCCAGCCTTATCCCCTTCCTCGAAGTGTTTTTGTCTAGCACAAAATAGAGAAAATTCAGCTTTTTGTGACAGTATTGCATTAAATTCATATTTTAACTTGGTCAATTCATTCAAATTTAATAAAGAACAATCATTTTTAAATTTTAAATCAGCAAGTTTAATTTGACGTTCTAGATTTTGAAGTTTAGTAATATTTTCCCTCTTTTTAAATGAGGCATACTGTATTATATAACCTCTCAGGAAAGCTTTTAGTGCTTCCCATGCTACTCCTGCTGAAGGGGCGGTAGGGACATTCGTCTCTATATACAGATTGATTTGTAATCGAAGAGACTCTCTGAATGTTGCATCTAATAGAAGGGTCGAATTAAGTCTCCATCTAGGCGTCCTAGCTGTATCATTAGATAGTAGCATGAGGAGATAAACAGGGCTATGATCCGAGAGGATTATGGTACCAATATTACTCGATACAACAGCAGGCATTAGTGATTGGGATACCAAGAAAGAATTTATCCTTGAGAAGGAGTGGTGAGGGGGGGAGAAAAAAGTATAGTCCCTTCCAGAGGGGTTTTGTAACCTCCACACATCTATGAGGCCACACGCCTCAGTCAGCCCTTTTAGGGCCCTATGAGCCCTAGAAGCATAGACTGATCTGGAACTCCGATCCAGTACCGGGTCCATAACCTCATTAAACCCCCCCCCCCCCCCATAATGATAGGATAGTCCCCCATGTCAGATATTTTTTTCCTCTAATTGTCCAAAAAAAGATGGATCATCTACGTTAGGAGCATATACATTAGCTAAGATGACCGCCTTCCCTTGAACTTCACACAACATTAACATCATTCTCCCAGCATCATCCTTACTCTTTTGGATACATTTAAACTGTAAATGTTTACCAATCAAAGTGGCCACTCCTCTACTTTTACTAGTACCACTAGCTGCCCCTACATATCCCACCCAACCCACGCATAGCTTCTGAGAATCTTGAGGCAATAGGTGGGTCTCTTGAACAAATGCAATGTCACACCTCTTAGTCAAAGGAGCTTGCAAAGAAAAGCGTCTGGACTTCTTTAAGTTACTTGAAGACGTTTCACCTCTCATCCGAGAAGCTTCTTCAGTTCTAAGGTCAAATGGTGGAGAGTCCCAGATATAAACCTAGTGGGAGTATCCCCCCACAGAGGGACAAAAGGACCCCCCTGATGATCCTCTAATCGCCTGAGTCAAGGTGTGAAACTGGGTGTGGGTCCCAATCAGCCAGAGTTTCGGGTGAGTTCATTGTGGAACCTGGCCCCACCTTATCATGCGAATTCCTGAGGTCAGATGGCCCAGGATGTGAGTGGGCCTTAAGGCGTCTGGAAAGGGAACTCAAAACTGGATTATAGATGGCAGAGAGTTGGTGTCGTAAACCACCGCCTCTGTTCAAAGATGGTCACTTACAGTGGACATAGATGGCTTCTTTCACTCCTCTTTCAAACCATCTGACCTCTCTGTCCAAAATGTGAACATTGGCATCCTCGAAAGAGTGTCCTTTATTCTTAAGATGCAGATGGACAGCTGAGTCTTGTCCTGTGGAGGTGGCTCTTCTATGTTGTGCCATGCGCTTGTGAAGTGGCTGTTTGGTCTCTCCAATGTAGAGGTCTGGGCATTCCTCGCTGCACTGTACAGCATACACCACATCCTGGGCCATCTGACCTCAGGAATTCGCATGATAAGGTGGGGCCAGGTTCCACAATGAACTCACCCGAAACTCTGGCTGATTGGGACCCACACCCAGTTTCACACCTTGACTCAGGCGATTAGAGGATCATCAGGGGGTCCTTTTGTCCCTCTGTGGGGGGATACTCCCACTAGGTTTATATCTGGGACTCTCCACCATTTGACCTTAGAACTGAAGAAGCTTCTCGGATGAGAGGTGAAACGTCTTCAAGTAACTTAAAGAAGTCCAGATGCTTTTCTTTGCAAGCTCCTTTGACTACGATGACCTGGATGACTGAGAACCTTCACAGACACGTCACACTTCTTAGATTTTATAAAGGACAATATTTTGTTTTTCTTAATAGAATTATTGAGACCCTTGACGTTCCAGCTCATGATACTCAAATTATTTCTACTAATAGATAATTTTTAAGGTACATATAAAGCAAGATGTTCAGAAACCTGTAATAATGATTAGCAAATTTGGCATCAAGAATTAATTAAAAAAAAAACCCCACATAAAACAAAACTATTAAAACAATACCTCAACCATGCCGGGGAGCCCCAGGCAATGATTCCCCCCTTACCAAAGTCCGTGATCATACACTTAACTATCACTGCCTTGAGCCCCGCTCTCCCATACCCCGATAGTCCAGGCTAAACCCATAATTTAGTCTAAGGAGGAGAAAAAAACAAAACAAAAAAAACCTCCCAAAAAAAACCCCACAATCGAATATACTGGATCTACAGTCTTATCTATAAAAAATACATTCCAAACCAAACTTTGTTCTAGTTTAATGCTTATAATACAATTTAACAAACAGAACACTGAGAATGGACAAAGTACAATAGATCCCCTAAGGGTATGAACTCACCGCTCCACCTTGTGTCCATTTCAGTTTAGAGAAGAGGTCCGAGTTAACCTCCAGAATAGTCCTTAATACGAAAATAAAACGAGCACATAATAATCATCATTTGTATCACTCTCTAAACATAATCAAAACTCCATTAATAAAACCAGGAGCCACGAGCTGTTCCAATACTTCGGGGTCCAGGGAAAAAACAAACAAACAAACAAAAAAAACCCCCAAAAAACAAACCGGTTTTACACCATGGAGCGAATGAAAGTCATTGCTTTTTTATGGTCCTCGAAGCGACGGGATCCCTGAGGAGCTTTCACAACAAGCACTGCTGGATAGATTAAGGAGAAACCAATACGTTTGTTGTGCAGAAGCTTCTTGCACTCATTAAACTTATTCCGCTTCTCACTCAGCAACCTTGAGTAGTCCGGGAAGATCATTATACGGTGACCTTCCCATACGATATCCCCCAGGCGACGGGCAGCCTCGGCGACCCAATTACGATCTTGGAATCTCAGGAATCTGGCTATGAGTGGTCTAGCTCGCGGAGGTTGATCGCCTTCATACCTCTTTGGTGGAGCCCCAACTCGGTGTGCTCTTTCTATTTCCAGGCCCTGCGAAAGGACCAGATTCAAAATCTTTGGTAAGATTCCCTCCAGAAACTTCCCCGCGTCCATCTCCTCGCAGCCTTCGGGGAACCCCACAAAACGCAGATTATTCCTCCGTTCCCTATTTTCCATGTCATCTAACTTCTGCTGAAGTACTGCAACTTCGTCCAGCGTAGCCGCGGGGTTAGCTTTTTGTCTCTCATGTTCGTCTTCTAAGAAACAAAGCCAATTTTCTACCTGACCGATCCTGTCTGTTGACTATGTCTGCCAGCTTACTCTCTGTGGCGCTTGTGCTGATTCGTATTTCTTCCAGTTTCTTATCATGGACGTCTGATTTTTCCACTATAAGGGCTGAGAGCCGGGCCAATTCCTTCGCCACCTCCCCAGGGATACCCCACGCTGGCTCCGACTCTTCCGTGTCTTCGTATGGAGGTGAAGCCTTCTGGCTAGCACAGCTAGCACTAACTGGTTCAGACGATTTGCTCGCCCCGGCTCCTGAGCTGGATTTAACGGAGTTCCTAGTAACATTTGGCATATTAGCACTAGGCAAACCTTGTCAATGTATTGTGGTGCAATTTTAAATCTCTGGATTGCGATTTAAGCAGAAGTATATACAGGGTTTGGGCGCAGTGTGCTCTCAGGCAGCCATCTTAGCCAAGCGTGTCACGTGATCAAGCTACATATGACATATAACAGACAATCAACACAGGACTACATAAAGTGCAGTGTGCAAAAATTGCAAAAAAAACCCCAAAAACCCCAAAACAAGACGGTGCAACACCAGACAGAACAGAACGATACAGACAGTGTAAATGTGCAAAAGACTGAGCACTGTGCTAAAAGTAACTTGGTGTATGAAGGTGTGTGTCAGTCCAGCCACTGAGTGTTCAGGAGTCTGACAGCTTGGGGGAAGAAACTGTTTCGTAGTCTGGCAGTGAAGGCCTGAATGCTCCGGTACCTCTTGCCAGAAGGCAGCAGGGTGAAGATTGTGTGTGAGGGGTGTTTGGGGTCCTCCACAATGCTGGTGGCTTTGCAGATGCAGCGTGTACAATAGGTGTCTGTGATTGAGGGAAGAGAGGCTCCAATGATCTTCTCAGCTGTTCTCACTATCCTTTGTAGGGTATTGTGATCTGATACGGTGCAGTTACCATACCTGACAGTGATGCAGCTGCTCAGGACACTCTTGATAGTCCCTCTGTAGAAGGTGGTGAGAGTGAATGGTGGGAGATGGGCTTTCCTCAGCTTCCATAGGAAGTAGAGACGCTGCTGAGCCTTCTTAGTTATGGAGCTGGGGTTAAAGGACCAGGAGAGGTTCTCCGTCAGGTGGACACCAAGGAATGCATTGCTGCACAGTCGTGAGTCAGCAGAATGAACAGCAGTGGACTGAGCACACAGCCCTGAGGGGCTCCAGTTTTTAGTGTGGTGGTGCTGATGCTGTTACCAATCTGGACTGTCTGAGGTCTCTCCATCAGAAAGTCCAGGATCCAGTTGCACTGGTTCAGGCCCAGCAGGCTGTTTTCCAATCAGGTGCTAAGGATCACGTCCAATGTCTCAGGCAACTCTTAACCAAAATTGTAGTAGCATAAGAAAAATGGAGGTTTTCACATTATTAGACTAGCTAGCTAAAGACTGGGTAAAATAAGCCCACTCAACTGCTTCAAGCCTGTGGAAAATGGTAAAAATGCTTATAAGGAAAACGTTTGGAACTGCCACAAATGTCATCACAAAAATATTTCTATGACCAAACTAATAATAGTGGGAAGCTAAAATTTGTCTGTTTTTCTAGTGAAGAATGGATCATTATCCTGGATTTTTTTTTTTCAGGAATTTTCATTTTGGTCAGTTCTGCAAAAATCGAAAAATCTCCTGTTGTGTTTAGCAAGGATGAATAATTCAATGCCTGCCAGGTGTTCTAGAAAAACAGTGTCAGTTCTCAGTTTTATAGCTCTAAAAGCACATTTACAGTGAGCAAAGGATCACTGTTTGCACACTAGTATTGATGCTACTGGCTTACCAGTTTAGAAATTGCATGAGGCCTCCTGATCATAGAGAGCCCTGTCAGATTGTTGAATGAGGTTTGCAGGACAGCAGAACCTATCCTCTTGCGTTTTAATACTGCACATCTAGCCTCGGGGAAAGGCATGGCCAAAACACCACTGACTTGGTTACACCCGTGACTCACACTGACTTCCCTGAAGATCAGTATTTCAGGTTTCTCTACCAATCTCTTAATACCTCTGGCATTGTTTAGTGAATATTACGACCTCATGTAGTTACAGGAAAAGGGAGGAGGAAGCCTTGCAACTGAGCACAGAGAACACCTGAGGGACACATGTTTTTATTTTCCCACTTGCTCAAATCATGCAGATGAGGCACTGGAGGCCAAAGACAAAGTATTCCACATGGTTCATGCATTTCTTCGAACCTAAGCAAGCTGGGGCTCCTACATGATCTCCAGCAGGAAAAGAGAAGAGACACGTGTTTACCTTGCTATGCAGAAGTTTGTGTGGGAGACCCCCTGGGTTCCTGACACATGGAACTCCCCATTATTCATGGTGTCTCTACTCACACAAAGAGAGCAAGAATAGCCTCTAGTCCCTCTCGCTGCGCCCCTGGAGTGGATAAGTGGTAATGGACAGATGAATGGTATGATCAAATAGTTTCTTAACTGCATTCAGGTGTACGTAAATTTAAATTTAACCACTCTGTTGTTCACAATAATGTCCTTGTGCAGTTTTTCCTCTCCATTGGAAATATTTTTTTTTGATCATCTGTATATATTTCCTCTCAACTGTAGAGGTTGAGAGGTAGCACCTGTATTAAAGGTGCTACCTTTAATACAGTTTAATACCTTTCACACCTTGGCTCAGGCGATTAGAGGATCATCAGGGGGTCCTTTTGTCCCTCTGTGGGGAGATACTCCCACTAGGTTTATATCTGGGACTCTCCACCATTTGACCTTAGAACTGAAGAAGCTTCTCGGATGAGAGGTGAAACGTCTTCAAGTAACTTAAAGAAGTCCAGACGCTTTTCTTTGCAAGCTCCTTTGACTACGATGACCTGGATGACTGAGAACCTTCACAGACATAAAGGTGCTACCGTTTAGCTTGACTTTAATTTGGGGGGAAATTGCAGGGAACCAAGTAGTGTGGGCAGTAAGGGACAAAAAAACCCAACCTCCTGCCTTTTCACTGCATTGCTGTAAAGTTGTTGAGTCATAGCTGGAAACCCAACAGTTGCCACATGTAATGGTCCTGCATGTAAAGCTTTAAACCACAAGTTATGGTGTGCTGTCTACATGACTGAGGTCAATGGTAAATACACACATGTGCAAGTGGTCAGAAGAGGACTTCCATTGACTTGAGTTGTATGTCCACATTTATGCGCAGATTGATTTACTTTTGTGTGTCTTTTAAAAGCTCTTCCTGCCTCTGCAAGCTTTACACACATATATACTGACTGTAAAATAAAAGTGAAACAGAAAAGACCAGATGTTTGTACGGTGTGGTAAAGCACTCTCAACGCAGCTTCTTTCTCACTTGCATAAGGGAGGTTTGTTTTGTGTTTTGTGTTTTTTAAATTAGCATGCTTGCAGGAGTGCAGAAATGCTCAGCACTCTATTTGATGTATGGCCATGCCTTTTTACAGGTGTCTTAGTGGAGAACAAATGCTCTAAAACCAATTGGGCTTCTCCACACACATTAATGCAGTGACATTACTGATACAAGGTGACTCAGCACATTTTTTTTGTAGAAAAGTGATGTCAATGCTGTCCCTGTGGCTGTAATGCTATGACTGGAAGTTGTGCACAAACCCAAGCATAATCAATGTTATTGAAAGGAGACAACAAGGAAAAACAGGTGAACTTCTTAAGACCTCACTGAGGTTTAATGTAGCCTGAGGCATACTTTATACCCCCCACCCCCCCTCACCGGAAGGTAGGGTTGTATCAAAAACATTTTTGGTACCATTTGTTTCTTATTGTTTACAGATATTCCCACTGCCATTTATATTTTGCTTTGTAAGTGATAAGCCTGCAGCCCACAAACAAGTGAGGTTGGATATTCTTTTACACCATGTGGTAACTGCATTGTAATCAGCCCCAGCATTCAAACAGGCAACATGTGATGCTGGTTATCTAATGCTAATTTGCACAAGCATACACTCAAACATTGTCGAAAAAACTCCTCCTGCTGCAGCAGCCTCTTCCAGAACTGCCATGCTCCCCTCCATAAAACAATTTCAACAAGTTTTATTTATGTTACTCTAAATCATAACAACTGTCAAACTGAGGCACTTTATAGTATATGATAAAGACCCTACAATAATACAGAAAAAGCTCACAACAATCTAATGACCCCCTGTAAACAAGCACTTGGCAACAGTGGTAAGGAAAAACTCCCTTTTAACAAGAATAAAATCCCCTGGTAGAACCAGGCTCAGGGAAGGGAAGGGCAGCCATCTCTTGTGACCAGTGGTCAGTGAAGGCAGGAAAACAGGATAAGAAACGCTATGAAAGAGATTCGGAGATGAATAATGAGTAATGCAAAAATTCAAAGGGGTATCTAAACACATAGTGAAAAAAGGTGAGTTAAGAAGAAACAATCAGTGCCTCATGGGAACCCCTGAGTAGCCTAGCCCTATTGCAGCATAACTAAGGGAGGATTCAGGGTACCTGATCCAGCCCTAACCATAAGCTTTGTCAAAAAATTAAGTTATAAAGCTAATCCTAAAAATAGAGAGGTGTCTGTCTCCCAAATCTAAACTGGGATCAGGTTCCACAGAAGAGGGCCCTGGAAGCTTCAGCTTCAGCTTCTAATTTTAGAGATATTGTGCACAATACATGAAAGTCATTCATATTTGTTTAACATACACATTTAAGGACACATCCTGATAAATTCCTTGCAGGGTTACTGGAGGCCAAGGTAATGCTCCCCAGGTATCTATAATCTAGAATTTAGAAGCAGGTCTTTATGTCTTTAAGACATTCCTGCAATTTAATTGGTGTGTCTTATCTAGATTCATGGGACGATAAAGCTGGGTGTCATCTGCATAGCAGTGAAAATGTATGCTATGCCTTTTAATGATAGTGACTAAGGGAAGCATGTATAATGTGAACAGAAGTGGTCCTAGCATGGAACCCTGTGGAACTCCATAATTAATTTGGAGTATGTGTAGAGGACTCTCCGGTTAGATGAACAAATTGGAGTCTGTTAGGTAGGTATGATTCAAACCATGGCAATACAGTACCTTTAATTCCTACAGCATGCTCTATTCGCTGTAATAAAATATTATGGTCAACATCAAATGCTGAGCTGAGGTCTATCAGGACAAGTACAGATAAGAGTCCACTGTCAGCAACCATAAGAAAATAATTTGCAACCTTCACTAAAGCTCCCAAAACGCTGATTGTGTTCATCCAGACGTAGCGTTTTTACTGGGAGAAATGTTTCGTCACTCATCGAGGGGACTTCTTCAATCTCAGCTGACTGCATGTTTCCCTAACCCACAGGTGTCGAACTCCAGGCCTCGAGGGCCGGTGTCCTGCAGGTTTTGGATGTGTCCTTGATCCAACACAGCTGATTTAAATGGCTAAATTACCTAATCAACATGTCTCGAAGTTCTTCAGAGGGCTGGTAATGAACTAATCATTTGATTCAGGTGATTTGACCCAGGGTGATATCTAAAACCTGAAGGACACCGGCCCTCGAGGCCTGGAGTTCGACACCCCTGCTCTAACCTTATAAACAGTACATTTGCATAATGAGCAGAACTAGCACCACTGACTAACAATGGGCTGTAAGGTCAGTTTCATGATCATTATCATATGCAAATTAATATACCATTGACTAATGGTCATGAGTACCAATCACAGCAGCGTAAGATGCTGTAAGATGTACCCTTTGGCCCCTTCCTCAATAGAGATTGAAAATGTGACGTCATTCAGGGGTAAAACCGCAAAGGATTCTGGGAACTCATGGCAAGAGGTACTAGCGCAGGCAGGCTTTCAACTGAAATCAGTTACACAGCAATAAAAACAAACACAAAAAATGGCAAGAAGCTGTTGTATTATTAACTGCAATAGCCGGTCGCATGACAGCCACGGGAAGCCGACGGGTAAAGAGATCAGTTGTTATCGGATTATGTCGTTGAAGAGAAATTGTTCAAGCCATGTTTCCGAAGTAACAAAGAGGCGACGGATGGCCTGGATTGCAGCCATTTGAAGACCAAATATAACGTCCCAGAACACTCCAGCTCACATGTTAGTCTGCTCCAAGCATTTCCACAAAGGTAAGTGTTTTGTAGTAGTTAACACGTCATTTTTTGTATCACTTATTGCCCAGTACGATTACAGCATACAAATTATTGTCACTGCTACATTTCTGTAATGCGTACCAGAAATTATTTCCACTACTAATTAATTACCGTTGAGCTCAAAGGTCCTATTAATAAACGGTTAACGAATGTTTATTTATGAAGACAATTTGTGAGACTGGTAAACTTACCTTTGTTCGTACGATGGTCTTTCGTTCTACACGGTGCATTTCAAGGTCCTGTACCCATCCGTCGGTAAACTGTACCTGGGCTTGTTGCAGTGACCTGAAGTTACTAAAAACTTCATGAATGTATGCACTCACTCCAAGAACTGTATAATTATAAATATGAGCGTGGTGAAAGTTGGGCAGCACGCTAAGGTCTTTTGTCCACTCTGTGTGCTCGTAAGGGTCTAACCCTTTCACTCCTTTGATTTTTTCCTCATATCTTTTCTTTGACTTTTCATCAAGTCTGTCTTTGTACGGACCGGCATTGTTCTCCTTCGTTTTGTACATACCTTTTTTGGGGGCCAAAGAAAAAGCAAGAAGGTATTGGAACCGAAGACTGAACATTTTGCGGTGCTGCAAATGCTTGCGTTTGATGCTTGCTTTGATTGTTTTGCCACTAGTACCCGGCATGCAATGCGTGAAAGTCACGTGGTCTGTCAATCTCTATTCAGTCTTGGCCTTTTCACAAATCCCTCCTCAAATCCCTGCTCAAACCAGCATTCCCGTCATTGAAAGAGTGGCCACAGGCCTGTAGGTGTTATTAGTCTGCGAAGTCCTGCCATGACGAGTTAGCTTTCTGTGTTGTACCATCCGCTTAGCCAGAGGTTGTTTGGTTGTCCTGATGTATAAATAATGGCCCTGAATATGCTCCAACAAGCCTGATCCTCAGAGGGCCCACTCTGCAACACAGTGATCCACAAGTATCAAGTGTCAGAAACCTGCACCATATGATTGGTGATTTTAATACTGTCATAATTTGGTTTATACACTACTGGTCAAAAGTTTTATTATTATTTCACACACTCGACTGCAGCTCTCCCACTGGAAGCCGCACACATCACCCACACACTCAGGCGGCGTGATGAGCCGATGCAGTGGGTCTGCTTCTACTGCAACCGCGCCACAACCACACCCGCCACATACCCCCATCGCCCAACTGAGGCCGGGGAGCCATCCGTCCGAACTTACTCCCCTGTCCACGAGCAGGAGAGGGAATCACCCCAGACCGTCGGTGCAGGATCAACTGGCGCACCGGCCTCTGATGAAGATGAAGCCGGTCTCGCCAGCAAGCCAGACTTGGCTTGGGGGTGCTGTCGCATGCCTTGCCCTCTGGCTCCGGTCGAGCAGGCTCCCCTGCTCCTGGCTGGAGCAGCCCTGCGTGCCCCCCTCCACCACTGCCACTCCCGGCTGGAGCAGTCCCTCGCGCAGCCCCTTCTCCACCGCCGGCAGACACGTACCCTCACACAACTCCTCCATCTCCAGCAGGAGCAGGTCCTCGCGCACCTCGTCTACCTCCGGCAGGCAGGCAATGGAGGCTTGATCAACTTCCATTGCTGCAGAACAGTTTTAAACATATTAATATATTTTTAGTTCCCTTTTTGCATAATTCTGAAATGTACATTATTTTTCAGTTTTGGGTAACCTTACCTTTTTTTTTAACCTCTGGCAGTTCACCACTTACCTTTGTACCATTTGAACTTCTTAAAGTTTCTTCAAGACCTCTCATCTGACAAGCATCTTCAGTTCTAACTAGACTTGTAGTCAAGACCACCTAATCTGAGACCAAGACAAGACCAAGTTGAGACGACACCAAGACCAAGACCAAGTTGAGACGAGACCAAGACCGGGACAAAAAAAGTCTTTAAACTGCAGCCAGATTCTGCTACGTTTACGGGTGTCAGGCATATTTATGTGTTTTTGCTTTCGCACAGCCCTCCTCACCGCTGTCTACTATCTCACTCACTTACTGAGAGGACAGACGCATGCTCCACTTTACTGTCACGTCTCTCACCCTCTCTGTTTTTCACATAATGACATTATGATATTATCCTATATCCTCGCATGTGATTGGCCTCAATATGAAGGGATTGGAGCATAGCTAAGCCACTGTGTGAGAGCTGAGCAGCGAAAGGAAATTAAGTGAGGGTAGAAATGACTGAAAGATTAATAGGCTCTGTTTTGAGTTTTGTTCAAAAAAGAATGACTTTATATAGGAAAAAAAAAAAATCACATATGCAGGACACCTTAAACTAGTTTTTTTAATTAAGCAGCAAGGCAGAACAAAGTCGGGGCTGTATCAAGACACAGGGACTAAACCCCAATTTAACCAGACCCAGAACTGATCCAGAATTAAAACAGGAGTACAACAGTTCAAAATCAGGAGTACTTAGGACTTAACCAAAACAGAACCAGAATCAAAACTAGATGATACTAGCACTAAAAATCATCGTAGACCTGCACTACACTTATTTTTTAATTCTACCAAAGTACATTTTTAGATTCAGTAAAGTTTATATAATTATTTAGCCTTGTTGTGCAAACAAGCCTGCATAACTTAATAAATGTAGAATTTGAAAAGTAACAAATGGTATCTAAAAAGTTACAGTAGGTACTAGATACATGTTCTGATGAGTTTTGGCAAACAACCATTTGACTAACATGTGTGTCTCACCTGGCTCTTGTTCCATCTCTGTTCTGTCCTCATTCTCCTCTCCCTCTCTGTTCCTCTCTTTCTCCCTCTCTCTCCCTCTCTGTTCCTCTCTGTTCCTCTCTCTCCCTTATTGTGCTGACAATCAAGCCAAACCAACATCATCAAATATACAGTGGAAACCAGATATTTACATACTCTTCAGATAAAAACACAAACACACACACAAACTTTTTTAATTGTAACATCAAATCAGACTAAATGTTTATTTTTTAGATTGATAAATATAAAAAACATATTTGTTAACTTTAAGAGTAAAGAGAGGAATTTTATGTATTTCTTAATTGTAAATGGCACCAAATTGTATTCAAAATTGAGCCACACTTATGGAGCTCCACAATTCTTTTCCTGGTGTTTTGGTTGATATCTCTTGATTTTTCCCATGAAACAGGCTCTGTGTTTTGCCTTATATGCATCCACAGGTGTGCCACCAATTTACTCACATGGACTCTACTAACCTATCAGAAGCTTCTTAAGCTCAGAATGGAATCGTCTGGAGTTTTCTTATTAATTAACAATAAACTTAGTGTATATGTACTCTTAAATAGACAGCTCCCTCTTTTTATTCTGACATTTAACTAGTTCAAAATATATTTCAACATTTATTTATCTAAAACAAAACAAGTTTACTCTAAATTGATGTTTAACAGTAAAAAAAAAGCTTTTATATTTTCTCCCTAAAGTGTATGTAAATATCTGGTTTCAACTGTGAATATACTGCTGTGTATTGAAATTCATCTTGTTTTGCATAGAAATATACTGAACAACATACAAAGCATAATATATAAAATAACATCTACCTGAGTTTTTTCAGAATCAGAATCGTGTTTATTGGCCAAGTATATGTGCAGACACATACAAGGAATTTGGTTCCGGTAGATGGAGGCTCTCAAGCACAGCAATGTAAAACACACACACACACACACACACACACACACGCACACACGTGTCTATATATACATTACACATGTATACACATACATACACATGCATACACATACATACACAAAGCTGTGTAAACCAACTATAAATACCTAATCTAAACTTATATACATAAAATACAGAAATGAAGTGAGGTGGAATGAATACCACAGAATGTACATAAGGTGCAGTTGCAGTCTGGCAGTGGGAGCAGTGTGACAGGTCAACTGTTTAGAAGGGAGATGGCGAGGAGATGGCGAGGGGAAAGAAACTGTTCCTATGTCGGGTGGTCCAGGTCTGCAGGCTTCTATACCATCCACCAGAGGGCAGCAGGTCAAAATGTCCAGGGTGTGAGGGGTCTGTGATGATTTTCCCTGCCCGTTTCCTGGTTCTTGAGAGGTACAGATCCTGGATGGAGGGCAGGGGGGCGATGATCCTTTCTGCTGCCCGTACAGTCCGCTGCAGTCTGCTCCTGTCCTGTTTAGTGGCTGCACCATACCAGACTGTGATGGAGGAGCACAGGACAGACTCAATGACTGCAGTGTAGAACTGGATCAGCAGCTCCTGTGGAAGACTGCACTTCCCCAGTTGTCTCAGGAAGTATATCCTCTGCTGGGTCTTTTTGAGGATGGAGTTGATGTTGGTCTCCCACTTCAGGTCCTGGGAGATGGTTGTACCCAGGAACTTGAAGATCTTCACAGTTGACACAGGGCTGTCTGATATGGTGAGGGGGAGCAGAGTTGAGAGATGTCTCCTGAAGTCCACTGTCATCTCTACAGTTTTAAGAGTGTTCAGCTCCAGATTGTGCTGACTGCACCAGAGTACCAGCCGCTCAACTTCCTGCCGGTATGCAGACTCATCACCATCCTGAATGAGGCCAATGACAGTGGTGTCATCTGCAAACTTTAGGAGTTTAACAGCCGAGTTCTTGGAGGTGCAGTCGTTAGTGTAGAGGGAGAACAGTAGTGGTGAGAGGACACATCCTTGAGGGGCACCAATACTGAGGGACGGAGTTTCAGAGCCTCACTTGTTGCTTTCTATCTGTCAGGAAGCTGCTGATCCACTGACAGATAGCTGGTGACACGCTGAGCTGGGAGAGTTTGGAGGAGAGAAGTTCAGGCACAATGGTGTTAAAAGCCGAACTAAAGTCCACAAACAGGACCCTGGCATAAGTTCCCGGGCGGTCGAGGTGTTGCAGGATGTAATGCAGCCCCATGTTCACTGCATCATCCACCGACCTGTTTGCCCAGTAGGCAAACTGCAGAGGGTCCAGCTGGTGGTTTGTAATGTCTTTCAGATGGGCTAACACCAGTTGTTCGAAGGATTTCATGACCACAGATGTCAAGGCGACAGGTCTGTAGTCATTCAGTCCTGTGATGGTGGGTTTCTTGGGAACAGGGATGATGGTGGAGCGTTTGAAGTAGGAGGGAACTTCACACAGCTCCAGGGATCTGTTGAAGATGCGAGTAAAGATGGGAGCCAGCTGTTCAGCACAGGTTTTGAGACAGGAGGGTGAGACACCGTCTGGTCCGGGGGCTTTCCTGGGCTTCTGTTTCTGGAATAGTCGGCTCACATCCTGAGTGTGTATTCTGAGTTTCAGGGAGGAGGAAAGGGGGGTGAGAGGTGTGGTGGAGGTCGTTGGGTCTGGATTGGGGAGGGTGGGGGTGGTCGTTGAGTCTTGATTGGGGAGGGTGGTGGTGGTCATTGGGTCTGGATTGGGGGGGGGGGGGGTGAAGGGGGGAGAGGTGGAAGGTGTGTTGGGGGTCAATGTCTGAAGCAATGTCCCTGGGGAGGGGAGGGTGGGGGTTGAAAGAAGCTCCTTATGTCCATTGTTGTATTCATTAGTACACAGTTGAAACCGATTTAGAGCCTTGGAGGGTAACAACTGAAAATATGAAATGTGAGCTAAGACTCTCTAAAAAATCAGCATTGTCGTTCGGCTTTTTATTTATCCATTTGTTGATTCACTCGAAGAGCAAGTAACGCAACCAAGTGATCAGTTTGATATCAATCTTTTGTGATACACCGTCATATTTACATTATTTGTACAGTATGAATGATTTGCTTTGGTACCTGGTCAAACTTAAGCTCTCCTCTGTCTCCAGCAAAATTGCAGGCAGCAGCTTCTCCTCCCTCGCTCACGTGGGTGCTGTGCTCAGTCGCCTAGTGCCTGAGCTTGGATCATACCAAAATTAGGGGGAATTTACGACGGTGCGCTCTGTGCTTCGTGTGTTTTTTTTGTTTTATACAGTTGTCAGTCAGGCATCTAACTAACAAATTACACTGCAAAAGAACACTCACTCAAATCGCCCGAACACTCTGTCGATTTGAGAACGCAAGACCGAAACAGCGAGACCGAGACCAAGGTCAGTCGAGACCAAGACAAGACCGAGACAAAAGTCCGTCGAGACCAAGACGAGACCAAGACCACGCAAAAGTGGTCTCGAGACATCCAACTCTAGTTCTAACAGCAAATGGTGGAGAGTCCCAGATTTTTAAACCCTATGATTTTTAACCCCTATGGGAGTGTCCCCCCAAGGGGGTCATGGACCCCCTTTTGATCCTCTACATAATCACACGAGCCAAGGTGTGAAAACGGGTGTAGGTCACAATCAGCCAAGGTTTCAGGTGAAACCATTGTGAAACCTACCCCCACCCTGTTAGGGTCCCTCGGTCGTCGACCCAGTGTTTTGTATTTTTGGTTCTTTGATTTTGTTATTTCATTATATTCTAGCTTTGCTTTATGGGTTTTAGGATTATTCTTAGTTTAGGTTCTCTGGGTGGGGTTTGGTTAGAGTTTTAGTGTTCTGGTTTTCTGTCTGTGTTCCATAGTTGCTGTCTCCCCTGTCTGCAGTATCCCCACGTCCAGTCAGTGTCTGTGTCTGCCCTGGTCCCACGTCTCTGTTCCCTTTGCTATAGTGCTTGCCTGTGAGTCTGTGTTATGTTTCCTGTTTTACTTTGAAAGTCCATGTCTCATGTTAATGCGTCTAGTTTTGCTTCCCCTTGTCTCGTTAGGCCTGATTTGCCCCAGCTGTGTCTCCCTCCTGTTGCCCATTCCCTGATTGCTCCCTCTATGTATTTAAGCCCTGTGTTTCAGTTTGTCAGTGTTGCGATCTACTCTTATCTACCCTCACTTATGCTGTGTGTTTTGTTTTTCCTGCCTGTGTTAATGTTTGTACTTTGGAAGTTTGTTACTTTGAGTTCAGCATTAAAGCTGTTTTGAGTTACTTTCTGTCTCCGGAGTCTGCACTTTGGGTCCTTCTCCTGCCTGCACACAGCCTTTCCATAACAGAAGATCGCGACCAGAACATTGACCCTGCAGACTCTTCACCCTTCGAGTTTAACGCTGAGATGGAGCGGATGATTAAGCTTCTTGACCACATTGCTGTCATTCAGAGCAACCCTCGGCTAACTCAGTTTTCTACGGACACTGTGCTGGGCAGCTCCATAGCTGCCTGGAGGGAGCAAGTCAGGGCTGGCGAGCTTGCTCTCTCTATTTCCACCTCTACTTCTTTACCGCTGCCCCAGGACAACACACACTCTCCACCTGCCTCAACGCTGCCACGGACTTCCTCTCCTTCCTCACGCCAGCCGGGACCTTGTTCGCCTGTCCATTCGCCTGCCTTTTTCCTGGCGGCTATGTGGTCGGAGGATGAGGAGGAGGTCTCCATTTCTCCACCGGTTCCCTCTTCCAGAAGGAAACGTCGCCCTCGCCACCGCCACTCCTCTCCCCAGTCTTCTGCCTCTGCTGGAGGGTCCGAGGGGCCCGTCCAGGCTTCTGTTCCCGCTGGGGGTTCTGGAGAACCGCTCCAGCCGTCTTCAGTCTCCACTGGAGGGTCTGAGTGGCCCGTCTAGCCTCCTGCCTCCGCTGGGGGGTCCGAGGGGCCCGTCCAGCGGCCTGTTCCCGCTGGGGGGTCCGAGGGGCCCGTCCAGCCGCCTGTTCCCGCTGGGGGGGTCCGAGGGACCGCTTCAGCCGCCTGTTCCCACTGGAGGGTCCGAGGGGCCCGTCCAGCCTCCTGCCTCCGCTGGAGGGTCCGAGGGGCCCGTCCAGCCTCCTGCCTCCGCTGGAGGGTCCGAGGGGCCCGTCCAGCCTCCTGCCTCCGCTGGGGGGTCCGAGGGACCGCTTCAGCCGCCTGTTCCTGCTGGAGGGTCCGAGGGGCCCGTCCAGCCTTCGTCTGCCTCCGCTGGAGGGTCCGAGGCTGCCTCCGCTGGGGGGTCCGAGGGGCCCGTTCAGCCACCACCTGCGGCTCCCACGCCGTCGCCTGCTGCGCCACCACCTGCGGCTCCCACGCAGTCGCCTGCAGCGCCACCACCTGCGGCTCCCACGCAGTCGCCTGCAGCGCCACCACCTGCGGCTCCCACGCCGTCGCCTGCAGCGCCACCCTCGCCTGGTCCAGCCTCCGAGTCTTCAGCTCCGCCTGGTCCAGCCTCCGAGTCTTCAGCTCCGCCTGGTCCAGCCTCCGAGTCTTCAGCTTCGCCTGGTCCAGCCTCCGAGTCTTCAGCTTCGCCTGGTCCAGCCTCCGTGTCTTCGCCTTCGGCGTCACCTGGTCCTGCCTCGCTCCGTCTAGCTTCATCTGCGCCTGAGGTCCCCATGCCGTCTGGTCCTGCACGTCCTGTCCGGCCTGCTCGTCCTGCACGTCCTGTTCGGCCGCTTTCCAGGCCGATGACTGGACGTCATTGCCGTCATGGACGGCCCCCTGAACTACGTCGCCGCCGGTGCCTCCCGCCCGGCCGGCCTCCTGACCTGCTCGGTCGCCGCTGGTGCCTCCCGCCTGCCCGGCCCCCTGAACTGTTTTCTGGGCTCTTGGGCCGTCAGCCTCCGGGCCACTCCCCTGAACTTCCCGGGTTTGGACTATTGTGCCGTCAGCCTCCGGGCCGGCCCCCTGAACCTTTTCGGGACTGTTGCCTGGGCCTCTGCGCCTTTCATGGGCCCTTTTTGTTTGTTTTCTTTTGGACTGTTCCTGGGCCTCAGTGCTGTTGTTTTGTTCTGTTTTGGACTTTGTTCCCTGTGTTTTGGTTTCTGGCTCCTTGTGTTTCGTTTGTTTTGCTTCCCCTTGTCTCGTTAGGCCTGATTTGCCCGAGCTGTGTCTCCCTCCTGTTGCCCATTCCCTGATTGCTCCCTCTATGTATTTAAGCCCTGTGTTTCAGTTTGTCAGTGTCGCGATCTACTACGTAGCCCAAATATCATGTCTGCTTCATTTCTGATGAAACAACAAGGGAGCACCTGGCCATGAACTGCTTGTGAGTCAATTGTCCATTTAATTTTTAACCTCTGAAATTGTAAAACCTCTCAAATTAAAAATGAAAGTCTGAACGTCAATCGCATATTGATTGATTTACAATCCACAGTGGTGGTGTACACTAAAACTATAAAAAGAGCATCTTTTTCCAATAAATTATGGACCTCACTGACACTGTATGTAACATCATTATAAACAACAAAGACAACAACACACAGGTGGTTATGTGAACATTCAGAAGAGAAATCATGACAAAATTCTAAGAACTTGATCATGTGTTTTTATTAAATAAAGAATAAGTTACAATAATAAGACATAATGTAAAAATAACTCCATACAAGACAGGAAATCATACATCAGTGTGTCACAGCAACTTTGTGAGAAGTTGTTAAATAAATGTACATTGCGAGTTTTCACTGAGTGACAGGGCTGGGTGATACGTGTGTGCGTGGGGGCCATCAGCTTAGTTTGGGGGTAAGACAGCAGCGCTTTACCTTATGATATATCAATTAAATTTACACATCACACATTCAGAAACACAGTAACTGTTAGTGGATGTGAAGTTGCAGGAATGAGTGAACCGACTGGCTGTAATCAAACAGGCAATATTAACACAAGCATGCACACAAACACAGTAGGAAGCATGGTTCATTAACACTGTTTCAGATTTCTGCTCGAAAACCTCTGACTGCACTAAAATCACGGACAACTACTACCATACTGTTGCACACACTTGATTTCAAAATCATACAAATACATATGATTGAATAAAAAGGCTGAATGGATTTAAAAAAAAAGATTGAGATATGTTAAAAGATTTGTAGTTTGTGTTCTAATGCAGACAGCCCGTTGCAGAATATCATATTTAGTTCCTGAAGAAAACCTGGTAAACACCTTGGCAATGTTATAATATTATGAAAAGGGTGATATTATCAAAGTTTTTTGTAAACCCAATGTCTTTGCTGCTGACAGCAGAAGAGTAAACTTCATCAGAACTGGATGTGACATATTTGAGAAAAAAAATCTCAGCAGTCAGAACATCTGGGGCAGATGGAGCTGCTCCGTTAAACTTCTTTAATGTGGCAGCGTGCTGCCACCAAGTGGTGCACAGCAGGAATTGAATATTAATACAAATATATCAAAAATATTTCAATTCTCCTGCTCTCCTGTGTGCAAAAAAACGATGTGATGACCAAACCAGTGATGGGATTTCTTTCGGGTTTAATATAATATTTTATTGAATGGCTACTTGCCGTGAATGGTAATGATAAAGAAAAAAACAACAACCAAAAATATTTAAACAAAACAACGTTTGCACTGACAGTAGTGGCTCTCAAAGACCAAAAACAAGTCATTCCAGCTGAGAAAGCTTGTATATGCAATTTGTTATAAATCCTGCATCTATTGCCTGTCATCTATTTAAACAGGAAACATCTAACAAAAATCAGTCTGAACCTTGATAAAATATGCATGGTGGAACTGCAAGAGCACAGCTCACTGCTGCAAGTGAACACAGATGCAGTTTCCTGTATGAGCACCGTGCTGAAACAAAACATGGTTGAGCTGCATCTGCATGAACAGCTAAATTTGTGTTTGTTACCGTGAATCACTGAATCGGCAGCGAGCAGTCACTCACCATGTGGACTACTTATAAACTACATTTTACATGTGACTAATGCTGCAACTCTCAAGAGAAAGTTCATTATTTTCCTTCGTAGACTCGGTTATTAAAGACGGCAGCACAGCTTGTAATGTTCGTTAAACCCGCTTGACAGTAAAGCCGCTGGGATTGTTCCTTTAAATGAACAGCTGCTGCTCAGAATTTAAAATCGGCAATTTCAACAGAGCCAGCAGCAGAGCCGGCTAATGCACCGTTGCTACACAGGAATTATGATTTTAATATTTAGAGCAAATCACTTTGTTTGTCTAAACTCGGCTGTCAGTTGCTACACAACACACAGGCTTAAAAATCAGCCTCCCGTACACGAGAGACACGAGCACTTTCCATGTACACTCTGAACAATGAGAAAAGGCGCTGTCAGTGGAAAAAACGTTACCGGCAGTAAGTCTCCGGCCGTCCTTTCCTCCAAACACTCACTGGGAAAATGGTAACAGAGGGGTTTGATATGCTTGGTGGGGAAGAATATGAAGAAAAGGATGGGTGGAGTTTGGGGATTAAATGACACCAATTCTTAACACATTAATTTTCTTTTCCACGCATGCAGCAATGCTGTGGTGATAAGGATTATAGTATTTTGTAGATTCATCTATTGGACTCATTGTTTTCACTCTCTCTCTGACTACAGGTTGCTCTCCTGGGTATCAGCGGACGATATGGGGTGCAGACCTCCGTTCTCATTCAGTCTCTTGGCACGGTACGTTTCATAGTGAATGTTATGAGTGACTTCCTTCAGATCCTGCAGGTGAGACCTGCAAAAGATGAATGTAAATACAGAGAGTGGGTGAGTTATTAGTTAAGTACGTTCATTTGACAGAGGAAGGGATAAGAGTTACTGTGTTTTGAAATACAGTATTGTTGTTCTTGTGTTGTGGTAATAAAATGGTAAAATCCTCCACAACAGCAAACACAAGAAACAAACGTTTTCTCACAATCAAAGAAAATTGCATAGTCTTATATTCAAAAACCTCTTTGAAAACATTTCACATTTATTATAATAAAAGTGCTTTAATTTCTTTTTAGAGAGGAAATAACTTTAATCGCTTTATCAAATAGCTGATCAGGACCCATCTTCATAAAACTATAATTAATTAATGTCATTTATTTTAAATGTGAATATTTGCTCTTTCTGTGATGTTAAACTATCCCAGTTTATCAGAACAAAAATCCACCCTACAAATTTTAACTGTTTTTTTTTGACGTTTCAGAGACCAAATGGTCACTTAAATAAAATTTATACTCACTGGCCACGTTGTTAGGTACACCTGCTCAACTGCTTGTTAACACAAATATCTAATTAGCTAATCACATGGCAGCAACTCAATGCATCCAGGCACGTAGAAGTTCAAATTGAGGATCAGAAAAGGGAAGAAAGGTGATTTAAGTGACTCTGTATTTCACAAACTGCTGAGCTGCTGGGATTCTACCACACAGTCATAACTAGAGTTTACAGAGAGTAGTCTGAAAGCAAGAAAATATCCAGTGAGTGGAAATTCTCTTAGAGAAAAAGGTTTGTTGATGTCAGAGAACAGAGGAGAGTGGCCAGACTGCTTCAAGCTGGTAGGAATGCAACATTAACTCAATTAAATAATTGTTACAACCCAGGTATGCAGAAGAGCATCTCTTAATGCACAGCACACTGAATCTTGAAGCAGATGGGGTACAGCAGCAGAAGAGCACTCTAGGTGTCACTTCAGCAATGCTAGAAACAGGAAACTGATGCTGCAGTTTGCAGGGGCTTACAAAACAATGGAAAATTAAAAAATGTCACCTGGTCTGAAGATGGCTGATTTTTGCTGTGACATTCAGATGCTAGAGTCAGAATTTTGTCCTTAACATCGTGAAAGCATGGATACTCTGCCTTGTATCATCAGTTCAGTCTGGCGGTATTGGGCAACCCAATACTAGCACTGTGTACCTAATAAAGTGACCAGTTACTGGAGATCAATACATTTGTGTTACTGTTAAAATGCTGAGAAAGTTTACTAATAGAGAAAAGTGATTTTTTTCTTTGTTTTATTTCATTTCTTTATTCCACTTTTTTGCATTATTATTTAAAAACATGCTTTAAAAGAAAGTTTTACCTGATCAGAAAATCTCTCAGCTGAGCAAACTCACAATGGTTTGGATTTTCAACTGCACAAAGCAGAAAAACAGAGACAGAAATCCATCAACATCAGTCCTGTGTAAAAAGCCAAACAGAGAAACTCGTTCATGGAAAGCGTTTGACTCACCCTCCACAATTCCCCACGCTGTCTTCCTCCCCAGAACTCGTTTGCCGTTCACTTGATATTCTTTGTCGCTCCCCACCACAGCAAAGGGCATCGCCTCCTGTGAACAGAGACATTTGAACATGGTTCAGTGTACTGAAGAAAGCTACGCGAGGTTTATGAGATGAAACAAATGCACCACATGCCCAAGTGCCCTGGCATTCTGCTTAGAGGACTCGCTGCATGTTTGTGAAAGAGGCTGGGTTAAAGCTGAGTATCAAAGATTCATTCTAATGCCAAGGAAGAAAATCGCTCGACAAATATCGCGTAGGACGAAGAACACAGCGACTTACTCTGATTTTATCATTGTCACTCTTGTCTTCCATGTCATCATCAAACTCTTTTTGTGGGTAAAATTCAATCCCGCTCATCTCCAGCTCCTTCCTTACCTGGAGTGCAGACAAAAGCAAGGAAAAACGAATTTAAAAAAAAAAACATTAATCACACAGGTACCCAACACTGCACAAAAGACCAAAAGTCTTTTTTAATTAATTCATCCAGTTTTTCTCTACTGGGAAACAGCCAGGACAGACTTTTACCAGCCCCTTGTGTATTTGTACTGGCCTACAACCAGGAAAATGATTTCATACATTGCTAGCTTAATTTATAAACCTACGATAGATTAATAATCTATTAGTAGATTTATATTTAATATTATAAATCTATGTCAGAAATGTAATTAGTAACTGAAACTTTAAAATAAATGTAGTGGAGTAAACACAGAATCCTGGGGTGGATGACTACTATCAGCATAGCATACAAGAAATCTGGGAAATTGAATTGAATTTCAAATTAAACTAATAGTTTATCTGCACACAGATGTTCTTTTAGCTCCTTCTTAATTCTGTTGCGTTGGATGGACAGGAACAGGTAAAAATACTGCATTTCTTCACATTTAAAACTATCTGAACAGTCGGTTTGATGATTGACGTTTGTTGGTATTTTCAGGTGTATGACTTGACAGGTAAATCACTGTCTCTGGGCCAAATTGCTAGTGGCTGGCAAACAGTTTGCCCAACATACTGTGTTTACTGGCCTTGGGATCATTGAATAAGACTTAAAAATTAGTGCCTGAGACCATGAAGTGATCAGAAAAAAGTTTACTGAAGTTCACTGAGGTTCTGGATGAGAAGTCAAATCACTGAGAAAATTGACTTCTTTTTGCAACCAAAAGAGTCGCTCTCTGCTGGCAATTACCCAGTATGCAGGTGTAATACACTTTTTAGCTGTAGAGTTTAGTAACTGGGATCCACTGCTGGTATAAAATGTTTATTACAATAGCTTTGCACACTCATCAGTAAATATCTATGAAGAAAGACATTTTGAAGTCAGATTATTGGTGAAACTCACCCTCTGCTTGAACTCCTGTCTCTCCTCAATGGTCAGTGTATCTGCTTTGGCGATGACGGGAATAATGTTGACCGAGTGACTCAGGCGCTTCATGAACTCAGTATCTAGCTGTCGAAGACTGAAGCAGAAGGACAAATAATTACAGTGAGTCATGAGGGCAGATATAGGAGATGTGGAAGCTCATAAACATTGAATAAAAGAAGGAGGCGTCTGGAATTCATTTGTCATTTCTCATACGTCTCATTACCTTTCCTTGGCCTTGCAGCGATTACAAAAGACTTACAGTGAGAATCTTTTTTTTTTCAAGTGGGCTTATCATTGAACAAAGGTTGTGTCCCAGCTCTTGTTTGCCTGCACATAAGACATCCTGTCGGTCTCAATTACCCTGGCTAAGAAAGATGAGATACGCTGGCAGTAATACACAAAAGACTGTATCCACTTATTCATTAGAAAGCAATTTCACACTTGTCAGCAGGAGCTAATTGTGAAAAGGAGAGAGAGGTGTGTGCTGTCTGCAATATAAAGTAGCACACTCAATTTAAGGCTTTGATAATGTGAAATTAAATGTTTTTTGAATAAAGAGACATTAACACTGTGAGCTTTGTGTGTGTGTGTGTCTCACCAGCATACAGTGTGTGAATGGGTGAATAACTGAATGTGTAAAGTGCTTTGGGGTCCTTAGGGACCAAATAAAGCGCTATACAAATACAGGCCATTTACCATTTACAGATTACTTAAAAAAAACCAACATCCCTTAAAGATGGTCTGAGCGATTTACTTCCATACAGCCAAAGCTTAACTTACGAGTGTCCGGTTGGGGAGATAAAATAGAGACAGCAGTGCACCCTGGTGTCCGGGATTCGCTTCTTTCTGGTGATGTTGACCTCCTCCTTCAGGAACTTCTCATACTGCTCATTGATGTATTTGGAGATGGGCTCCCAGCTGTGGATACAATGAAGCAAAACATCACGGAGGCAAGAAAAAACATGTGTGAGGGAGCACTGATTCACTCCTAAACTTTGAATACAGTTTTTAAAGATGAAAGGTGGAGATTTGTCCTCGGTGATATAAGGCAGTTATTATGACATTTTTGATGCTTTAACAGTGCCGGAGCTGGAAATCTCACCAGTTGTCATTATTGATTTGGTCTCCGAAGCCCGGAGTGTCGACAACTGTCAGCTTCATCTTCACACCACCCTCTTCAATAACTAAAAAAAACAACAAAAAAACATGTTCACACAAAGAAATCAGCAAAATAAATAATAACAGCTTCAAGTCTTCTGGGAAGGTTTTGCAGAAGGTATAGGCCTGTGTTTATGGGAATATGTAACCATTCTTCCAGAAACACATTTGTGAGGCAGTGCACTTGACATGCAAATCTTTCTCTTCTTTTTTGAACAATGGCCATAGATACAAGTGATACAGTGAGAGATAAACATCATATTTAGAAGTCATTTTAAAACTTAATTATATAATAAACAAATTATTTGGAAAAATAAGGTACATGATTTTCACCTTGAAATTTTCCAGATTATGTACCAAGTAGTGGAACTAAACCTCAGAGATTTAGGATGTTCTACTATAAAAATAAAAAAATCTACAAGTGGCTACAAGAAATTAGTTTGTCCAGGATCAATCAATCTATCGCCTGAAGCCAGAGTCAAAACCGACCCAAAAACTCCACATACAGAGGCCCAAGCCAATCAGTGAGATGATTTCACTAACCACTATGCTGCCCATAATTTAAAATCTCACAGAGCTGCAAAATTTCATCACAGGATTTGCAGGTAAGATAGTGCATGCACCTCCATGAAATGCCTGCCAGGAAATAGCTTCTGCTTTTCAAAGAGAGCATCAGAGAAAACTGACTGTTTACCAGCGGCAATAAAGGCAAAGGCCAGCTCTTTTAGATAAACAAGACAGTGGCAAAAGCAGTTTAGGAGATGTAGGGGGTCTGGGCAGCATCTGAATCATTTCATAGTGTTCTTCAGGATGTGACGCAGTCTGTGCAACTACCAATTCCTGCACAGCCAACATCCTCTAACATCCAATAACTGAAGGAATTTCACATAGAAAGTCGCAGAAAGCTGATCCCAGAGTCTCTTGGGCAATTACACACCTACAAGAAGTTATTTATGCTGAAGGGGGCAAAGGTAGTGTCTAAACCAAGGATGTACTTACCTTTACCACAGAAGAAGAACACATTTAATGTTTTTATTTAAAAATAAATAAAAACTTGAATATTCAACATAATGACTGAATGTTCGTGTTTGCCATAATCACACAAACAGCAAATACAATATTAATAGTATGGCCAGAATTTTTTATGCTTCGTCTCCTGGTATAATAATATCAGGCCACTGTCATCCGCAGGCAATGGGAGCATGATCACGTAAACTGTAGCAGCCCACGGGCTTGACATGTCCCTACAGTTTCCTCGGGAGCTCATAAGTCGTCAAGGACATGTGCAAATGGCAGCTAGGTCCCAGAAGACATAATGAGCACAGGCTTGAATGCTACATACTGAGCTGTCTGCCACAGTGAGGATTTGATACTAATAGTGGGGGAGGGGCACCAAAATACGACATTTTCAAATGTTATACAAAGTGGCTGTAAACAGCGATTCGTTTGGGCTGCGCTGTGGATAATTTAAAACTTTATTCAAATCAAGCACACGGCTGACTGGCTGACTGTCGCTGCTTGCCCCTGTTACCTGAGTGGAAAGCTTCTCAGTTACACAGATGTTCTACAAGAACAGCTTTCTGATTCCTCATCCTGTAACTTTGAAAGTGAGCCACAAATTGAGCTATGTTTACATCTTTGCATCAGCTGTCAGGCTCATCTACGGTTGTTACCATGGAGACATAACTCTGAGCTCTGAGGCTGTCTCGCATTTTACTCACAAATACTTTGGGCTTTAAATTGGGTCATGGTTGGTCCTAGCTTTGATCAGGCTCCACAAACTGAGCTCAGCGATGTGGTGCTTTGTGACTCCTGTGAAATATGACCGACTGCCCGCACTCTCAGAAACTTCACTGAGGTTAAGTAAGACCCTTTTAAACCCCCAGTCAGTCAAACAACAGTGAAATGAAAGCACACGCAGCACGCCAGGAGATCTTAAAATGATAGTGAGCAACATCCTGCAATATGTTGGCCCTGTGAGGTCAAATGCACTGGAGCTTAAAAAAACACTGTTATCACTCATCTGCTTGCTATCCTGGGTGTTCAGCTGCTATGATCTATACTTTTCAACACATACACTTTTCCATGCTGTCAAACTCAATACTGATATCATTGCTCTTGCCCAATCATCTTCTTGCTTGCCTTCAGCGAACCAATAAGCCTGCATTCTGCATACTTTAAATCTTGACAACCCACTTCCTCACCATCTCAGAGCTCCATCCAAGCCTTCGTCTTCATCCTCACCAGCACCAGTGTCTGGACTCTGGATGCTGGCATTCTGTCCTGCTATGATGGCTCTAACTGCCAAATATTATAACTGATTCTGTATCTCAAAAAATCATGTTTAATTCTTCCAAAAGATTTCTTCTTAATGAATCTGTGTATTGGAGAAACAATTACAGACAGAAAGACAGAATAAACTATATCTGGTAAATGGCATGGCCTGTATTTATATAGTGCTTTACTAGTCCCTAAGGACCCCAAAGCGCTTTACATATCCAGTCATCCACCCATTCACACACTGGTGATGGTAAGCTACAATGTAACCACAGCCACCCTGGGGCGCACTGACAGAGGCGAGGCTGCCGGACACTGGCGCCACCGGGCCCTCTGACCACCACCAGTAGGCAACAGGTGAAGTGTCTTACCCAAGGACACAACAACCGAGACTGTCCAAGCTGGGGCTCGAACCAGCAACCTTCCGATTACAAGGCGAACTCCCAACTCTTGAGCCACGATCGCCCACAGCAGACCAAACAAATCTGCCATACAATCTAAACGTCGGATAAGAAAATAACACAAAAACGTTTTAATACAAAGTTGAAGCTCCTTTTTAATCTGTCAAACTCCAAACAGTCCATCATAAACGAGATGTAAAAACTTAAAAGGTAAGCTCACAACTTCCCAAGTCTATCCTAAAACACTATAGCTATTTTGTTTTGCTGAAATTATTCCACCACTATCACTGTACTTTCAAAGTAAACAGGGCGGCAGCAGAAATCTGCAGTCTTTAGTATAAGCAAAAACATATTCAAAGGATTATCTTAAGTGTGCATGAAACTCCAGCAGCTTGAGATTGACAAATCCAATGGATATCCACAAGGCAAACTATTTTCTTTTTTGCAACAGAACACAAAATATCCAAACAAACAAACAGTTTTAGTTTTCTTTTTTTAAGTTGGCTTGAACATCAAAGTCAACCACAAACAGGAGAGGAAGCATAAAATAACAATAAAGATAAAACAGTTTGTTTTGTATATTCTTACTATTGTCTTTGTTGCAGAGGCTAAGCTAAAGGACAAACAAGCACAAACAGCAGTGACCACATTAGAGGTTCTTCCACGTGCTTTTAACACTGCCTCCTGGTGACAGCATGCAGCAACAACATGTAGACATGTGTGCAAATCTCTGCATTGAACATCGACTACTCAAGTACCATGCCAGGATCATTCAGCACCACCTGACCGCTACACCTCTGCTGCCAATCAGCTACTATCAGATCTTTAGCCTTGGTTTTCCATCATATTTCTTGCTACATGTTTCTGTCAGCTTGTTTTTTAAATGTTATTATTATCTATTTATTATTTATTATTATTTATTTTTGGATATTGTACCTTTATAATAATAATGTATACTTTATTAATACCATAGGGGATTGCTTAGTCCTCTGCACTTAACCCATTCATTCAGTGAAGCAATACGCAACTACCAATCCAGCGCCTAGGGAGCAGTTTGTAGAGACCCTTGCTCAAGGGTACCTCAGGGTAGCCGTTCAGTGGATTTGAACCCCCAAGCTTCCCGATCATGGGGCGAATACTCTACCTACTGAGCAATCCCTGCCCTTGATTTTGTGCCTGTCTTTAATGAAAAACTTTTCTACATTGTATACATTGCCTGGAAACCCACAGTGTGCCCAACTGTGCACTGGCACATGACAGCAGAAAACTGAGCAGAGATCTGTTTGCTGTTTTTCAGCCATCTCTGAACTGAATTTCAGCATCTGTTCATTTTTAGAGATTTCACCAACAGACAGCGATGAAAACCTAACCTTCTTTCGACTTTGTCTGTACAGCTACAGAACGCAAATAAGGTAGGTCTCAGCATTGATTTATTTATATGACACATAAGAGAGTTATTACAGAGCAGCTTGAAAAATTAATTCATGACAATTAAATTCCCAGCACACGGACAGTCGAAAACAACAAGTGATTAAAAGTGCCTGCAGGAGAGGTGGAAGTTGGCCATCCTTCAGCTGCTTAGATTTCTTGGCAGCTTCCAGGGTGCACTGATGAACTATAAGTAGGCTATGTGGGACTTTTAAGAACATGGCCAAAGATTGTTAATTTTCTCTCTTTAATTAAGTGCTATATAAATGCCTGGCTCTAAAGAAAGAGCAGCATCTCTGTCCTTGCACTCACCGTGAGACACTGCCTTGATCTCCACAGTTTTGGGGATCTTCTCATCACGAGCCCATCCTGCACTCCTCCTGCTCACTTGGGACTTGAATAAGGTGTTCACCAGGGTTGACTTCCCCAGACCACTGTGACCTGAAGTGAAAGGCAGAAGAATTAAGGTTGGAGCACCATAGAGGCAGAAAGTGTCCAGGCATAAAGCAAGTCTACTGTGACGTACCTACTACCATGATATTGAAGTCAAAACCCGTCTTCATGGTCTTCTTCCTCATCTGCTCAATGATGGTGTCGATACCAATGTATCCCAGCAGAGTGGATCCCCCGCTGGAGCTGTGGGAGCCACCGTGACCATGACCGCCGCTGTGTGGTGCAGCGTGACTTCCAGCGTGACTAACGCTGTGTCCTATGCCATGACCCACGTTATGACTGCCACCGTGGCTCGGACCATGACTTCCAATGGGAACTGGAATGGCGCTCGGTGGGGGAGCAGAGATGCCGCCTCCTCCGACACCCAGGCCCTGGGGTGGGAAGGGGCTAGAAGGAGAAGGAGCCCCCACGTTTGGGGGTTTGGCAGGGACAGCTGGTTTGGGTCTAACCTCTGGAGGAACGATGTCTGACATGTCTACAGAAAAGGAAGGAAGATGAAAATAAGTCACACTGAAAAAATGACGAGGAAGTAGGTCAGTGGATCAGCCGAGGCCTCTCCTCTAGTTACTCGTTCTACATTGAAGAAATGGGTTATTGCAGCAGGCTTCGATCACCCAAACAACAGAAAAATCCTCACATTCATCTAGTCAGGCAAACACTGCTTTGTATAATTTGTGTAGTTGTATAATTTTCCTCCCAGATTTTGAAGGTTATGATGAAAGGTGCTTGTAAAACAAACACTTTATCTGTTTATTTTAAAAATATAAAGCTGGTGCTATACAAACATTATGAGGTGAGCAAAATCAGATGTTTAAAATAAAGTTTTCCTTGAAGAGCGCCTACTGTGCTCATTTCCAACTCCATGCTGTTATTCTTAGACTCTACTAGAGTAGCTTTGCATGATTCATGGTTCGGAATAATGTTTCTTTACTTTAAAGTGAGTCTCAATTACCTCTTATTTCATCCACTGTCTGAAATACTATTTTAGCCCTATTCTCTCCCATAAAGTCTTCTTCTCATTGGCTGCCCCTTGTAAACAAAAGGGATTTCTGTTCTCATGTCTGAGATGAGCATATTAGGAACATCTTCTGTTTTTGACATTATACAGAGGAATTGAAAAAGGACTGAAAAGGAGAATACGTTATGATCACAGTTTATGTGATAACAGTTAACTCCTCCCCTTCCTCCTTCCTAAAAAAATCTGGTACTGACTGGAGCTGTGGTACTCAAGGCTAGCAGACACATGGAGTTTAGGTATGAAAAATGTAATTAATGCATAACTGTCACTTTCAAATTTCATAACCATGTGAACTGTATTAATGAATGAATGAATGCACAAGCTGATTAAAATAAAAGTAAAGAGAAGTTGAAGAGACTTAAATGTGGCTAACATTTTTTTTTCTTTGTCAGTTATGTAATAAAGTAAATACCTTTGAGTTTTCAATCAAACAAATCAAGATATCTGAAGGTCCCAACATGGACACAGATGTACATTTCAGGAGGGATCCAGTCCACTGCCTCATCCGACCCAAACCCCACACAGCAAAAGCACAAAAGAAAGCTGATGACTGAGGAGAAAAACTGCTATAACATCATTTGTTTCTTTTTTACCAACAGATAGATGTTATGTCTGCGCTCATATTTCACACACATCCATATACAAAAAGAAAAGCTGAAGAATATGATGGAGATGGAAGGAAAATTGAGAGGGAGGTCCAAGTCTGAAAGCAAAATAGCTCAGAGACACAGTATTTGAGTTTAGCAGCATAGGTTCTAGTTTAAAAATAAGATTCATCTTCAGATTAATACTGCCTGTGCTTTCTGAGTTTGCGTCAAAGGTTGAGATAAACCTTATTCCTAAGTGTGCAGAATGTTTTGAACATAAGCAGAAATCTTGATGAAATACAGATCAGCTGTTAAAGTCCAGGGGTTAATAAATCAATTTATAAAAAGATGACTCATGCACAGTTTGAGCTTGAACATAACATATGAGACAGAACTGAATCAACTCATTATGCTCACATCTAACCACAAGAGTCCACACGACCTTAAGCATTTAACTCAGCAGGTAGGAAATCAAATGAGAATAGCTGAGAATAATGACTGGAGAGTTAAGCTGTTATTATTTTATTAAGTTATCACATATTACGCAGACAGTGTAAACAGTAAAATCCACTATCGGTGTACAGAAGTGCCTGACAGAACCTGAAATTAGGGCACTGTGAATAATTTAATTGATTCCTGGAAATCTAGCATTTATAATCTGGGAAGTTCTTGTACTAATGAGTAACAACTACCCCAAAAGACTGCAGAGGTAGGGCAGCATCTGACCTGGCCTGAGTTACAAAAGCGCTGCTCTAACCTCCAGCCTTCACACCCAGGTTGCCCATCTATTATTTCTATCTGCTCAACACAGCAGACTATGTCTCAGCCCTGATCAACCCCCAAGTGTAGAAATCAATGCCTGACTGAACAAACTCAGGTCTTCTTAATAAAGGTGTCCTCCACTCCAAAAAAAAAAAAAAAAAAAAAAAAAAATCAAAACAATGAAAAATCATTTACATTTCATTTTAACCCCCAAAACTGAACGAATGCTTCTTTTCTTTCACTTTTTCAATGTTTATACAGTGGAATTACAAATACCTCTGAGAGCAACTCTGATGTTGATTTGAAGATTATTTTCTTTTTTAAAATAAAAGAAATTATTATATTTTACAGTGTGATACTTAATAAATAGTTGATACTATAGGGGCAAAGATAATAGCCAGCATTTTTAATATTACGTTTTTTTTTTTTCAATAAAACTACCAAATTTACAGCAATTCAGAACGCCTAAAAGTGTAGAAATCTAACATAAAACAGAAACATATATAGAAATTTCCCTGTCTAAAAAGGCTTTATTTATTAGCTAGCCTAGCAAACTTGCATTTAACCAAAAATCCATCCAACAATGGACACACTTTGCTTTGCTTGCTACTCCCTAATTCAGAGGAAGCTAAAGGCTCAGTCACACAAGTAAAAATAGGAAGACAACCTCCTTGTATAAATTCCCAAAGCTTGAGCCTGTTGTACATTCACAACTACTCTCAAGGTAACTGCACAGGTTGTCTAATACGAGGCAAACTTTCTGCAAACAGTCACAGTCTGACTTGAACTGACTGCAGTCACTCTTAAAGAGATTGTCAAAGGTTTGCTGTCTAATTTATAAATGCAGATACATTGCCAACATGTTATTATCAGTCTGAATGAGTCGATGTCAATTTGCACAACTCAAGGGGACTCGACTTAGCTGGCTGTCAGCCAGTTCTGGTTATTCCTATAGACCTGGAAGGTTGTTGAGCATAAATGTAATAGTTAAATGTGAATTCCTGCTGATTTAGACAACAGTTAAATGATGTATTATTGCAGATCGCAGATTAACTGCCAACTTCACTCCATTCAATCCCAGACTGATCCCAAACTGATAGCAGACTGACTCTATCTGATATTGACAAAGTTTAACTTTGAGGGCATGATTGGCAATTTTTGTCATTGCAATGCTCAGCATAGATGTTAAAAATCGCAATGATACTGTATCGTGGGTTGAGTATTGTAATTATATCGTCTGGTGAGTCCCACCTCAAGTTTTAATCATTAAAAACGATTGAAAACAAAACTAAAATTTGCACTTTGGAAAAAAGCAAAACAAGAAACTAATTGGAAAAAACAGATATAATAATTCTGGCAGAGAAACACAGATGAAATTACAATCAGCTGTCTTGTCTTTGGGTTGGCAGCAGAAACTTCAAACATGGGGCACAAAAATCTCAAAAGCCTGGCCAGAAATGCAAAAAACCCCTCTGCGAGCAAGGCTTTGACACCAGTCGGGTCTAAGCAAGAAAAGATGTTTTTGTGAGCTCAGCCTTTAAGTGAAGCAAGCAGTGCAGGCAGATGGTAACAGTAACAGGCAGCAGGCCGAGCCAAGATGTTGATGAGCTTAGTCCTTCAGGGTGTACAGCCTGCTGCCATGCTTTAAGTCACAGTCCTAGATACATGAGTCCTGATCATACATACAGGTCACTGAGGCAGAGGCTGTCACTTTGATTCATTCACTGGCCATGCAGCTCTGCCCCCTCCCTGCCTGCCCTCACAAGCCCACACTGCAATGCAATTATTTCGAGCTACACACTACAGCAAATGTAGGAAACTGAAGCGTACGATATCTGAGGATGCTCTGGCTAGGCTAAAACTCCCTTTTTTTAAATCCCTGTTTGAAAAAATAATAAAATGGCCAAGCTCATGAAAGTTAAGAGCAAACGTGCTTTAGCATATAACATGAATAAAAGCGCCCTTTCCTGTGTGTTTTAAGTGACTACCCAACGTTAGCTCTACCAAAGCCTGTCGCCCTCATTGTTTCTCTCACCAGTCACGCTGGATAATAACGTTAACGGCTAGCTGCTAGCGTGCACCCGCTAACGGTCGTCACACTCACCAGCTCCCGTTCAACTGACCAAACGAGCTCGTGGAGACAGCGGGCAACCTACAGGCGCTCTGAATTCGAGAAGCAGTAATATCTGTCCACCACACTGATAACAATAACAGGAACGCTCATGTAAAGAGGAGTCCGGGTACCTCTCCTTCCCTCTGGCCGTGAGCCCCCTCCTTTTCCGTTACCAAGGCGACAAGAGGACAGGGAGTGGGGAGATGCAGAGCACATGCGCAATATGACTTTATCTCAAAGGGACATTTTTTTGGGTACAGTGTCTTCTGTCAGAGCTAGAGTATTTATAGCTAGCACTTTGAATTGTGTTATAATCCGTGTCAAGTCCAGACATGGGAGACGATCTTTAACAGTGTTGGTGGATAAAGAAGATAGATTCTTTATTAATAATGTTGTGAAAAAGTACTTGCCCAATTCCTGATTTATTTTCTCTCTCTCTCTCTTTTTTCATATGTGCAACATTTGTCACACTTGCCTTTTAAATCGTGAATTATCTGTTATTAATTCTGTGGCCTGATTACTGCCAGACCTGCTGAATTGAGAAATCACTTAAACAGAACCTGCCTGACAAAGTGATGTAGGCTAAAATATCTCAAAAAGAAACACGCAATGTGACAGTCTACAGAAACAGATTTGAAACAAAGTCATTGACATCTATCAGTCTGGAAATGGTTACAGAGCCATTTCTAGGGCTTTGGGATTCCAGCAAATGATGGTGAGAGCCATTATCCACAAATGGAGAAAACTTGGAACCTTCCCAGGAGTAACTGACCAACCAAAATTACTCCAAGAGTGCATTGGGGACTCATCGAGGTCACAAAAGAACCTAGAACAACATCTAAACACCTGCAGGGCTCATTTGTCTCTGTTTAGGTCAGTGTTCGCGCTTCAACAATAAGGGACTGGGGAAATATATGTATCCATGGGAGAGTTCCAAGGAGAAAAAAGTCGCACAGGCTCGTTTGACATTTGTTAAAAAAAACAAAAACCCAAACATCTTAATGATCCCCAAGACTTTTGGCAAAATATTCTGTGGACTGTGGACTTTTGGAAGGTCTGAGTTCCAACAACATGCCAACAGTCAAACATGGTGGTGATAGTGTGATGTTCTGGGGCTGCTTTGCTGCTTCACGACCTGGACAACTTGCAGTAATTAACGCAACCATGAATTCTGCTCTCTGTTTTTTTATAGTCTTTACGATACTCATTTTTGGTCACTTTAGGAAAAGTCATCAAATTTCAAGCTAAAAGAATGATATTGGATTTTTTGATTTTTTTTTTTTGTTGCGGTCAACTATCAAAATGAGTCAAATTTGACCCCAAACAGTGTGTATGGGTTAATGTAGATGCAAAGCTTAACAAAAACATTAGTGCTATATGGGATTTATTCCTGCTGCATTATCGTTCAAGCAGAAAGAGCTTATAGCTTTAATGGCTTTGCACTGGTACATAAACAGGCTCCTAAAGTTTCAAGTCTTATCTGCAAAGTAACAACTGCATGTCTGCTAAATGCACTGTTTAAAATGTAGAAAGATGTGCAGTATAGAGAAGTTTTCCCCCAAATACATTTTGTCACAGCAGGAATACTACAGTGCTGAATAATTAAAATAATGATGGCTGAATATGTAGACGTTGTCTGTATGTGCCGCGCTTCCTTTTCTGTGAAGAGACACACTATCAACTGTGACATGCCGTGAACTAAAGCACTTCAAATTTAATGCAAATGTGCTCTGATGTATCCTGCCACCGGTGGAAGCTCAGTGTGTAATGATTAACAGCGAGTGTAACAGGGCTTTCTGAGGGCTGCGATCCCATGAGAGACCCTGAATCTGAGGGTCTTGTAAGACAGAAAATATATTAACAGATCTAACTGCAAGAAATCTACTAATGAAGACTCCAGATGAAGCTGTTAGTTTAAATTTTCTTTGCTCTGTCAAATATGTCTGGTAGTTTTTCCCTTGTTGGGCCTCAGAAGCTCTCATTCTAACAACATCCAGGCTGTGCTGAGGTACTATGTGTGCTTTGTTTACTGTTTTTCTCTACCCTGCTATGTTACGACATGATTTAAGTTTGACACATCAGTTAGTCTGTACTTCCCAGTGTTTGTGTGATATTGTGTTGTTATTACTCTTTAGGTGTTAGAGGAAGAAAAATATACCTGCAGCACCGTACTCACACTTTATCTCCGAGCTGCTCTCCTTTCGTCCCGCCTTCCTTTCTGCATGTTTTCGGCGTGTTTTAGTGTAAAACTGCTTTGGCACGTCTTCCTGTGCTATTCACTTTGAAACAGTCTGCTAACCAACTTTGTCACATCTCTCCTCGCCATGTCTGTTACTCTACTGATAAGAAGTGCTGCCTTTAGACCCTCTGCTATCCTCTTTAACCACCCCCTCATCAGAGTTCCCACCCCCCCTAGAAGTTAGAAAATTATTCAACTCCCAAATAAAAGCAGGGGCATCAAAGAGGCGCTGTCGCTGGGTTTGTTCTGTTAAAATCTTGCAGGTGACTTGGATATATTTGTACTCACCCACATAAATTGAGCCTGGGTAATACATCGTGACGTAATAGGGGTCTTCTGATTCCTCTGAGAAAAATACTTTGCCTGTTTCAGAGTCATTCAGCTGATTTAGTAGACTGGAAGCTGTTGTTGCTGTTGTTGTCTTTTCCAGGCTCTGGTATACTCTGTCAAAGACCCCCTTTGAGCTTAGGCCAAAACTGTCTGTGCTGAATGGGCAGTGCGCTACAGACGGGGGCCAGCTTGCAATATATTTCTCTGAGGGATGTTCTGGTAGCTTTGCTGGCACCCCACGGTGGTCAGGTGGTGCTAACATGTCTGTGTGATTCAGTCCTGTGCTGCTGACCTTCATCTGTTTGTCAGGAGGAGACTGTTCCTGATCTAAGCCACATCTGTGTGACTGAAGGTCAGGTTTCAAAAGGCATCCCCTTTGTGAGGTGGTGCACACACCAGAGGGAGGGTGGGAGGCCTCCTGGGTCTGAGGTGCCACCTGACATGTCTTAAGCTGATTTAACCTGTGTGTGCACTGGGAAGCCTCCATTTTCTGATCAGCTTCTCTTGACTGGCAGCTGTAATCCTTTGATAAACAGTGAGACTGACTCACTGCACACCTTACATCCACAGTTTGACTCTGTGCCTTCGACGGGAACCTGAGGGGTCTCTGTGGGGACTTGATGTTTTGAGATGCACCAGTTTCATGAAAGATTTTATGAGAGTTTCCTGTAATTGTCTGATTATTGTTTTCTTCCTGCTGTTTCCTGGGACGAGAAGCTGATAGAAACGCTGCTTCTGATCTTGTTTCACTGTGCAGGTCGAACCGTCTCCTCCTTGCCTCGATGCTTGGCGAAACGCCTGACTGATTAAAAAGAGGCTCAGTGGAAAAGGATGTTTGAGGAGTCACGGGTAAAGCTGCTTTTTTCTCAGAATACAGTTGCTCATATGGTGGGTGAGCTGAGGTAAAATGTAAAGTCTGAGAGTAATTGCTCTTCTGAGGGTAGTTTTTATATTTTCTTTGAGGACCTGACAGAGTGGCCGGTCCATCAAACACTGACGGAGACTCCCGGTGATCAACGTCAGCAGACTTAATGCCTTTAGAGTTAGTGGATATTTGTGTACCTGTCATTCTACTGGGTTGAAATTCCTGGTGCTGATTGATGTTCCACTTTGGTTTAGGTAATGCAGTAATGTCTGTACTCCTTTGCAGAGCCTTTGCTTCATCTTTGGCAGTATTTTCTTTTTTACTTAGTCCAAGTTTGCTTTGCAGGAAGCAAGGATTCGAAGATGTGACCGGGCGTCTGTAGGATTCTGAGTAAGTCTGATGTTGAGACTCTCTGTTCATACGACCTTTTCTCATCTCGGGGTGAGTAAAGTCCAGTAAAGCATCCTGGTCAAGAATTTTATGCTTTATCTCATTTGATGTCTCCGCTTTGACATTACAGATGGGAATCGATTTAGCACGTCTTTCTTTTGCAATAGGAGAAGGCTGTTTTACTGGTGGACCGTCTGAGCTCGTCCCTTGGCAAAGGGACGTTGGAGATGGGCTTAGCCTCGGTGTTGGGACTGTCAGAGTTGGAGATACACTTGGCTTTGGTGCTGGCTGGTGCAGTAATGGAGAAAGATCACTTGCCTGTGAGGTGGGAAGATGAAGAGAATCACTTGGCTTTGGTTTGACAGCGGGAAGAGTGAGAGAGGAATTTGGCTTAAGAGAAGGAGAAATGGAGGTGCTGGGTTTTGCAGAGAGCGACTGAGAGCTGCATGTTTTAGGTTTGGTCCTTGGGAGGGTTGAAGCTTTTTCTCCATGGTTTCTCTGTGAAAGCTGACATGATTTACTCCTCGAGGGCGGGCTTGGTGTCTTGGATGTCCAAATTGAATCAAATGATCTGGAAAGAAAAAAATGTACCAATAATTACTAGATTATGTTGCACATAAATCCAAGACAGAAAAACAAACTTCACATTAATTTACCTGTCCGCCGTGTACAGCTTTGTGTTGTGTTTTTCAAAGATAAGTCCCTTCTCATCAAATGATGGGATGTGAATGGCTTTCTTCTTAATGACGGGAGAAGAAAGAGGCAGAGGAGGTGACAAACACACTTTTGGATGCTCCTTTGTTTGTCTGCTGGAGTCAGGCACTCGTGGGATCAAAGGAGCCAGACGGTTAAAAACACTCATTCTGTTTTAGCAAGACAAAGATGCAAAGAAAGACTAATCACATGATGTGAATGAAGAAACTAAGAAAAAATATAACTTGTTTTATATGAATAGAATAGAATAGAATTCAACTTTATGCCAAACATCATTTCTATAAACACTGTCCAAATTAATAGAAAATGTGGGAATAACATTCTTAAAAAAATACTCAAATTAACTGAAGTGCAAGCTTCAATTTGATTTTTTCCTATTGAATTTTACTTAACACGCAGCACTTCACAATTTTAGACCATACAGTGTTAGAGGTAGGACCCAAAAATCAGATAATCAATGTAGAGAGAAACACGGAAACAGCGGGGAGGAAGAACTCTCCACTTAAGGAGAAGGGAGGAAAAAGAAACATAGAGAGACTGCAAATGACAAACAGGACAAACTTTTTAATAAATATTAAAGGGGTAAGATAAAGAACAGGAATATCTGCAAACTACACTTATCAAAAGTTTGAAAATCTTACTGTAGTTCCAAAGGAGTGTTAGATTTATTTACTTTAATGGTTTAATGTCATCGATAAGTACAGGTGAAGCGAATCCAGTGTTAATCTGTTTAAAAATAAAAACGTCTAGGACGTCTAAGCCAATACACCCCATTTTATCAACTGACTATGTTTTTTTTTTATATATATTGAAATATTAAATAAGCACTTATGTCTGTACAGAAAATATGTAGTAGGGCTTAAGTACCACATAATTGCATAAAATCGTAGCACTCAAGTTATGTAAAAGTGCAGCACTTTTATGAGTGCATTAAATTACTTTTAAACACTGCAGTCTGAGGCAGCATGGCTGGTATGCGCCAACACTGAAAATACCAGCACAAAACAGTGTTTACTATGAAAAAAACAACTGTTTTTTGTTTTTTAATTAGAGCTGGAGAAAAAGACACTGACCTGACGTGTGGCGATGATGCCCCGTGTCTGCTGCTGACAGACTGAGAGAGTAAACAAGGCACAGTGTGTGAGACTTGGAGCAGAGCAGTAGGAAGTAGTGGGCACACGAGTGCCATTCTCTCCATACCTCGACACTGAGGCTTCACTGTTGCACTCCCACACTGGTGTCTCATTTGATTTGGTTCGTGGGACACTGTGAAGCTTGTCTGATTATAGAGCAAAGTATGAGTGACAGAAGCACTCAGATCATTAACTTATGTTTGATGCTTTTTTAGAGCCTAGTCACGAAAACATTAATGTCACAGGTGAAATGATGCATCGTACTTCAAACCAGATTAAGCTACTACATCGTCTTCAGCTGCAGAGTCTGGGCAGAATAGTAAGGTACTATAGACAAACAACCCCACACCTACAAATGCATTTCATAATAATGTGAATGCTCCTCCTCTGACTCTGCTGACAACTACACTTTCAGAGTTTGTTTTTTTCTGCATTACAAGAGAAAATATGAATATCTACGCATGATTTCAAACTGTTGCAGAGCTAGTTTTATCCTCGAACTGCCTTAAATGAAAAAGCCTCTTCTTTACAGACTCTACGCACTCCATGAGTAAGTGACCTTCAAACTCGAAGCATCTACTCTGAGCAGAGTTTAAAGGGCTTTTCAAAAATGTAGGTGCAGTATTGTAAGCTTTTTTTTTAAAGCTGAAGGTATATATAAAAAGACTGCGCTATAAATGAAAGTCCTGCATTCAAATTTACTTACAAAAATACAGAAAACATGCATTTCAATCTTTGACCGAAGCTCAGATGATATCATAGTTTTAATATTGCTGAATCAAAGCACAAAGAGTATTTTACTGCTCTGGGCTGTCATATTATTTGACTTGAAAGGCTTTCCAAACCAAGGGTTCAACCTACAAAAGAGCCAGGTTGAGATTTATAAGGAGGGCAGAAAATCCAAACTCCTTTGCTTTTGTGAATATTGTATCTTGTCAGGGCTTAAAAAGTCAGCTAACTTAAAACAGTTTGAGAAATTTTGATGGAACTGCTGACAGTTTATAGATAAAAGGATATCAAGTGACTACTTTAATGCAAGCTTAATGTAAATCCTTAATGGGAAATATTAAGCAAGCCCAGCTGCTGGAGTACAAGCTAGTTAAAATATTACAATATATATATATATATATATACACATGAATTATTTAGAAGCACATAAATCTTTAGACTATATATTTAGGGTGGATATTCATGCATAGAAACAGCAAATACAAAGAAGTGAGGACTGAGCAGTTTTATTTTTGTATGAACAAAGGAAGCATATGATTCTTAAAAGAGGGTCGTTACACACCCACAGTTTCTCACCATGCTGTCAAGTAAAAACAATGAAAACAAACAAAGCAAAGAAAAAAAAAAACACTTTACCAAATACTAGGCTATTTGTCAGTCGTCTTGGTCCATCTAGGATAATCTTGGCACCTTAAATGAATCAGTTGCATTTATTGGGTACATAACAGTTTAAAGTAAGTCACTAATAACACACCGTTTTGGCACAGCGGCACTAAACAATCCACATGCGTCTGAGCAGCTGCCACGCCGACATCAGAGAGAGGATTAAAAACCCTCCCCGCTGGCAGCAAAGTCATTGCACTTATGTCGCTCACTTCAGCTAATTAAATGCACAATGTAAGTAAACTTTATGAGATATGCAAAGTGATTGTCAAAATTACAAAATGCGTGTAAAACTTGGCACAAGTATAGGATGGCGTGAAATTTACAAACACATTTCTAAAGGGCAACACTTCCTCCAATCACCTCACGATCTCTATCTGGATACAGTCTTCTTCGCATTGTGCATCTGGATTTTTTTATTTTATTTTTATTTTTCTTGTTCTTTTTTAATTTTTATTTTTAAGAATGTTAAAAACATCTCTGCTTTACTTTTCTCTCACCTCTACAACGAAAATCAGCAGAGATCAGAGAAAAGTTGGAATGATATAGAACAGGGTTTGCATTATCAGACACAACAGATAATCTTCCCCTCCTTTCTCTCCCATTTTTCTTCCACGGTCGTTTGGGTGTTGGCTCCCATCCCACGGGTGTCCCGGCGGCAGCACCCCTGTCCAGATGGTCAGCCGCCCTCCCGCTTCGCCTCGCCCTCTTGATCATATCAGGGCATTGCTATCGTCATCTCTGCAGTTCACACTGGCCACCAGCGGGTGATGCCGGACTGTTTTGTTGCTCCACTTGTGGGCATCCTGCAACCCGGGCTCTAGGAAGTACAGGCACGCTCCGAAGCCCGCCAGAACCAACACCGACACCAGCAAGTAGAGTGGGACGAACCAGTCCAAGAACAACCACGACATACCGGCTGTCAGGGCAAAAAAGAATGGGAAGGGTGAGGGAGAAGGAGGGTGAGAAGGAGAGGACAGGGAGAGAAGCAAAAGAGACGAGATTGTGGGGAAGGGTGGATGAGCAGAGTTGTTTAAACCTTCCAAATACGCACCGCTAACTGCATCTCCGAGAAAGCTTTCCCGCTCCCTTCTCATGACAGAAAAAAAGACACTACAGCGACTAAACAGGCAGCGGGGCTTTCCATCATTACTCCTCTCAGTTTCACAATCATTAGCTGGCACAGGTGTTTTTTTTTTTCTTTCTAAAAATAGCGCACGGGAGTAAATAGAGGCACCGCGCTTTTACCTGCAGACGCTGCTCGATCGGTGGCGATTTTTTAAGCGACGAAGAGCAGCCCAGAGTCCGAACCTCTCATTAGACGATCTCCGTCGCTGCAGCAGCTGCTCCTCCTCTGCAAAATAATCACAGGTGCTCTCTGAGAGGCACGAGATGCTGAAGCTGGATGCGGCTTCATCCTCCAGCTCCTGGCTCTGACGTTCAAAAAGGAGGGGTGGGGGTTGCCATGACGACGGCGGGAGTGGGAGGGAAACTTATATAACTATAATCATTTTTGAGGAGGGTGGGTAGGTGTGGGGGTTTTGCTGGTGGAGGGGGACAAGCCCTTCAGATGTCTGTGGATGCTCGCTGCCTTGCTACGCGCTGCGTAAAATCAATTCCACTCCATTTAACACCAAGGCCATCACACAGTTTATGTGACATTGAGAGAGAGGGAGCCATCTCTGTGTGAGGGACTCCTTTCATATCTGCTCTGACTGACAGCAGCTGCAGTGTTGAAGACAGTCAGATTTTGTTTTCATTTATTTATTTTTTTAAAGTCAAAAAAATCTGAGCAGAGGGAGGAGGGTGGCCTACATATCCAGAAGTTGTCAGAGGATGTCATCTTTTTTAATGACTGCCATTTTTAGCATCACTCAGCGCCGCCACCAGATTCATGAAAAGCAGCCGTTAAACAGATCAGCCTCACATAAACAGAAGTGATGAACTGTGACTTCCTCGCTGCATAAGTTACACGCAGAGGATTTTTATTCAGTTCGGGGCTTTTTACACACATGCGACTGCACTGAAAACTCAAGCAGACTGCCACAAAACCACAATGCATGGTAATATGTTAAAATGTCTAAATGGCTTTTTGTTCCCGGCCCCATGTTTTCACAGTCGGCTGATGCTCATCGAGATGTAGATGGCATTCAGTGCCTGACAGAAGCAATACGACAACAGAACAAACTACTGCCGAAGTATTTACATGAAACAGAAAATTAAATCAGAAGATGCCTTTATATGACAACAACTAATCACAATCAAAAAAAAGGTTGACGTGAGGAGGTGTTAAATGACTTTACAAAGCGTTGGTGTCACCTGGACTGGCTCATTTTAGGATCCAATCCAGCCTAGCCACTGCATGGCTTTGCAAAGTGCGACAATTACAGAGGAGGGGGGAATCCTCTTTGGATTTTTCACTGCACCAGGAAGAGTTATGTTGCAGGAATAATGGGTCACATCATGAGAGGGTTAGGTCTGAATCACCATCAGATTTAGAGCCTTCTTGCAGACAATGGCATTAGTCACAGGCTGCAGTACCCCTCCAAAGTTGAGGTGGTTAAGCCAAAGAGCCGAGCCGCATCTTTTCTTTGCTGAATGAGAGAAAACCGATATATTTTGCTGAAATTGCTGTTATTTTTCTGAAGACATCGCAGGCTGTTCTTCATCTGTCTTGTAAATGGATGGTTTAATACATGGAAACATTTCAGGAGTGCTTCTTTACAGCGACACAAAGAGAAACACTTCTGTCCTAGTCCTTTATATAACTAATGAGCTAAAATGAATGAGATACACCATTTCTACAAAAATTGCAAAAGATTGAAAAGTTTAGTTTCATAAATCATGTTTTTTTTTATTATTCAGTATTATTATTCCAAATGACTCTCCAGTTGGGTTTGTACAGAACAGAACAAATTACTGGAACAATTTTATGGTAATGTGTGCTCTAAGAGAGACGAAAACAGTGCGCTGAGACTTTTGAAGTGTGAAACTTCACATGGAGAATGTGAGTGTGTGATGGTTACATCTTGTCCACTAGGCTTTCACCTGCTGTGAGAGCACTTTGGTCTGCAGGAAGTCACAAATAAATGGAGCGACGACTTCAGGATTATCAAGATGCACATGATGACTGCCAGGTACTCTCACCACAGAGTCCTTAGAGAGACAGACAAACAAACAGGGTAAGAGGATTTAGTAGTAAAAGAGAAGAGTGTTGAACTGTGAAAGGTCGGTAAAATGCCACACCCTTACAGCTTCCACAGGAATTAAGAGAATATGATGCAGCCAGGAACCAATAATCAAATGCAGTTGATCAACCGGCAAGTTTGATCTCCTCTTTGAAAGCACAGCATTTGGCAGTTTGCTGGTCGGGAACATTGTGTGTTAACACAATCCTACAATCTTCCAAGGAGTGGCTGCCCCAGAAAATTCACTTTCAAAGATCATACCATGCAATTCTCAGAGAAACTGGAAAACCCCAGAGCTACAGGTACAGGGCTCAGTTAGCATGTTACGGTGAACATTCATGACAATACATTTAGGGAAAGACTGAACAAATATGGATTGTTTGGCAACAGAAGTCTCCACCAAAGTGGAGATGTGTGGCCACAATGCAAAGTGTCACATTCAGCACATACACCTCATGCAAGCTGTCAAGCACAGTGATGGAGGGTTGATTATTGGGCTTGTTTTGCAGCAACAGCACCTGCCGTTGAGTGAGCCTTGAAATCTCGCATGCCAAAGTATTCTAGAGTCAAATGTGAGACCAGTAGCTCGGCTTGGCCCAGATTGAATTATGCAATAGGACAATGATCCCGAGCACAGCAGAATGACTAGGTGTAGCAATGCTCCTGTCAAAGTCCAAACCACAAACTTCAGAGAGCTCAGCATAAACAAATGCATGCTGATGAACATTGTGAAGAAGAGTGGACCAAAAATAATGATGTGAGATAATAATAAAGTCACATAGAACAAGATTATTACTTCAAGCTATTAAAATCTTTCCTTTTTGCTCGACTCCAAGTCCGCAATTACATTTGAAGATGCCAAGGTTATAATAGTGAACTAAGTGTTTATTTTATCCAGTTTTAGTTAAGTACAATAAAAAGTGTGCAGATTTACACGCTGTCATTTGTATTTGTTTAATAGGACCCTTCTGTGTTTTTATTAGCAGATCTTTATAAATCCTACACATGTTTTATTTTAAAACTATAATAATACGGATTCAGCTGTGATTGGAGGCATCTGACTGCTGCAGATTCTCTGTTTTGGGATTTCAGCAGGTCGGATCCACGTGTACACTTTTTAATAAAGTTGTAAAACATTTCTAACTAACGCGACTTAATGCACGAACTAATATGCAGGGTGTGTCACGGATCCTGTTAAGAAATAATCAATTGGCTTTATGTGGATAGTTAACGCCTCATAAATAATCATTTAATGAATATTAATCGGGTTACTTACTATTAGCTGATATGCCATCCAATTAGCTGGATTCCAATTACACAGCGATAGAGCATCTGCTCTTTGAAAGCAGAAAATGATTGTTTCTCATACAGATCAGCCTGCTGTCATTTTTAATCAAACCATTTGTCTGCAGGACCCAGTGCTTCATATCAGTTACAGTCAGTTTCTTATTTTTTCTAATATAGCAATAAAACCAACAAAAACATTTGTAAATATGACACAAGGATCATTAGTTGCACCCTGACACTTTGTTGTTTGCATCTGAAATAAATACTGCCTCCATGTTTTTAAGTATTTTGATGTTTCAGGATGTTATTTTATTTTAAGGTCCTTTGCGGTCTCGCTTTGAGCTCAGACGTCTTGGTCCAGCAGCTCAGGAGCCACATGCGGTTCGTCTGCCCATCCCCGGTGGCTTCCTGTGGCTCTGATATATAAAAAAAAAAAAAAAAAAAAAAAAAAAAAAAACTAGATTCATGTGAATAGTGTCCTCTTAATTTTGCTGAATCTCAGTAGTGGTGATTAGTATGGAGGCATAAACATGAATCTCTTATCCTAATAAGAGAAATCAAAGTCACATTTTACAGTGCGTGGGCATATTTGACTGTGTGCGCGTACCTTTTTTTAACCACTTGTAAAGCCATTAGGCTTATAAATGTTTTATTTATCACCAAACTAGGCTTCTTTTACTTTGATTTATTTGCTCAAACCTAAACAGATTTATTTATTTATTTTACTTCCACTTCACAGTTGTTCTGTTTCCTTAGTGAGAAAAATACATAGTTTTCATTTTCTTAGTTCTCTAATTTCACAAATGCAACATAAAAATCGGGTCTTAACCATCCATCCAGTTTCTTCTGCTTTACCAATTGAGGTCGTGGAGGAGCTGGAGTCTATCCCAGCTGCCACAGGGCAAGAGGCATAGTAGATCTTGCACAGATCATCGATCTGCAATAGGTCTAACACACAGACAACCTTTAGACCTATGGGCAATTTAGAATCACCAGTTAACCTAATCCCACTAACTGCACGTCCTTGGACTGGGAGAGGAAGCTGAAGTAGCTGGACCGAACCCACAGGGACACAAGGAGAAGAAGAAAACTCCACACAGGAACACTGTCTTACTAATGTATACATCAGTATAGATCCTCATGCAAAGGTCTTTTGCAGTTAGCCTCTTCAACAGTGTGCCTGAGAAAACAGGTTGGCATCCATCACTTCCTTTAACTTCCCGAGACCCTGAATCCTCATACAGGGACATTAAAGTTTGGCTTTTCTGCACTTTATGCTTCGTTTTCCTGAGTAAAATGATTTATACTTGATCAAATAATGGTGGCTTTAGTTTATTTTACAGCATAACTAAATAATTGCTTCCGTATGAGGACAATGAGGATGACTTTTTGTTCAACATGTGCTGCTTTTACACTCGTCAGTCTGAAATTAAAAGTGGATCCTCAGCAATAGCTCAGATCTGAGGAGGTTAAAACAAACTTTCATGGGAAAGCCTTTCCTGACTTTACTACAGTTTACTGGTAGTCAGTATTTATTTTTATTTTTTGGCACTATTCACATGAAACACTTCATAAAGTGGATTGTGAAAAAAGTGCTACATAAAAACATTTTAAATATTTGATCTAATTTGGCTCCGGCTAATTAGGCTGCACAGAAAATTCAATAACTGATGATGCATCAGGCAGTAAGTGTGTCAGACAGTGTCTCCTCCCCTCACCCACGAACAGTTGTGACAGATGGCCGCCCTTCCCTGAGCCTGGTTCTGGCTGAAGGTTTCTTCCTGTTAAGAGGGAGTTTCTCCTTCCCACTGTTGCTGAGTCTTAGAGACTCACCTGATTGTTGAGGTTTGATCGTTTCTCTGTGTTATTGTAGGGTTTTTAAAGTGAAACTTACATTTTTTTTAAAATCATACAGATGTTAGTAGAGAGTGATTTACTCTTACATAAAATTCAACTCACATTTCTTTCCTGATAGACTTGGAGGAGTTTTGAAGTGAGTTTCTGGCTCGGTTCCCGAGATGCCGGACCGATACCTTTGTCAGCTCTAGAAAAACACAGATTGGTGTTACATGTTTTTTTTGACATGCTTTATTTTAAAGGGCCGAAATCATTTAAACCGCAAAACAGAGACATGTCCACGCTGTAAAATAAAGTATACTGTAATATCAGATATTTCATCAGTGGTAAAAATCTTACAGGATAAGTAAAACAGGAGCTTGAATCAGCGACTGCATCTCCAGGCTCTGCTCCAAAGTGATCCGCTCTATGTTTTTCTGCATAAAACACAGCAAATGTATGTGAACTGAATGCCAAACCTCTGTTGGAGGAGACGCAAAGTGGGATGTGGTGAAGTTTGGGGAGGTTAAAAGTGACTCACAAAATTAACTCGGAGGTCTCTGGAGAACACAAATCCTGATGAGGAGAAACACATTCAGCTGCCAGCAAATGAGAGAAAGCAAAGTGAGATTATTCCTCGCTGACAGGAGGAGAAGCGATAAAGACATACCTCCTTCAACTTGAGTCAGACCTCGCTCTAAAAGCGTTTGAATAGACCGTTCAGACAGAGTCGGGTTTGCAGCCAACAGCCTGAAGGAAACAAAACAATTTAGTCAAAACTGCAACTCAGTTTTACTTTCTTCTGTTTCATCCCTCTCTGCAGTTTATTTTTATTCCACACAGTGAGGACTTCTGCTGTTTGAAATAAAACTAAATTGATGTGGCAGAACAAGAGGTGCTCCCCCCCTTTTTTAAGAAAACAAACTAACAACAAAATGCAGTTCACTCTGTCAAAACCTGATGCCAACATTACCCACAGTGATTGCCAGCAGTTCAGTTGCATGAAGAAAGCAGCAGAGCTTCACTTCACTTCTGCACAAACACATAAACAAAAGGCTTACTCCACTTGAATTGGCTATAAAATAAAGCGATACCTCTCCACCGCCTTCTCGTACGTGTAAACCCTCTTCTTCTCTTCTGCCTTTTTTTCAAACTTGAGCATCTCCTCCATCCCCTGCCTCATGATTCGGGGTATTTCTTTCTGCGATAAAATGAGAGGTGAGAAAATCAGAAACACAGACAGGAATGGCTCATAAAGATAATTTAATAAAGTAGTTCTGCATCTTTCCAACTATTAAATTGTTGTTGTTTTTTTCCAGCAGTGACGAGAAGTAGTGCTGAAGTACCGGATCTGTAGGTACAAATCCAAAAACGTCCAGCACTATGATGCCATCCACCATCTCAGGATACAATGTGCTGAACTGTAGGAAACACAGTGAAGTCCCTGCTGTGATAACTTTGAAAATGCAGTTATGACACGTATTTCATAAAAGCAGCAATTAGATGAACGTGATGTGTTTAATTTACCATGACGGCGATGTTGCCACCTGTAAGGGAATGAGCACATCGTCAAATTAACGCGATCATTTTTGTGACACCTTGAATTCAAAACAAACTCTTTGTTTACTTTCTTTAAAATGACAGAAAAAAGCAACAGTGATTCAGTTCATTAGGATTCCCATTAGCTGAGCACTGCAGCAGCTAGGTTTTTTTTCCCTCAGGAATTCCAGTAAAAACTTTACAGCATCAATTTTACTGGATTGCAACCCTCACCAGCCACTTTATTTGGTACACCTTTCTAGTACCGGGATGGCTGTGTGGGAAATTGCAAACAGAACAGCAGTTTCTGAAATAGACCAGCCCATTTGGCTTTTAGTGTTTACTTAAATCAACTTTCTTATCCATTCTGATGGTCAGTTTGAACTTTAGCAGACTGGCTTGACCATGTCTATGTGCCTAAATGTTCTGAATCGCTGCCATGTGATTGGCTGATTAGATATTGGCAGAAATATGCAAAATGTTCAAATTATTTAATTTCCAAATGTTTTGTTTATTGGAGACAGTATTGATAAAGTAATTTATAAATGTTTAAAGTATCATTTCATTATACTTCTTTCTATTGTTTCAATGTCTATGTGCATGTCTGGGAGATTAGGATATGCAGTGATGGACCGTAGGAAAGGATACACTAGTTTATGTGAGCACTGTCACTATTATGCATATAAAAAAAAAAAAAAAAAATGCTCGGCATGAACAACTTGTTTAGGTTTACTTTGAAGCACCAACCAGAACACGTTTTACCATTTAGGCAATTGCCAGAAGATTTGGAGTTCTCTGTTCCCTTGATGTGTTGATTAAATCACTAATTGTTGCAGCCTCGCTTTGATTGGTGGATCCGCACACAGCACAGCAGCACATTTAATCAGTTAGACCTTAGTTTAGATAGCCACTGTGTTCCTATAAAAGGTCTTCTTTTAAATTCAGACTTTCCAGAAGAGTAAATGCAAAAAACAGCGCAGTGTCAGTGTTCATGCCTGTGACTCACCCATGCTGTGACCCATGATGGAGAACTTTGTCCAGCTGAGACCTGCAGGGGGGTATGACACAGACAACTCATCTGATCAAATCTAGCTCGGCTTTTTTAACCAAGAGATTGGAAGTGCAGCCCGACTACTGAGAGATGAACAGGTCCCACTCACTTTCAGCAACTCTGCGTACGTCTACTGCATATGCAGGAAATGAATAGAAGACTCCAGGAGGCCGGTGAGATGACAGACCGTGACCTGGTATGTCCACTGCCACATATCTGCACTCTAAGCAGAAGAAGAGAGAGAGAGACAGAATGCTTATCCTGGGCTGGATCACGGGGGCAGCAGCCTAAGCAGAGAAGCTCAGACCTCCCAGCTTGTCCGGGGGAAGGCCAAGGTGTTCCCAGGCCGCCTGAGAGATCAACGTGTAGTGGGTCTGCACCGGGCCCTCCTCCCAGTGGGACATGCCTGGAACACCTCAACCAGCAGGGTGCCCAGGAGGCATCCTTGTCATCTGCCCAAACACCTTCAACTGGCTCCTTTTGATTCGGAGGAGCAGCAGCTCTACTCTGAGCCCCTCCTCCTGGATGGCCGAATTGCTTGACCTGTCTCTATGGAAAAGGCCAGCCACCCTTTGGAGAAAGCTCATTTCTACTGCTTGTATCCGTGATCTCATTCTTTTGGTCACTACCTGCAGCTCGTGACCATAGACGAGAGAGGGGACGTAGATCGACCGGTAAAATGAGAATTTCGCTTTTACACTCAGCTCTCTCTTCACCACAACAGACCAGCAGCATCAATAATATTTAAAATGTTTAAATATTAATAATATTAATTCACCAATTAAATAGTTAATTTAAATAATATTAATATTAATAATTTAAATAAATTAATAAATATTACATCAATATTAAAAAAATGAAAAAATAAAATGAAATAAATGAAATTGAAAATAAAAAATGCTGAACATAAAAATATCAAAATGAAATTTGTAAATATTTAACAAATTGAAAAATTTTTTATAAAATAAAATAACACATAAATAAAAAGCAATCAAATAAACATAATCTTAAAAAAAAAAACATATCTGGAGTGGAGACGGTCACAGCAGTGTTCATCTGCCTGTTTGGTTCAGACTGAAGCAGCTCGATAATGGCTATTAACTTCTTAACCCTAAATTTGACAAGCGTTTGGATTGGGTTTTGTTTTAGCTGAATATGAAACATGCCAGTCAAATAAAAAAAAGCCATGCAAGTCATGAAATACAAATTAACGCAATTGTAGCTACAGGAGAGTGTTTAGAGTGAGCTACCAGAACATTTTCTGTAATTTCTGTACACATTTTTACACATTACTGCATTTTTTAAAATCATATAGAAAAACCGACGCGTATTACTGTAACTGCACTTCTTTTTTCTTATATCTAATGGCATTAAATGTGTAGTTAAACATCTTCACAATTGACAAAAAGGGGAGTTTCAGTGGTTTGGGACAGTCAAGATAAGGCGAGCTGTATGTAGCTCCTGATGTAAAGTGAGTTTGACGGTCCTTCCTGGCAGTATTTTGACTGATGTTCTTCTTTTGGATTTTCACTTGTGGTTTTAAATAACGTGGCTTAACATCCCCTGACCTTTTCCCGGCATTGTGACCGTTATCATTTAATAATGTTTGTGGTTTATGACCACAAGCGTACAAAACCAAAGTTATTATGATTTAGCAGCAGATATAAACCACTGGTGGATAGTTTAGACCCCCCTCCGCTAGAGGTATTTAATTAATAAACTAATGATTGCCACTTGATTGTTTATATAATGTCCGTGGTCAGGATTACTGTTGTGATGTTACTCTTGAGCTCACACTGGATGGTTGCACTCTAGCCTTGGTGTACTGGGAATACAGAGTAGGGGGCAATAAGGCACAAAAGATAATGATTCACACAGGCCTGACAGCCACTTACCCACGGCTACAACAGCCCACAGGTGACAGTTTTTCTCACCCTTGTCCTGTCTGTGGTGAATTACCTTGAGGTAAGAAGGGAATGAGCGTGTTGAATGAACCGCAGTTATCTGCCCAGCCATGCAGGCACAGCACCGGGTGGCCGTGTTCAGGACCCCAGGCTTTGCCTCTGATCTCTCCCCATGGGACCGGTATAGAGAGCTCTGAAACTAGAGACAACACAGCACAGCTTCAGTCAGTCGGCAGTACAAACACAACAATCTGTCAGACATTTGATGATCAGTCAAAGGATTTCACAACAGCAATGAGGGCTGAAAGTGGTAAAAAAAACCAAACAAACAAACCACCATCTGGTCTCGTTTTTTGTGCAGATATACTACCTTCTTGTTTCACTGATGACATTTCAGTGTTGGACGATGTTCAGTTTTTGTCTCAGGGAAACAAATGTGCAAAGTTCAGTCAAGTAAAGAAATCACACAAACTCTTTCAAATTTTTTTTAAAGCAGGACGTTCCTGACCTTTGGCCAGCGATTTTATTGGATGTTCAGAATGACATGCAGCAGCTATGGCCAATCATACACCGCAGGGGTGTGTTTCACCTTTACACACACTGGGTAAAAGCATGCTACTTTTGTTCATGTCAGTAAGGCCTGTCGGAGTGCCCTCTACAAGGACAGCGTGACCTATCAGCTGAGAGCACTTTCTGTTTGTTCCACTGTGAGGTCAGATAAGGTGAAGCCATCAGAAGTTTAGGAAGCTAGAAACAATTAAGTCATAAACACAGGAATAAATTTGGCCAGTGGCCTGTTTTGTCTTACAGACTCATTTAAAGTAAACAGCCTGTTTGGTGTCTGGAGCGTCAAGTGAAAGATCACACGTGCATCACGGGCTGCAGGGCCAAAAATTGCAGGTCCTTTAGTGGCTCTAAAAATGTGACTCAGTCCTAGTGACAGACTTCCATATGTTAAAAATGCTAAATTTTTAACATATAGGATCATTAAAAAGCATCTTTACCAAACAAAATAAATAAACAATATATTAGAGGCCACTGAATTGTCCAAAATCAGTACAAAGTCACTGCCATCATATTGTGGACATGAAAAATGAACTTAACACATCTCTTAACCATTTCCAGCTGTTGTGACACCGCTCCCTATCACCATTTCTCACAGTCTGCTCAGTGTGAAACGTTCAGCAAAAAGGGTGTCTGCTACCTAAAATGGTTTTGTCTCTTAATAGCATCAAATTTAGTGGAGCTGCAGCTGAATTTGCAGAACGAGTGCAATAAAACGACACCGCCGAGTTGTTATTCTGAGCCTCTAAGCATAAACATATTTTTCTCTATATTTGTTTTTTTTAGCTCTCACTCTGGCCTGATGACAAGAGTAGAAATTTCATATTCTAGGTTGTTTTGTGTGTTCAGTCACAGTTAATTACTTTGTTTTCTTAGATGAGCATTACTTCAAAAAAGAGAGATTAAATATTTAAACATCAGTGTAGTAACTTTTAAATATTAACAACTGTTTTAAAATGAAGCATACTTATCATAGCAACAAATCATTTACTCAGCATCATTTACTCAAATGAACCATTCGAGCACAATCAGACATGAATACGTCTGGATTTAATGACCCGGCATCACTTTCACTCCATCCCATTTGCAGTCCTTGGAAAATGAAAATACAGCCTCTATGAATTTCAAGTTTTCCTGTATCGTGCGATAATAAAAATAATGTGGTCAATGCTTCTATGGGATTTTAAAGGGGAAGCAGCAGCCAGGCATTAATAATCAAATGTAGCTGATTAACTGATCATCAGCAAGTGCGACCAAGCGAGTGTTTATTAACACAACACCACAATTTTCCTAGGAGTGGATGTCTAAGCAATATTCAGAGAAACTGTAAAAAAATCAAAGAGATCAAAGAAATCTCAGAAGTAGTTTCTTGCTTCTTGCTGTGTTTCTACAACAAAACTGCCTCTTTTAGGTAATCTCTTGTCTCCAAGTCCTACAGATGGGTCCTACTCTTACTGCCACACAGCAATTAATCAATCAATCAATCAATCAATGAAGGCTTTATTAGCCACGTGCAGGTTGCCCTGCAGTGAAATAGGACCCCCCCCCCCCCCCTTCCCCCCGACCTTACACACACAACACAGACATCACATGGGGATACAGGTTGGAGATCGGTAGCGTTACAGAAAAAAAAACACTGAAATGTACACTACAATGGGAAAGTACAAGAGGAAAAAAAGAGACCTCTACTCATGCTGGGCTCCTGGGAGGACAGCATGAGAACAGGAAACAAAAAAACTCCTCTGCAAAAAAAACAAACAATAAATGTCCACAGCACAACATTATGGAACACGTGACAAGCCACAGGGTCGGGTGGGGGGTGAGGAGTAATCCGAAGCAAACACAGCAGCCATCCTGCCCAGCGCTACCATTCCAGCGCCATTCAGACCCGCCGTGTTCCCAGGAGGGAACAAGCATCGAAGGCGTTTGGAAAGGGAGGGGGGATGAGTGTGTGCATATCAGTGTATATGTATGTGTGTGCGTGTCCAGAGTTCAGCTGAGACAGTGTCCTTCGCCCTGCCAGGCTAAGTAAACGGTCTTCCAGCCAACCCAGGTGGCCTTGCATGGAATGGGAAGGAACAGACTAAACACAGTCGTTATCAGGGTGTTGTTGTTCGGCTCCAGCCTTGAGACCGCAGCTGGCACCGAAAGGGTATCTGCATGAAGTGATGGTGCTTTTTACTTTAGTGCAAACAACTCATATGAATTTTAAAGCTGTTTTAACAGTCCAACACTGGTCTCTCAATCTCCCGTTGGAGAGCCGTGAGCTTCTCCATGATGTTATCAAACTTGCCTCTGTGATGTTGTCATTCTTGTGCTCAAAGAGCCGATTCTGAGAACTCACGACCACAGTGAGCCTCCCAAGATGTAATCCAATTTGCGCTCAGAGATGTTATTCCGGGCTAGCCCTTCGGAGATGTATCCAGTCTGCACTCAGAGATCTTATTCTGAGTAATCACGGCAGCCGTAGCCTCTCCAAGATCTTATCCATGCTGCACTCAATGAGCCCATTTTGAGAAACTCACGCCTCTTCCCATCGTTTCAATCCCAGCGGGCAGCCTTGTGGGGGTTTGAACAGCCGGTTCCGCTTCCTTAATTCTTCGATAAGTCAGGGCCAAGCCAGCTCCGATCAGCCAGAACCCTGTTACCATGGTTCCAAATAGGTAGATATCTTCAGCACTCAGGCTCACCCAAGCCCAAACTTCTCGTTGAGAAAGGGGTGTCAATTGCATTTAGGGACCAGTTGATCAAATCCATAATTCCTCTCTTAGGTTTTAGAGAACAGACTGTGAGAGAATGTTCCAGAGAAAAGTAATACAAAAAACACGAGACTAGACAAGGATATAAGAGGCTAAGCAGGGAAGATAAGGGAGAGGAAGAGAGGAGAAAAGTGCGACCGCCTTCGTCAAGAGCAAGAGCAGACCTGACATCCTGTTGATTTTTGGTACTCTGCTATCACATGTACATTGTATTTGGTTTTGATTCCCATTCCAAGTCTTCCCGATTAGTTCCAGCTATGTTTCCTGGTGTTTCCCATCATCCTAATTACCTTATATGTGTTTATAGCCCTTATTTCCCCTTAGTTTTTTGTCGTATCATCCTGTTCCTGTACTGTTACTGCTCCCCTCGTCTCGTTTCATAGCTCTCTGTGTGTCTGTCTAGAGTTCCTGTGATTTCTCATGGGCCAGGTTTCCATCTATAACATGTGACATCAGCCTATGAGTCTGCATTTGGGGTCCTCCATCACTAAACCTGACATGCAGTTGCTTTTTTGCAGACATATTCACACAAACATGCATACACGTGTTTCTGCAACTTCTCTTCTTCCGTTTCTTTTTAAATTCTAACTTTAAATTCATAAATAAGTTTGAATTTTCAAGCTCAACAAAGATGATATTCCATATATATATTACATAATTATTATTTCAATGGGATGAAGCAGAATAAAGGCTTAGTGAAGACAAAAATTTAGAGATTAATCTCAGCTTCTAACAGGCTACAGATTTTTTGCAGGTTAGTTTTGTTGTATTAAAGCTGATCATGCTGTCAGATGTCTCTGTGAACATTAAAACAGCTAGAATAGTTTCCTCTTTTATAAAAGCAGTTTTAAGCTATTCTTTCATTGCTTCACAACAGAAGCTTCTCCTTCCTTCATCTAATTATTGATGGGAGTCTTCTTATTTGAAATCTAGTTTCCTGTTTTTGGCATGTTGTTTCCCTTACTCGATTGCGCTTTGGAGCCTTGTTCTGAAAAATGTGGCACAAATTTGATAATTTATCATCACTATTGTTTGACATTATTCTGGATTATTCCTCCTCTGTAACACTACAGAATTGCATTATCAGTCACATCATGTTTCTACGGCAACTTCGTCCTGTTTCCATCCTCGATTCAATGCTTCTGCACGACTCTGGTGCTGTAAATGAAGACTGCATCCACTTCAAACAGCAGAGTTCACGCTGGATAATCGCTTCAAATTAAAAACACAGCGGCAATTCTTCAGACCAACATTTGCTTCTTTTACACGTGAACATATTGCAGTGCAGCATCTGCTCTGATAACACAAGATAATCTGGATAGAAATAAGGAGGTATCAGCTGCATCAAAGGCTTCTGACAGACTGATGAGAAACCATCACATCAGGATGTGGTGCAACGTCCAAAGCAGACAGCGAGTAATTTACAGGCAGTGATGTGATAAGCCTCCTAAGCCCGAGTGAAAAGAGCCTCACACAAAAAACTGGAAATGGATCCTGTAAGTTGAACGTTAGTTGGTGATGCGAGATGTTTCCAGCAAACGACAGGCTTCAGAGACGACGCTGCAGTCATTCATTACCAAGTCTGCACTTTGGAGTGACAGAGTACGGGCGGATTTTCACACCTGGGAAGATGGAAAAAGGAAGATGGATGTGTCTGAGTGCATAAAAGGAATTTGGTGTTCTTTAAATTCAATTTATTTTAGAAGGTGTGGGGAAATTGAAAGTAATTATTCATATTTGACATAGAAAAAGAAAATTGGGGGGTAAAAAAAAACATATATCCTGTGCCTTCTCTGGATCATGCTTTGGAAAAAAGAAACACAGGAAATATAACATTAGGTGCAGATTAGTAAGGTAGCTTCAGAGGAGGTTGTAGACAGATGCAGCCTACAGATGTACGCATGTAGATGTTGCATGTTAGATGCATCTCTGCAGCTTCCATCTTCCTTAAAAGGTAGTCTTTGTTTTAAGCTGATTTAATAATTTTCTGACATGAAATGTAGCCACCACTGGCTGAACACACTGCCTGCTTTTGTAGCAGGAAGTGATTTTTGACACTATTGATAGTGATTTTTGTTAGTCTGAGACAGTAATCATCGATATATTTGAATAAGCCTTATTAATATCCTCAAATGATTCACAGTTCAAAATAATCCTTATTTATCTTATACTGAGCCTTGGTGACAAGAGCAGATTTAGCTCTTCTGCCTTTTACCCAATGAAACCTAAAATATGAAGAAATTAAATATCAATTTGCAAGCATGAGTTTTAATCTATATCATTTTTTACTAAACAAACAAAAACAAAAAAGAGGATTAAGAATGAAAAAAAAAATACACTCATGGCAACATCCCCCTTTAGCAAGTCTTCTTCTGATTGGCTGCTACTTGCTGTATGCCTGAGATGAGTACATTAAAGACGTCTGCTCTCACTCACATCATACAGAGCCATGGGTAAAAGGAACAGCCTCTAAAGCAGTCTGAAGTCAGCGCTGACGACTCACAGGATTACTTCTATGTACAGTGACGTCATTATTTAAAGCCTTGACCTTTATGCCATTATAAATATATGACAGAAACTTGGGAAAAGCAAAGGTCCCCTTTAACTTTTGAAAAAGGTGAGGTGCTCCCATCGTTTTTGACTAAGCTCCTGGAGAAATGAGGCTTTAACTCTTGTTTATTCCCAGTGTTGTTAATGTGGGCAAGCCAGTTTGGAAACAAGTAAACTAAATGTCACCACAAAGGTACAAGTTTTTTTTTTCTTTTTTCTTTTTTTTGTTGTCCCGTTTGGATCTTTAGCCATCAGAATTGTTGTCTTAAGGCCAAGAAAGATGCCAAGCGGATTTATTTTACCAAGTGGATCATCATGGCCTTGCCATATTGGTCCATTTGATTGACCTTTATTATAATTATGTATTTATTTTATTTTCGGTTGCTACAAACGGGACAGACATGACTGGGGGATAGGACAGGGAGAAAGAATGAAAGAAAGAGAGGGAGAGAAAGAAAAACAGAGGGGAGAAGAGACGGTGAGAAAGGGGGGAAGAAAGAAAGAAAAACAAACAAAACACCTGGATCACCTGTGTGGAGAAAAAAAAACAGAAGAGAAAGCAAACAAAAAAAGAGCAACATAATAAAAACAGCACCATCACAATAAACTAGCTAGCAGTAGATAACAGTAGATACTAAATATTAAACGCTATTGTGCAGCACGCAAGATAGACAGCGCACAATGTGCTTTGAGGCAGCAGCCAAGAAAGGTGTAGTCTGCGTCTGTGAACACCCGTGTGTAAACCTGTGTGGATCAGCATGCTTGTATTCCAAAGGTTTCTCCATGTAACGATCTGCTAGGGAGTGTGGGGAGCCATAGCCCCGTCCCCCAGGGCATGAAGCAGCTATGTAGGAGATCCAGGCCCCAGACATCCAGAGGCCCCAGAGTACGAGGAGCCGAGGAGGACCACCAAAAGGGGGGGAACCGTGCCACCCTCCTGGGAAGAGCTGAGTAGAGCCCCAAACAAGAGGTCACCCAGCAGCTACGGAGCAGAGGCCAGAGGGGGTTGCAGTGAGGTGCCCGCGGGCTCTGCCGGCAGCCAGCTGTGCCAGAGAGGACCGAGCTTCAGGCCCAGAGGTCAGGGGCCTGAGGGCACCCCACCCCCCGGAAGGGGCCCAGCCGGGCCACAGGCGCCAGGCCCCGCCAATCGGCCACCAGGAGTGAGCCAGTACATACATGAGCGCCCAGCCCCAGTCGACAAGAACCACCAACACACCAACGTCTGAGGGCATCAGCCACCGGCAGGGAGTGTGGTGAGGGGAGATAGGCCTCCGTACTTTGGAGGGCCTGAGATGTACCCAGAGAGGTTGAGTCTAAGACAAGTTTTTCTTTTCACATCCAGTTTGTGAAAGAACCCATAAAGTTCAGCGTTACTGTTGCCCCAAACACAAATCCCCTGCATTAACATTCTCCAAAGTGACGTGTCGTTAATGATGTAAAACATTAACCTTTAGGCTAAAGAAGCAGCTCCTCATTCACTCACTGCAGAAAAATTATGCTTTTCACCACCGAGGCCCATTACTATAAAATTATGCAAAAACACTGCAGTACAAACGCTGCATTTCTTCGTGAAGTGCCAGCTCATTAGTCTGTACTCCAATTAGAGTGTTTTTTCTGCATATTTAATGCTGGAGCTCTTTAAGGTGAAGTTGTTTTACCTGTTCAGTATCTTTTATATTATTTGTGAGCTAAAGGAGATCATTTGAATACACGCCGCAGTCGAATCAAAAGGCACCTGAACTGTGAGGAGAAGCAGGAGGCTTACACGATAACCGAATTCATAAAAGCTTCATGTTTAATGTATTGAATCATATAAATTAATGTGTCGTTTATCTGTAAAACTTGGTGTGAATTGGCTAAAGTTGTCATAAAAGTTGTCTCTAAGATGTGAAACATCACTAAAAGTAATATATGAGAGAGATTGGGGTGTTAGATAGTGATGAAAGGATCTTAATAACTTCGTTACAAGATAATCTGTACAGCATTGCTCATACAGACTTTTTTATTTGTATATTAACAAGAGATCCACTTAGAAGACGAGATGAAAGCAGGAGGAGACGAGACTAAAAGACTAAATGATTTTGGATTTTTGGATACTGTTTTATGCAAAAAGGGGTGAAGAATGCCAAACTTATTTCGAGCTTTCTGGAAACAGAAACCTTTGGGTCAACAAAGGCTCGTTCCATGTCAATTAATCAGATTAAAAAAAATCTGGCTGTCACAGATTTACCTGAAAGAGGGAGAGAAACTAGCATCAGGAGAAAAATGCACTCCTTAATATGAGCTGTACAACAGTTCAGATCCCCACTGTCATTGGTTTCATTTACCTTTGTGTTTGATCATTTAAAAATTCCATTATCTACAAATCTACTTGAGCTAGATTTCTGATGTTTGAGGATGAATATCCGGTACTATAACTAGATGAATATTGACTGTGGCCTCAGGTTAAAGTCTTGAAATCTCTAGAATACTTGGATGTCCGAGCTCAGCAGGTTTGGAGGCCTATAGAAATCCCAGCTTCACAGGTACGGGGCTGATATTTTATTTACAGTTTCTCACACACAAGGCAGGTCAGGGGAATGATTTCACAGATATTAAAGCTTGAATATTAAGAAAAAGAAAACACATTTTCAGCCAACTTCAGTGTGATTTTCCAACGATATGACACAATGCACCTAATCCAAATGAACTTTTTCAGAAAGAGCAAGCTCTTGTTAATATTACATCCAAAATTCATGATGGAGTTCTCTCAGATTTTCTCAATGTGAATTTCTGAAACAGTCATTCATGTACGGGAGCCAAAGATTGTTTGAGAAGCAGAGCAAGATGTTTAAATTCAATTTATGCACCGTCATCATCCAGGATGAAGGATCGTGCTTTGAGCCTGAGCAGATATTTACCCTAAAAAACCTGAACGATCTTCTGAGGCTCAAGCTTTCCAGTTAAAGGAAAATATTAAATGGCCCTTCAAAAATATGATGCTAGAAAAACTTCTAAAAACACCCTGACTTTCAACCCTTGGAATACTTTTTTGAGAAAATGAAGGTTAACACTAACCATCTGTGGTGACACAGAAACAATCTGACCTCTGACCTTCCTTTGTTCCCCCACAGTCAGTACTTCTGTACCTGAACTGTGAGCGGTCATTTTGGATCACGTGGCAAAATTTTAATTACCCCTTGTGGATAAAAAAGTGTTGTTTTTTTTTTTTATTTTCAACCAGTTACAAGAAAAGATTTTGACCTGCAAGAGCTGGAAAAAACACCAAACATTTGTCATGTTCACAGAAAAAGAGCTTTATGTTGGACTTTTATTGCTTTGTCCTGCATCAACACTGTGGCCAGAAACAGGCGGCGACAACAGCAGCGAAAGCATCTGACTTGACGGTTAAATGGCTCGAATACGGAGGCGGAGTTTCGCGGTAATTTGTAACAGGAACACATCTTTTATCAGCTCCAAATGTGTCGCTGGCAGAAGCACAAACAGACAAAGGCTGCTTAATTCTGCTGCTGATGCAAGCTCACACAGCGCAATACAAGATGTGGAAGTGTTGTCACAGCTCGGCTCCCGAGCCCAGGCAAAAATAGAAAGAGCACGACAGCTGACGGTTATTACCGACTTTTATTGTGGCTAATTAACAGAAAGAAAGAGAGCCAACTGAACCATGAAGTGCGCTCATCAGTGGTGCTGGATGCAGGTGTGTGTGAAAAGTGAGGCGCATTGCCAGAGCTTCACCAAACTCACAAAGAGTGCACAAAGAGGAGGCTCTTTTCTTGCTCTAATTTGTGCCTCCTTGTCTCCTCCGTCCTCCTGGCTGAGACACGGAAATCAATTTCAATGCACCATCTTGGAGGGTGACTCAAAAGGCATCGTGGGGAGAGAGGAGGCTTTTTTTGGGAGACACATGAAAGCTGGAATTCACATCTTGTACATTACTTTTTTAACAAACTTTTCTGCTCTCAGGTGTTTTTCAAAACACTGGAGGTCTCGTCTCGTGACTCTGCAAAAACATCACGAGCGTCTGAGGTCATGAGCTCAGACGCTCAAAACGATTCACGATGCAGCTTTGTCATTCTTTACTCGTATCCCTTCCTCACCTCCCCCACTTGCATTCCTGGTGGGATGGACTGAGAATTCATTTGTAATCTTGGAAATGAGAACAGGGGAGAAAGCGAGGCTGAGCTCTAAGCTCAGGTGCTTTTATCCTGGTGGTGCCACATCCAAATCAGCTGATAACCATGGCTTTGCTTAGAGAGACAGAGCTGTAATTAACTTCTGTTTCCAGACTCTGTTAGAAAGCGGACATTTTAGAGTGTTTATTAAAATTGCTTGTTTGCTTCGGGGTTATTTTTCACCGATATGTTTTCTGTAAAGAAGAAACAAAACGTTTTATTTTGTATTTTTACTTTGCCCTCTGATGACTTTCAAATTGGCCATGTAAAAACCCATATTCCTCAGATATTTTAGTTCATGTTGATATACCATATTAGGGATGCAGTGATCAGATACAATACTCAGTCTGTGGTTTAGTAGGTGGGGCCCAAAGAATGCCAAAAACATGTCACCCACACCATTACACCACTGGCAGCCTGAACTGCTGATACAAGGCCGAATGGATTGATGTTTTCACGTTGTTTGCGCCAAATTCTGATCTTACAATCCAAATGTTGAAACACGTTTTTCTGATCTTCTGATGTCCAGGTATGGTGAGCCTTGTTGAACTGCAGCCTCACTTTTATGTTATTAGCTGACAGAAGTGGCACCACAAGGCATTTTTACCCAGAAAGCTGCTGCTCACTGGATGGTTTCTCTTTTTTAGACCATTCTCCATAAATCCGAGAATCCCAGCAGAATTGCAGCAGATCAGCAGTTTCTGCAATTCCAGCCCTTCTTCACCAACAACCATGCCATGTTCAAGGTCACTGAAATCAGCTTTCTCATGCATTCTGATGCCCTGTTTGAACTTCAGTAGGTCGTCTTGATTATGTCGACATGCCTGAGGTCCTGCCAGGTGATTAGCTGGTTAGATATTTGTATTAACGAGCAGCCGAATAGGTGTGCCATTAGTTACAGTACAGAGATCATGCAAAACAACGAAACAGTAACTTGTAGCCTCAGCTGCACATGTTTGTGTTGCTCCAGCATCTCAATAAAGGAAATAAGTAGATTAAGAGAGAGGAGGTGGTGGATATGTTGAATTGTTTGAAAAAGTTAGAAGCAACTTAGAAAATTAATTTATGCAGCTCTGGCGAACATAAATCCTGCTCAGGAGAAACACATTCGGCAGAGAGATTATTTCTCAGTGACAGGAGAAGAGGAGCTAAAGACAAACCTCATATAACCTGAATTAGACCTCACTTTAAAACAACAGCCTGAAGAGAAATAAAGCATTTGGGTCAAAGGCCAACCATGCAGACCTCTTTATGATTCTCCTGTATGTAAAATGCATTTATTTATTTTTTTATGCCAGAAAAGAAAATGAAATGATGAAACGAAAACATCTGATAGTATTGGAAAGTAAAGCTGATTTTTTTTAAATAATATGCCATATTTTAATCGATAAAAATTCACACTATTGGAGCACAAACACTATAAGACTCATCTTTATTACTGGATGAAGTGACAGATTAGTCATTAAGATGCAGACACATTAAAAATAGTTATTTTATAAGCATTAACATTTAACCAGAGCTGCAGCCAAACTAAAAGACCTCACATTAGTTCCATGCCGTGATCACAACCCCTGTCATTCCAGTAAATCATCATTTAGCCATTCAGCCCCGTCATTTTGAGAGTTGTGAATCATTTAATAGAAATACTGAGATTTTTTTGTTTTTGTTTTAGCAGCCTTGGTGTGATGCACTAGGAGGAACGAGCATCCTACTGCCCTCCACTGAACACCACAAACCCTCAAAGCTCCAAAGTCTGTTTTTGAGGCTAATTTTAGCATTTTGCATGATTATGCCCTTTTTTATCACGAGCCTCCGCACCACACATCTTGTCCTACATAACCGAGATCACGTCTCAAAGACACAAAGTACTATTTAGAGGGTCATTAGGATTTTATTTGACTCCTCTCATGTGCTGAACTGTGCACAAGAAACAGGCTCCCGTTGTGTGAGCACAGTAAAAATGAAGGACACACACGCATACATACAGACGCAAATTAATCTTTGGTCAAAGTATTTTCCTGCACTTTTTTTCCCTGCTCCAGTCTCCTCTGAAAAGTCTGCTATCCCACGCTGTGAAAATGCCTTTCATTCACGGCTCTAACATCACCACATCAGACTAAAGATGCTCCGCAGATGATGCTCTTCAGATATCTCGTTAAGAGCTGTTATCGTGTGACCCACTGCCTCTCCTTTTCTATTCAGCCCAGTGTTAGTATCCAAACAGCGATGAGTGTGCTTTAAAGTTGGTTTCACCACAAAAAGGAAGGGGAGGTTAAAAAAAAAAGCATTTATGGGAAGCACAGACGACAGTTCCAGTGGACAGTTTAATTTTTCTTTTTTTTTTTCCACTACAAAGACGTTCTTTGTCTGTTTGGACTTTTGTTTCATTTCCAGCAGGGACTAGGCTAAAGGACCATCAGCACAACAAACAATAGGCCAAATTACTGGCTGTTCCACATATTTCAACCCCACTAACTACAGCATGTAGCTGTGGGTGTGCAAATCTCTGCAGACCCATCAGCAGTCCCAGCACCAAACTGGGACCTTCTGTGTGATCTGAGAGATCCACTCGAGAGGTTTTTATCTTCCAGCCTTTGTCTTTTCTCTATCATTAACTGGCACAGAGAATTCTAGCTTTACTGCCTATAAGCTCAATGAAGATGCATCGCATCTGTGGAGTCTAACGTCCTTCTGGTTGTTATACACAATTTTTATGTGTTTTTCTTTGACTTATTGTGTGTTCTTGTTCTTAGATGTTGTTGGAAATGTGGTGGGGAGAGGTTTTCCCTCATGATAACAAGGAGAATATGAGAGACTGTGTGTGTGTACAAGTCTTGTTATTGCTTCTGTTCTGAAGGCTGTCGTCTCACAGGGAGTATTTACACTATTCAGCAGTTTGTTTCCTTCAGACTTCAACACATTTGAATAGATCCCAAATTAAAGACTCTAAAGTAGAAGCCTCGAGGTCACCCAAAGAGTCAGGTTGTCAAGTTAAAATAAAAGAGGTCTTCTGTATTTGACCTCTTAAGCCTTGAACAAATCAGGGGCAATGTATGATAACAATGTGTGCATATGCTGCTAAACTTTTTTTGACTGCAAAGGTCGACAGGGACTAAGTTTTCTGGGGGTTAAATTATGGTTCGTATATAAAATGTTAGATGTGCTCATATTTGATTACATTCACTACAACTTTAAACAAGTGTGGCATGTTCTGATGAATCCTGATTGGTGGAGCTACAAGGACTGGTTACTTACTTCAGGTAGAGCCACTGTTCATCAGTTTGGTGTTGGTTACTTAAGTAAAATGAGCTTATTTTTTTTTTTTTAAAAAGGTTCAAGTTATCAAATAGAGCTGTTTGCTCAAAGATGGCAGCTTGTGACCATGAACCAAATGCTCACAGACCAACCCTGAAAGACCAGCAGCAGACTGGACTGCATCACTGTGAGTAAAATAAAAAAAACAGGCGAGAAGCAGGAAGCAGGACTGTTTCAGAGATCGGCGAGAATGACCAGATGCGAGTGAGCTCACAGGCAATTTGAAATCGGATCAGCAGGTATGGGTACGGATGATGACTGATAACAGAGGAAACCATTCATATGCTTGACGCCAAAGACAGGCAGGATTAAATTTGCAGAGGAAGACAGGATAACAAGCCCATAAAGCAAATGTCAAAGTCTGGGGCTTTTTGGGATCAATAAAGAAGCAGACATTTCAGTGGGATAATAATCCAAAGCAATGCCTCTGGAAGGAAAGGGAAAAAAAGCCTGCATTGGTCTTACCTGCACCAAATCCAAGAGAAAACCTGTGGGATACCACGAAGAAAATGAACTGAGAACGCTCCCTCAGTTGTTTGTTACTATCATGTAGCTTCTTGTTTTATGTGGCTTCTTTTTTACTACAATACTTCTTACATAACTTTGCAGTAAAATGGCTCAATAAGCATTGTCACAGGATTACAAGGTAAGACTATAAATAAACCTCAGGCTACATTTCCACACACTGACACAGATTCCTGTCCTAGCGGGGAAACACCCCTCCAAAAAAAAACAAACAAAAAAAAAACACCAGCTCTCTCTCTCTTTTTTTGTCTTCAAATTTTAACATAAAACTGAAAACCAGCTCAGACAGCATGACATCGAAACTATTTTTTTTGTTTGTTTGGGGCTGGGTACTGCACAGCACTGTATCCTTTTGACGATAAAAATAGAAGTAATATCCATAAATAAATAACATACCTGTGACTAATGTAACGATTGAATTTGATATTACAAATACATGTAATCTGACTCCAAACCACAACTTTATATGGTGATAGAAAAGTAGTAGAATACAAAGCCCATGAAGAAAACCAACAGTGATGCCACTTCAACAACAAGAAACACACAAGTATGACAGCCAAACAAATCAGACAAAGGAAAAGAGGAAACAAAGGTTATAAATTAAGTAATCAAAGGAAGTAGAAACTCCAGGGTAACAAGACACAGCTGAAAGGAATCAAGAAAATAACAAGGGAAGTCCAACCAGTGGCAAGGCACAAGAGACAAATAACTAACAAAATAAACGAGGAAGTAACTAGACTGGGACTCATTTAACAGAGACAAAGAGTTGACAAGATACAAGAGGATACTCGAAAGATTGGATTAAAATAATACATAAGAGATGAAAATATAAACAATTCTAAACCCCAGTGTCTTTGCTTTTTATGTAGTAATTCCTGGCCTCCATGGTGACTTTTAATGTAAAAGTCATTAAAATACCAAATCTGCAGTCCAGAATGCTTGAACTTCCTCATAAAGTGCAGTAAAACTGTTAAAACTACGCAACAGTTCATATAATGACACTACAAATGAAATCACACCAAATTTGCCTCTATAATATTTGAAAAAAGAGGAAATAAAACCAAATCAACCTAAAGAGATGCCTGTAAATAGATAGAATCACGAGACTTGCATTTGAAACAGTTTTAAACAGTCTCGGTCAGGAACACCACAGACAGTAGGAGGATTCATATTTGCAAGCAGGGTGAAAATGGGTTGCAAAGCAGCTTGCAGGTGTGCACAAAGTGTAAGCTCAAATGGCACAAATCATGCGTCCCCAACTGAATGTGTAGGTGTAGATGATGTGGGCTGGTATTGAGATCACGTGATCTGCAGGCATCGCAGCTTGGCTTGACTTCAGGCCATTTCCTAATTGATGCTTTGCTTACATTTACAACAGAGAAAAACACAAATCACAGCTTAAAATAAATTCTCCTCTACTTAACACGAGTCTTTGGTGGTGAGCAGAGGCCAGTGTGTGAGAATTCATCTGCAGTGCTGCAGGAGTGAATTTTCACACATCTTCAAAAGGCAGATTTCAAAGAACACTGAGATCAATTTTAGTTCCCCAAAGTCCTTCAGCGGCAACAAACAAATAAACCAGCAAACTATTCTTCAGCTCCATAAACTCGCACAGCCTCCGTGAGTCTTTCTACATACACAATGGAATAACTCTAATCCCAAACCTAACTCATGTACTCATTAAAATCACAGGTATAAACAGATTTCAACAAATATTTGTCTTATTATTTGATGACTTTGCGTTTATTATTAGATAAATTAAAGATAATCAGGATAGCGGTTTCTATGTACTAATACAATAAAATACTGTGCAAAAGTCTTGAGCCACCCCTCATTTCATTTCTATTTTACTTCCAAGCAGCCAGAGTTTCTTGTAATCTTCCAAGTGATCTTCAGTAACAGTTCCCCAGGGCTCCTAAAGCTCCAGCTTCTTTTTCACATATTTTCAGTCGATACAAGTGGAGAACAAAAGAAGTAGCAGATGAATCTCAAATATCCAAAAGTTGATTCTGTTCATCTGGACGTAGCGTTTTCAGTGGGAGAAATGTTTTATCACTCACCCAAGTGACTTCTTCAGTCTCAGCTGACTGCAGGTTTCCCCAATCGTATAAACAGTGCATTTGCATAATGACTGCTAAACTGCAGTCAGCTGAGACTGAAGAAGTCACTTGGATAAGTGACAAAATGTCCCACTGAAAATGCTACATCCAGATGAACAGAATCAACTTTTGGGGATTTACTTACCTGGATGATTGAGCATCAACACATAATCCCAAATACATTTCCAATACAATAAAAGCGTTAAAAAAATTCAAACAATGGAGCACAACAAGTCATGAGTCGGCCTCCCCAGAGCCCGAATGTCAACATTATTGAAGGAGTGTGGGATCATCATGACAGAGAGTAAAACAAAAGGCAGTCAACACCCAAAGAAGAGCTTTGACTGTCCTTCAAGAAGCCTGGAGAACTTTCCCTGAAGACTACTTAAAGAAATGACAATAAAGCTGCCTAATAAATTTCAGACTGTGTTAAATAGTAAAGATGAACATTTTAATTGTACAAGCAAAGATTTGACCTTTTATACAATGGTTTTATTTATCTTTGCATATTTTAATTAGCTTTTGCACCCATTTACCATTTCCTATCAAATATAAAGAAAGGCAAAGTTAAAATATAAATATTTCAATTTGTTTTCAAGGAAATTTCCAGGATGTGTATTATTAAATTATGGATCGAGCAACTATAACCCTGTTCTATTTGTTGAAAGCCTCCTGACCTTTAAGTACAGTTTACCTTTGGGTACAAGAGGAGAGTGCTGAATGTAGCTGTCAGGCCAGCTGGAAAGCTAACCAAAGCAAAGGACGACCCTAGACTCCAGATTTTACCTTTGATCTCTCCCTCTTTCATATACAGTCTATGATCCCTCCCCCTGGGACCCTACAGTGAGCTCTGAGCATGGACACCAGACAACCTCAGTAAGCAGCTCAGACACAAAGTTCTTACACAACGTTAAGGCTGAAACTGTGAAAGATCAACAACAGAAGTTAATTTTAATATAACACAGATACACAAGTGAGTTTATTTTTATTATTTTTGCAGAATCAGATTACTGTCAAGTTTATTTATGAGAGGGGCGGTGGCTGCACACAGATTTGTCTTGATTTAGGAAGGAGGTCTACAGAGTGGTGCCCTGTCGAATATGAGTTGGTGTCCACTAAAACATCTTGGAGGTGATGTTTTGAGTAGATCACGCTTTGTTCAAACATTCATTTATTTCCACACTGAGGTATTTGTGGTACTTTTATTTAAGAAAGGATTCTGGATACTTCCTTAAGCACAGAAACTTAAAACGCCCAATAAAAGCCTCAAAGATTTGTTTGCTAACAAGCAGAGAGTCAAAGAAACTGCTGAATTAATTCAAAGAACTCATTCAAAAAGTAGCAGATCAGTATGTCAAACCTTCACTGCAATGCGATGGACTTTTGCTCCTCTTTACATAAAATGACAGGTTTTTGTTTGAAGGTCAGAGTCAGGTTGAGGAGGAAGCAACCTGAGCCCTACTTCAACTGAACTCTCAGGCTCGCTTTTCTGTAGTAAAAACTTCTGAAAAATCCTTCCTTTAACTTTGAATTTGACAAACAGAAGAGAGACAGACATTCCTCTCACCTGGCTCCTTAGTGCAGCAGGATGGATAACCGCAGAACACCAAACAAACATGTAAGCATATGCCTCCGTTCATGCTTTCATTTCCTCTCGCCTAGATTGTTGCAGTGGTCTTTTAACAAGTATTAATCAGAGAGCATTCAACTGACTTCAGATGGTGCAAAATGCAGCAGCCAGACTTCTTACAAGAAACTGGACATATTACACCACTCCTAATGACTCTGCACTGGCTGCCCATTACTTTTAGAATTGATTTTAAAGCCCTTCTTGACCTGGCACTACATTACACGTTCAAACTGCTACTCCTGAACCAGTGTGCAGCCTCAGATCTTCAGGCAGAAACCTGTTAACTCACGCTGAGAGACAAAAGGCAATCGAGCATTTGCTGTTAAGGGCTCCTTGATTTCGGAATGACCTGCCTGAGGAAAACTGGCTCACGTCATCAGTGTCATCTTTTAAATCACTGCTGGAAACTCATTTGTATTGTAAGGCTTTTCATACCTTTTATTCTAGAGTTTATATGTTTTACCATGCTTATTCATAAAGCCTGAAACATTAATACTGGAGTGTATTTTGAACATAAACAGAAAGAAGTTTAATATAAGTTTGCATATGAGTTTTATTATGTAGAATTTTTGCTACATATGACATTTTTGTACAATTTGTTGCTTAAAAACAGTTGTGCACTTTATGTTAGTAGTCTCAGAATCACATTTATCAAATATGATACATTTAAAGGAGCAATGTCTAGATTTCTAAGCTATGTTTTGCATTAAAATTGGAATAACATCTCGTTCTTATTTTGACATTCCTCTTGAATCTTTATTTTAATTGATTTGTAATTTATTCCTCTTAGTCTCTTTTATTTTATTCTACTTTTATTCTGGGAGAGACTTTGTAAAGATCCTTTTGAGAAGTGCTTTATAAATAAACTTTACTGTTAATATTATTGTTGTTTTTCAATTTAGAGGCCAAAACAAGACGCCCGGATAATTTGCAACAGCCACAGTGGCCGCCCACGGTTCAACCTATATGGCATCAATCTAATAAAAAACAAAAGCAAAAAATGTATGCACCATTAAATTTTAATTATTATAAATACTATATCTTAAGCATTGGTGTCCCTGAAATACTGCAGTAGAATAAAACAATAAGACAAAACAAAGGTTTACCAACAATCAGGACACATTATAGAAAGTTATGAGACATCTATAATAAGACCGTTTTTCCCCTTTTCTTGACCTTGTTTTAAAATTGATGTTGCCAAGCTCACAAGTGCTTCAACAGCCGTCAGAAAGTCAAAAAACTTTAATTGAATTTTCAAGATTTTATAATTTCATGAAGAACAAAGACACTGTAAGGCAGTTACAATTAATGCCATCAGTTTAATATAAGAAAAAAAAGGTGCATCAGGCACAGAAATTGTTTTAATGGGTCAATTGATGTTTCTTCAAAATAAAAGCTTTTCAGTACTTGAGATTTACTAAAAAGACACCCTGTATGGAAAATCATAGTTGTTATTCAAGTCACGAGTCGTCCTCTGCTCTCTGTGTTGGTACACACTTTCCTCTCCACTGCTTACTTAACCTTTGAGATTAAACATGTGGTCGCACATCTGAGAAACTGTACACTTGCTAAAATATTAATGACACACAGCACACTGGTGAGACTTCTGAGCCGCCACAAAGAATCCCAATCATTCCTCAAAGGCAGCCGGCACGGGGCGATTCAGCTGATGGTGTCACTGGGTCTGCAGGATGAGCTGAAACATGACATGTAGCACAGCCACATCATTTGCCCATGGTTCTGTTAAAGGCTACTACTGTATTTTAGGATATCACAGCATTTAAAAACCCCCAAAACGAAACACTTACATTCACAACATTCCACAATGTGAATAGATATTACTTTTCACTGAAGAGTAGAAAGTCTGATCATCTTAAAAAAAACTGAAACACTTAGAGGATGAAACGAGCAGTTGTTTAAAGAGTCCAGCACAGTTTGTATATCCTAGCTCTTATGGCCTAAGCTAGAGCTTAAAGAACTACCACAAAGCCATACCTGTGCAGCCTCCTCTCTCCTCCAGATGCATTTTAGGAATGAGACATCTTTAAACACGGCACACTTGAGACAGGATTTCCGGGGAGGACAGAGGAGACGAGGAGTAATGCATCAGAGAAACACATACGTGCCCATGCTACAGTATTGCTTGGCATGTTGGTGCTGTGGACAAACTGATATACTTAATCACAGGGAGAACAGTAAAACAATAAGCGATGTTGTTCATATGCTAAAAATGGATTTTAGCCTGTTGCTAGGTGGTTGCTCAACATGCATAATTCAGCTTTTGTGGATATAAATAAGAAGTTATGAAATTAAAGCTAATTTTATAAGGTGTTATAGTCAAAGGAGCTTGCAAAGAAAAGCGTCTGGACTTCTTTAAGTTACTTGAAGACGTTTCACCTCTCATCCGAGAGGCTTCTTCAGTTCTAAGGTCAAATGGTGGAGAGTCCCAGATATAAACCTGGTGGGAGTATCCCCCCACAGAGGGACAAAAGGACCCCCTGATGATCCTCTAATCGCCTGAGCCAAGGTGTGGAACTGGGTGTGGGTCCCAATCAGCCAGAGTTTCAGGTGAGCTCATTGTGAAACCTGGCCCCACCTTATCATGCGAATTCCTGAGGTCAGATGGCACCCTGGGCCTCAGGAATTCCTGAGGTCAGATGGCACCCTGGGCCTCAGGAATTCCTGAGGTCAGATGGCACCCTGGGCCTCAGGAATTCCTGAGGTCAGATGGCACCCTGGGCCTCAGGAATTCCTGAGGCCCAGGGTGCCATCTGACCTCAGGAATTCGCATGATAAGGTGGGGCCAGGTTTCACAATGAGCTCACCTGAAACTCTGGCTGATTGGGACCCACACCCAGTTCCACACCTTGGCTCAGGCGATTAGAGGATCATCAGGGGGTCCTTTTGTCCCTCTGTGGGGGGACACTCCCACCAGGTTTATATCTGGGACTCTCCACCATTTGACCTTAGAACTGAAGAAGCCTCTCGGATGAGAGGTGAAACATCTTCAAGTAACTTAAAGAAGTCCAGACGCTTTTCTTTGCAAGCTCCTTTGACTACGATGACCTGGATGACTGAGAACCTTCACAGACATAAGGTGTTATAGGAATGTAAAGGCTAAAAAAACAGTCATTTGAGCCTGTTGCTAGGTGGTTGCTAGGCAATACCAGGACCTAATAATACCTGACATAGATGAGAACCTTCAGAAGCCTTCAAGATGTACCTTTGTGCCAAGTTTGGTGGCTCAAGTGATTGTGTGGGAGGAATTCACAGATAATGACAAACCCCTTCATCCAGTTTCACCTGTGTGACTTTAATATGGCCACAGACTATTGCTGTGTTTGGGACAATTATCAAGCTATGGAATAGTTTAATAATAGTTTAAGTTTGAGAGCTCCAATGTGGTATAATGTGTTCGAAACTGCCTCTGCTTGGAGTATGTGGTGCATGCTCCAGGCAGCGCAATAGAAGAACTCAAACCTCTGATGCCCTCATGTTAGTGAGTGCAGAGCCTGCGGCAGAAAGCCTGAGTTAACAGATAGAGATGGCAGCGATGGCACAATTATGTTTTCTCATTTAAATCAACAGCATCACTACCTTTTAAAAGGCTTTAAATAATTCATGAGTCCGCTAAGACGACCAGCCGAGTGAGTTTTAAGCACCAAAGTTAAACCTGTGTAAATAGTACAGTATAAAGACAGGATTAGCAGTAGAGTCAGTGTGACGTGACTCGAGGAGTAGCTGGTCTGTTATAACTTAGAGGTCTGGCCATTAGTTGGTGTAGCAGAACGTGAGAGGACTTTGGTCTGCAGGAAGTCCGACACAACTGGAGCGACGATGTCAGGCTTATTCAGGTGGATGTGATGATCACCTGGAACAGTCACCACGGCATGCTGAAAACACAGATGAGACCAGTCACCATGGTGAATAAAGCAGGCTTTCGACATGGAATAAAGGACTTTCCGGCCACTTGAGCCGCAGACTGCGAAGCACAGAAAGATCGAATAAGGAAGTAAAATGGACTAAACTGTCATTCCTGTTACTGCCCAGCAGGGGGCGAGTTCTCCGATCGCAAAAACTGACCCTAGTTCTCTTTTTATTTCTGAAATCACTAAACATTTTCATGGTGAGTTTAAGGTCTCAATCACACAAGTAAAAAATTCAAAATGGAAACCAATGACATAATGGCTACATCCATCTTTTTATGCAGTTTAGGTCATGAACTTAGACTAAATCTGAAAAGTCTTTCAACGTTAGTTTAGTTCAGTGCAGTTTGTAGATATTTATTTATGCACAGCTCTCCTTAGATCACATTACAGTCGGACTGACGTCTGGACTTTGACTGGCCGATTGCAACAACTTGATTCTTTTCTTTTTTTTCAGTCATTCTGTTTTCTGCTGTGCTTGGGATGATTGTCCCATTTCATGGTATTATTTTAGCCGAGCTTTAACTGTTTGACAGATCGCCTCATATCCGACTCCAGAATTCTCTAGTATACAGAGAAGTTTGCGGTTGACTCAATGACTGCGAGGTGCTTGGGACCAGTGACTGCAAAACAAGCCCAAATCATTAGTCTTCCTCATCCGTGCTTCACTGTTGGTATGAAACATTTGTGCTGGTGTGTTGTGTTTAGAGTTGTGGTCAAACATCTCCACTTTAGTTCCGGAAGTCATGTGATTTGTTCAGCACCTCCGCAAACCTAAATGTGCTGCCATTTTACTGAGAAGAGGTATCCATACTTGTTCAGTCTTTTTTTCTTATTGTGCCATCACAAAGTTTAACATTTAACATGCTAACTAAGTCCGAGATGCATTGAAGCATTGTGTTAACACACTTGTTCCAGCTTCTGATTCTATAGAGTTGATCACAGTTACTGATTATCAATTAATCAAGTGCATTACATTAGCAGCACTTGACTGCTACTTACCCTCATGGCTCCTATGAAAAGCCATTTTAAATGACTGTGTGTTAAACTTGTAAACATGAAGTCCTCCATGTTTACAGCAGCATCGTAAGTCATTTGGAATATTTTTGGGCGCTTAATGAATGCAAGTCCTACGTTCGCTCTCACATCTCTACAAACACCTGAGGGAAAGAGCTGAATGCTCCACTGTGCTCACCACATGCCACGCTTATCTTTTGTTGCTCAGTGAAAATCTGACTGGGAAAGAAATCCACTCAGTGGAGACGATTGGTGGAAACGCATCCTCTGCTCTCCCTCATCAGCAGCACTTGACCAAGTTCCTGTATGTAGGTCAGTGTTGAGATTCACAGCTATATAAATTTCTGCTGCTCCTGAGACACTGAGCTCATACTGCACTGCTACTCTAGCATCCGTGCAGCTGTCTGTCTGCTAGGAACAATTATGCGCAGGCTTAACGGCTAAAAATAAACACGGGGATGCAAACATACCTGCTTTCCACACAAACAAACAGACTGTTAGGTGCACTCACATTTTTGTCCCTGTAGGCCTGAAGAAGTGCTGATGCAAATTTCTTTTGCTCGTCTTCAGCAAATATTTTCTCGAAGCCACTTTCTGCTCTGTAAAGACAAAAACAAATTGCAAATCTATTTAGTCTCTTATTTTTTTCCACAAGCAATACGAGAACGAGAGGCAGGAGACCATCTTACAGAACAACTAGGACAGAGGCCGTTATCCTCGAATGCAGCTCCAGACTCTGCTCCAAATTGATGCGTGCTATGTTTTTCTGAAATTGAGAAACATTGTGCACGTTTATACCATCTGCTGCAAATGACAGCTTGGGTAGAAATGATCAGGGGAAACCTACCAGATTAACACGAAAGTCTCTGGAGAACACAACTCCTGCAAGGGAAAGAGAAGTTACACTTCAAACATAAGGGGAAAAAGAAATATAGAGATGAGTCGTGAGAGAAGGTAAACGAGAGGAAGATAAACACGCACCTCCCTCAACCTGAAGCAGACCTCGCTCCAGAAGGATTTTCGCAGAGCGTTCAGAAAGACTTTGGTTTACAGACATCAACCTGAAGATTGCAAAAACAAAGTTAGCGCATGAGTGAACTCCTTTAAAGCTGCCGATAAGGGAAGGCGCTTTACCTTTCTACTGCCTTCTCGTAAGTGTACACTCTCTTCTTCTCCTCCATTGATTTTTCAAACAGAAGCATCTCTTCGAACCCCTGCCTCATCACTTTGACCATTTCCTTCTGCGAGGGAGCAGATATAAATAAGGACAGCAACTGAAAACGGCTCACAAGGGTGAATTGTACAGGAATAATATGGAGACATGCAACATGCAATAATATAATGTAAAGCCTCAGCCCAGGCCTAAAGGTCAAAATCGCGCCAGACTCAATTACACTGGTGGCCGCAAGTGTTTCTTAAATGCAACGCCTTTCAAAATGTCAAACCGCCTACAGCATTTTTCATTTTCTCACAATCCAGACTTCATCAGACACTGTCACAAAGTCATGAAGCCCTGAAGTGTAAATCAAACTATAATTAGCTAGAGGTCACCAGAGAGGTGTTTCTCTCCGAGGGGGGCTTCACGTCACTGCAAATTATATGCTCTCAGAAACCGAGCACCTCCTCTACTTTTCACCTACGCCTCAACGTGTTCAGGAGAAAAACTTAATTTAGATGAAGTTGCTAGACAACAACAGCCTTTTTGCATACTATAACAGAAGCTGTCACATTAAAGTTCATCAAAAATAAATAAATAAATAAATAGTTGTCCACTTTTGAAAGCGTCACCCAGGTCATCTTTCTGTTTGCTGGAAAAGAAATATCGGAGTAAATCAAACAGCTCTTATTTCACACATAACAGCCATTTTTAGCTGTAACTAAGAAGTTTGTTCTTTTTTTTTTTCTTCTTCTTCTTCTTCTTCTTTTTTTTTTTTTTTTTTTTTACACAGAAGACTGGAAATTTTAAATAATAGCAGGCTGGATGAGATAATACAAACACAGTGAGAAGCCTAAGGATGCTTAAAAATCACACTTCACTCAGGAAGAAGTAATCAGAGACACGTCAGCGTTATAATTTCCCCCTTCATGGGTACACATGATGCACAAGAGGGTGTAAATGAACCTCTGATGGGAATTGTATTTATGGTGACAAACAGTGCTGCGGAAAAGTCTTGCAATACCCTTTATTTCTTTATATTTTGTTTCTAAGGAGCCAGATTTTCTTGTAATGTTTTTAAGTGGTCTTGAAAAGCAGTTCTCTTGACTCCAAATTACACAAAAACTGGAAAAATCAGTGACATGTAGCGATGAATTCGAGAATTTAATATTTTTGGTTCCAGTTGGTGTCGGTATAAACGGAGGAGGAACAACACTGACTATCTAGGCTGTCTGGAGCCATCTGCAAAACACAGCGGAGGCTCTGCCCTGGTTTGAAGCTGCATGTCAGCCGGTGGTGTTGGAGAGCTTGTCAAATTGATGGAATTATAAAAACAAAAACATATAGTCAGATTTTGATCCACCCCATCTGACTGGTAACAGTTTCATTTTTCAGTATGACAATGCTTCCAAACACACCTTCAATGCAGTAAAGTGAAATGACGGGCGGCTCAAGACTTTTGCACCGCACTGTTTTGCTGCTTTAACGATAACATTATTGCAGTCACGCAGGCTTCCCAGTCACATTTGAACCAAAGCTTCCACAGGTTGTGCAGAAAAGGTTTGACCATTTTTCTGATATGTAGTTTTACTTAACTAGAATAATCTATAGAGCCAGGTCTGCCTTGATGCCCCAAGAGCAACCCACATTTCATGCGGAGTGGAAATCAATTATTATGCAGCATTTCTAGAAGAAGCTGGAAAGAAAATCATGGTGGACAGAACAGACTTCCCCCCCCCCCACAGCAAACATCTCGTTTTGGGGAGAAATAATCATTGATAAGCAGTGTACCAGTGATGGCTGCACTCCTGCATTTTTTGGATGCTAGTTAGCCATCATGGCTCATTGGGACACCTGCTAGAACCGTAACACCGCTACACCTGTTCTCCCCCCACTGAGCTGCTAGTGGCCTGCACTGGCAAAGGCACACCAGAGGACAGGCCAATATTTCAAGGCATATTATTTGTGGAAAACAGTATATCATACGCAGCTACTGTTCAGTTGCAAAGTAAAACAATGCCACAGTGGCCCCAGGCTCTGGTCTACCACAGGATCCAAGGGACTGAGTTCTGAGTGAGCTTGAAAGATGCTATATGTGTGTATATATATAGTATAATCAGACAGTCCAATGATGCAAGAGTCACGTACAAATTCACTTTGGGTGAGGTAAGACATGAAAAGTGAGCATTTAACTACTTCAGTCTGGCATATATATCCAACACCTTTACCCTAACCCTTTTCTAATTTTTCAATTCTTTCAACGTGCCACTACATAGGTTGGGATGGTGGTGGGGGGTGTACAGGGTTAACCGTATACCGGGTGAGTCAGAGAATGTGTGGGTATCATCTGCTGCTGTATTGTTGAATAATGTTTCCTATGAAAACAGATGTGGAGTAACAAAGGAAAAAAAAGAAAAGAAACAAGTACCTGGTCTGTAGGTAAAAATCCGTAGGTGTCCAGCAGCACAACGGCATCCACCATCTCCGGATACAGAGCGCTGAACTGCGGAAGACGCCACATGGACAATGATGCCACCCAATAAAGCACAGCACTCTCAAATGTGTCTTAATCGTAAGTCACCTACCATTCCTGCAACGTTACCACCTGAAATACAAAGAGGTGGACAGAAAAATAAAATAAACGTGCGCTTTTAAACATACGTTTTAAAGCTTGAATTCTTTATACAGCTGCACTCACCCATGCTGTGGCCTATAATGGAGAATTTGCTCCACTGCAGAGCTGTGGGAGTAATTTCACACATCATCAACCAGGTTCAGTATCTCATCACAGAACACGGACCATTTTTAGCTCAAAGAAATCCTCACTGCTGTGATTCAGCTGTCAGGAAGATGCATGGCAGCTCTAGCAATATGCTCGAAATTAATAACATTCATTAAAGGGCCTTTTTATTCTAGATCCATAAACTGCATATTAAATTATGTCAAATGTATATTCATATTAAAATCATCGCATTTCAGTTCAGAGTTCGCCCACTTTTTAAAAAAAACAAAAACAACAAAACTGTCAAAGCTCACAAAGCATCCTGTGAAAAAGCCACAGATGCTTTTATATTCATATATTCTACATTCCCTCTGATCCACAGTGAAGGCTGAGTATTATGACACTGTTATGGATGATCCGGCAACTCATCACTGCCTATGAGCACAGCGTGAGTGGGTGAAACTTCAACAGTGGGGCTGCTTCAGTCCTCTGTGACGGGCCGTAGCTGTGATCGTGACTGCAGGATGGCTGAGCTTTGGCGTAACACCCGCATCAGGTAGTTGGTGGTACTCCAAGTATAGATAAATATGTTACAGGCGCATTTATCTACACACCAAGCCACCACGGCTGTGCTCAGTTTGGGTGAAGCCACATTAGGTGATCACCGCGTACGTTTGATTACACTAGGAGGAGTAGCCAAGACTTTTAGAGAAATGATAGGTCAGTTAACACAAGACAGCAGCTCTTTCATACACTGTGCCTCTTTTATGGAAATGGATCAAACTGGCTTACATCATATCAAACATGTTGATGGAAAACAGCATCTTCTGTTCCACATGGGTGGCCTTTAAACCTTTTGTTTTATACTGTAATAAAAAATATTGTAAATTTACCACAAATATCCCACTGTGTGTTTTGATTATGTGTCTCATATAACCAAAACACACAGTGAATCATCCTTCAGCCACAGCAGCCGCCGGCTCTAGAACAGTCCGAGTCCAGGATGTGATTTCAGCACACATCATCTACTGGCCTTCATTTACATTTTCAGCTTTTTATCCTTTGCTCTTCAACCCTCACTGTTTTCCTCCTAATTCGAAAGCTTTGCCAAGATTTTATCAGTTTTTTTAGAGTTTCATTGTTTTCCAAAACGCAAATTTTTTGTCCTGAGCTACAAGCCTGCTTCAAGTGCAAACTAAAACAATAATTATTTACATTTAAATTAACAATAACTATAACTAAAGTTTGCAGTAGTGCCCAGTTATACTGCAGCCATACTGCCTCCCGAACACCTGCGGTGTATTTATTACATACCTGTCATCACAGGCTCAGGCTTAATGCTAGCTCATGTTAACAGGACCAGTGAAGAATAGTTACCGTGCAGTCATGAATACATAAATAGCATCATAGCCCGAGCATTAGACACATCCGCATCTTCAGCCAGCAGCTGTGCTGGCTGCAGGGGCAGTATACTGCTGCAGCTTGCCTTTGAGAACAGTAACGAGCAATAAATATGTCATGTTAGCTTTCACAACATTTCTCCCAGAGTTTCTCTCAACCTAATGGACCAAAGCGATTCCCATGGATATGAGGGAAAGCAACTAAGTGTACAGTTAAAGACCTCTTAGGATTATAAATGTGGGGTGCAGAAGTTTATGGAAGGATAACATGTAAGTTTCAGCCAAAACTCGATGATCACAAACTGCAATCCTGGAACAAACACTGATATCTCTGATGGGATTTAAAGGCTTAACTGCAACTGTCCTCGAACTCACACACCATCAACGACTCTGCGTACATCCATCACGTAGGAAGGAAAGGCGTGCAGAACCCCAGGAGGACGGTGCGACGAGCGACCGTGACCTGCCAGGTCCATTGCCACATATCGGCACTCTGAATGGAGACACAGGGAGAAGACAAACTAAAAATCGCTTTCAGGTTAATAAGGACACAAAGCTAGGAAAACACTCCTAATCAGTCAGCTACAATTGTAAAATCTGGGTAAAGTGCTGTGGTAATTATGTCATCATCAGATCCAGTCTTTTTGGATGGGATGCAGCTGTTCCAGCAGCTGAGCGGCAGCACCTGTTTGCACAAGCTGTACACTCAAATTAACTGAACGCCACACACCTGAATGAGCCGAGCAGCAGAATCCGCTGATTTTAAGAATTATTGCCCATGGGGTTCAATTTTTGGCACTGAGATTTCTACAGTGGGAGCCACTGGAGATGGTCAATGTGCATTGCACAAAACACTTACCTTTTGGCAGGAGGGGAACAAGCGTGTTGAATGTACCGCAGTTGTCAGCCCAGCCGTGCAGGCACAGCACAGGATGTCCGTGGTCAGGACCCCAGACTTTACCTCGGATCTCCCCCCACGGGACTGCCACGGAGAGCTCTGAAACTGGACACAGCGCACTCTGGTTTAACAAGACTTGCGACATCTGTCTGGTTTAGTTTCTGATCATGTGACCAACTGTAAGTCACACTGTAAGAGGCTAAAAATGAGCTGATCTGATCAGTTGATGTGAAGGAACAATAATTTAAAAAAAAAACTTTCCCTGGTGGACATGTGGGTGAAATATATCTCCTCATGCCCTAACTCCCCTTTGTTTGGAGGCGGGGCTTGGCTTTGTGGGCACAGCTTTTGTTTGACTAATTGCAGATACCTGTGTCTCACTAGCTCAATTAACCGACAGGAATAAAAGTCGTGCTCAGCTCGGGATGTCAAACTTCAGTTAATGGGCCACAAATGATTCAATCTGCTCTAAAATCTCAATACAGCAAGTTCAATATTCATACATCTAGTTATAAAATGGGTAACAGCTTGAGACTTTTTTTTTTTTTTTGCCTCTAAAAGGATACTATTGAAACACCTTGTCCAAGTCCCAACTTTAACTTTGCATACAGTAACTATGTAGTAATGCTGGCCTCGCCTCACTAGGAGGAGCTGAACATCTTACTGAAACTAAAGCTATTTGAGACTTAGCAGTTTTCAGATGTGCAAAGCTAGCCAGTGTGCCGGACTGGACCCTTCAGTGGGCTGGTGCTGGACCCCAGGCCTCATGTTTGACACACGTTATTCCTACAGTTAACAATACTTTAAAATCACAAGTTCAATCAGGCAATAACCTTTGCCCCACAAACCTGTCGGCTGTCCAGATATTTTTATATCTGTGAATGACATTATCGCTCATGTCGGCGCTGTAAGACTGCGAATGTGCTTTAATTGTAGACGAAGTCGCTACTTTGCAAACACTATTTCTTTCCCTCACTTAGGACTGCTTTAAAAGGAGCACGAGCCTTGCCGGTTACCTGTTTGTTTCATCGTGCTGGATGTCACGTGTCTGACGCCTTTCAAAGCCTGCATCATCTTTGCGCCTGAAAACACTGCAAATAAAACCTGACTGACAACTTTTTTTTCCTTAAACGTGTAAACTGCTTCAATCTACTTCGGGCTCTTTGACACTCACTGCTGTCTTCCGGGTGTTGGACCGCACGCGAAATTCTATTGGCTAGACGCATGTTGAAGCCATAGTGTAAACCAATCACAGTTTAGAAGAGGAGGGACTTGCCGTTTGCCTCCCCAATGTTATGTGTAAAAGTCCAGCAGAGGGACCCTGGTGGAATTCAGTGAGGTTTACTCACAACTGGATTTAAGATGTTGAATGCCCTCCCTAACATTAGCCCAGTAGTGACTCATAATGAATCCCTTCGTGTAATCTGCATATCCCTGTATTTTCTAACATTGTAATAGAAGACCAGCATTTTCCAAGAGGAAATGCCAAAGGAAAAGTGGGATGGGACAGGTCAGCCCAGTCAATGCACCAACTTTCAGCAGTGTAGGAGAGGTTAGAGGTGTTATAGGACACTAAATTTAAAAATAGATGGGATCTGAAAAGAATGGAAACTGATTTCAACTGGGAATGGAGGGGTGGAAGGCCTGTCTTCACTTTGACTTCATTTGTCCCTCTTCAGCCTGTGGTGCTGTTGCTAAAGTCCACCTGTCTATTCAAATTTCCCTGAGGTCACTAATGAGCAGCAGCAAATGCTTGGTAGGGCATTTGTCTGATCTTGCTCTTCACTCTAAATGCAGGCTGTATCTATATTGTTTTGGTGCCACACTAGTCTTGCACACTTAAGTGTGCATTCATGCTGCAGCAGATAGTAGGTGAGTGTTACCTGCTGGAAAAATGCAGTACTTAAATTCAGCTTCATGCTCTTTTCCTAATGCTGCTTGCAACTAGACTTCAGAACTGTGCAGTATGGCCGTAGACATGAATGAAGACTCACGAAAGAAGGCCTCCTAATATGTTTAGTGCAGCACTGATACTCAATTATAGCAATTGCAAACACACAAACTTCTCCCAGGAAACTGGTCAGGTTAATATTATATAGTTGACACTGTATTAGTTTGTAATTTTAACAAATGAAGGCGGCAGCAGATCGCAGCCTCCCCCCAGTCATTAACTGTATTTGACGTCGGATCAGATGTGTCACCTGATTCCAAATTATGTTCAAATGCATCAAAACTGGACTGTGCAGCATCTGTGTACACCCTTTCCATTTGCTTGAGAGGCAAGATGATTCCATTGTGAACATCAACACGGTGCACTTTAGCAGTTATGGGGGATGGGGGGGGATGCAATTTGCCTGAAAACCTAAAACGATTACAAAGTTTGACTACTGTCCTATAGTAACTAAATGACTGCTATTGGCAGTAAAGTTCAAAATATTGACTAGGGCTTTAGTTAAGATGAGCTATAATGGGAATGTTGTATATGACTTTGTTACCGATGTGTGCATATCAGCATCACTGCAGTGCCTTAGCCTGGACATTTCATTTTGCATTTTTCTTACTGGTTGCATTTGAATAAACTAGCATAATTCTGCCGTGCATCTACCTGTGCAATGGCGTAGTAATAAATTAAAGCATGTGGGCAGCGCAGGGGCTCAGCTTTCAGGTTAGAGGGAATACCAAACAATCAGTCCTCAGTAACGGAATCTGATACATTTCAAATCGGCTGAGACTGGAAATCAAAAGAAACAGAGGTTTCATTGTTCAGTGTGTACCCTTTTGAAAACTGAATAATTAGGACTCGGGCAGAACCAAACGTACTGAGAAAATGTGATTCGCCAACACAAACTGACCCAAAACTCAAACCGGCTATGCAATCCAAATGTATCTCATGGAAATGTAAAGTGGTTCTAAAGGTTTTATTGGTCACCAGAGGGGCTTTCCTGATAATTAGAGTCATGAGTGTGTGTACATTAATTTTTCTTATGCACATGGTAAATGATTTTTATACAAAACATTACAGCAGGTTTATACTGAACAATTAAGCTGCTGGTGTCTTACATAACCTTGACTTCCTGGGTTGGTGTGCATTCCTCTGAGTTGGTGAGTGTGTCTGTCTGCACATATATTCTCCTGGTGGAATTTCAATCAGGTATTTTGTACATGTGGTTGCGGGTATTATCTGGATTTTATAGCATCCTCTTTAATTCCCTAATTACATTAACAGTGCATCAGATCTTGCATACAGTCATGACCACAAGTAATCTTGGCTGTTGGATATAAAGATTCCTGTATTTCCACCAACATGGCAGATAATCTGATCTTAACTGTGTTGAAATGTTGCTATTTAAGTGTGAAATTATGAATCAATTAGCAATAAAAACCTGACATGGTGCACAGCTGTTCTTGCATATAAAATTCTGCAACGTACTGGGAAAACTGTCAGGATTCTGAGACTTCTTCCTCCCATTAGAGGGTTTTCTAGATTAATCATAATCTAAGTGTCTGTCCCCCCCACCCCCTGAAACTCAGGTGGTAGAAATCATAGTAATGTGTGTAGAAGTGTCCTTAAGTGTAGCATGGAAGAAAAGGGCACAGACTATTGTAAGCTGACAGGAGCGCTGTTAACAGACCCCAAGTGTTTTTACTGCAGGGTTTTTCTAGTAAACTAAAATCACTGGCTAGACTCAAGAAAATCAAGACTGAAACAATTCTGACATTTTAATACTCTTGGAAGCAATTTGATCAAATTTATTACAATTGAAACCCACTATCTGAATCTAAAGTCAAAATTAGGAAATTAATCTAGGTTTGATCAAAGCAGGGAAAGATCCTGAAGTATAGTGTGTGTGTGTGTGTGTGTGTGTTCTGCCTTGACATTATATCCATTGCTCCAATGGAGCAGAATTACTGTATCTCTGCAGGTTTTACTGCAGAACTATTTGAGTAGCTAATGACAAACTGATAAGTGAAAATACTGGACGAAGTTTTAGTGCAGGGAATTGCTGTGAAATCCACCTGCTGTGTCTAATGTGAGCAGGCTGCTCTAAAATCACACATGCAAAAATGCTTTAAGATGCTAGATGTGCAGCTTGGAAAGGTAACACTAAAACTAAATTCTCAACTAGGGCACTATTTTGTATTTTTTGTATTTCCTTTTTTTTTTCTCTCTCCCTCGATAAATGATCTACTCATGAGACTACCTGGGCCACTTGATGGCTCAGCCACAAAACACACCAAAGATGCCCCAAGTGGCTAAGTCACCTGGAATTAAGTTTCCAGGTAGACGTTGGAGGCATTGGGAACATTTGGGAGACGTGCAGTAAGAGGCAGCCTGACCAGAGAGCTGGAGGGGGGGGGAACAAAAACTTGGTGACAGGACAGAGGGAGGGAGTATAAAAGGTCAGCTCTGGGGGGGTTAGTCAGGACAAGAGGAATTTGGTGTAACTACACAGGATATATTACAAGCTTGCAGGTAAGGCAATGGATTCTGCAATAATATAATTAAACAAACAATATATATCATGACTTGGGATTTAAACATTTCAGGGGGAATTTATCTTAAACTTTTATTATTATTTGTTTTCTTTCAGAATGCTTGGGGAATCTGTTTTCCAGTTAAAAAGGGGGGAAATGTAAAATGTCAACACTGCTAAATTAAAAGCTATCTTAATAAACTAGCATAAGTAGAACAAAGGAAATGCATGACTGATTAGTGCACTGTGGGATAATCTGTAAAAACTTCACTTTGTTTCCATATCTCGCAGCATTCTCATGAGCTCAAATGCATTAAAACTAAAAGTGAATCTGATTTCACTTCAAATAAACTATTTAAAGCTACACTGAGGTTGCCAGTCAGACTCCCTGAGTTCATCTGAGGTAATATATCCATCTTTCACAAATTGCCCTTGACTGAAATTGTTGTTGGCTCTCAGCCATTAACTCAAACAGAAGTGCAGTACAGGATAATTGCATCTGTAACTGACAAACTTCATATAATCAGGCAACTTTTTTTTTTGGATGAAGTCTTCCAGATATGATCTGATTTTTTTTTTCTTTTTTTTTTCTCTCCCCTCGTCTCCTCAGATCATGTGTGACTTTGACGCAGTTCTGAAGCACTGGGGACCAGTGGAAACAGACTACACTGGCTATGGGAGCCTGGTTTTGAACCGGTCAGTGACTCTGGAAAGAAAAATAAGATTGTACTCTTTGTAGGTCACATTACTCAGACCTGTGGCCAGGAGTTTAAAAATTCATCTCGTCCAGTGCAGTTTAAGAATAGAATTCATGTGTTATTTATGCCACCACCTGTCTAATTGCACACTTGGCAACCACTGCTACATCACTAACTTTTATGATACCTACATTTGTGTTTGTTTAAAACACGGAGGTATTAAATCTCTTTGTCTTAAGGTCATGGTTAATGTTTGACTCAGTTATATTCAGTTGCTTTAGATTTCCTTCCCCCTTCTAATTTGTGTTAATGGACAAGAGGAAAAACGCCATTAACTGATCTAATTTAATTTCCGCCAGTGCCAACACAAACATGAGCATACTGAGGATCATAATGGTGGCACAGGAGCTATTCTACTGAAGGAGATGGGATGGGCCTTATTAAAGCGGTCCCGTGTGTTTGTATCCAGTCTTCTCACAGCCAGGAATAAACATTTTGTGCATAAGAGTGATGTAATCAAAGTATGATAAATTATGGCGTCTACACTCCCCACCCTAAATGGCTAAAATGCAAACCATGATCTGTGTGGTATGACCCTGCTGCTCTATTTCCTCTTCAGTTTATTCACGGAGCACCCGGAGACCCAGAAGCTGTTCCCCAAATTTGTCGGCATCCCTCAGGGTGAGCTGGCCAGTAGCTCTGATGTTGCTGACCATGGAGCCACCGTGCTAAAGAAACTAGGCGAACTGCTGAAGGCCAAAGGCAACCATGCTGCCATTCTCAAACCTCTGGCCAACAGCCATGCAACAAAGCACAAGATCCCCATTACCAACTTCAAGGTGAGCTTGGTGTGCAAGAGGACAAAGTTTACTGTAGCTCCATCACCTCATGCTTGCCGTTAAGCTGAGCTTGACTGAAGTAAATGAATTTTTCTCCTTCCAGCTGATCTCTGAGGTCATCGTTAAAGTCTTTGCAGAGAAGGCTGGACTCGACACCGCTGGACAACAGGGCCTGAGGAACGTGATGAGCAAAGTCATCGCTGACCTTGAGGTCAGCTACAAAGAGCTGGGCTTCACAGGATGAGACTGACTTACTACTCTTCCATACAGAACTGAAGACATGAAAAATATCCACATGCAAATGATTTATGGCGAAATTGAAAGCCTCAGTAATCTGTATGTTACACTTTCTGGAATCAGTTTCATTCAGAGTTGCTTGGTTTACTGTATTCAACTGCTTTACACTTCTAGTGTCACTCAGAAATTAACAGCTTTGTGTTTCAGCTAAATAAAATTCTTGATCTGCATTCTTGAACTTGAAAACGCATAATGCTGAAATCACTCGTAACAATAAAACTCTCTGCACTACTTTGTCCATCGAAGTTCTGTTTGTTTTTCTCATTGTACATATTTGAATATGCATTGTCCTGACACGTTATAGTCAAACTTGATAGTGGCTGCTGACTGATCTGAAAGTCAACTGAGGACACTTGTCAGACTGTCTTGATAAGCAAGTAAAGAGTGAAACCCTTGGTGTTGGCATGCATGCCCGTGGTCTCAAAGACACCCAAAAAACCCTCAAATTGCTCACTATTAGACTCTCACGCAGGGTATTATCTTTCAGACTCACTTTCCACTCTTGGTCACATTCATCCTGTGAACAGGATGAGACAAAGACTTTAGCAGTCCCTCTCACAGGGAGCTATTAGGACCTATCACCTGATCTGTGGACGTTACAAGATGCAGAGTCCCTCACATGAGCAGCTTTGGGACCTCCATTACTTCAACTTCCTGTGAAGCTGTTTTCAAGAGATAATACTCTTCCTTTCTACCCGTCCCTGTGTTCAATGTTATCCTTGCTGCACTCTTTACAAATTTGGAGCCCCCTCATCACCTGTTTCTTGGTTGTGTCCATTGTTTCCAGTAGAAAAAATCTATAACATATGAAAGCATTGAGTTTTTCACAGGAAAAAGGCAAAATCAAACAATGCAGTGAGTATTTTACAACAGGTAAATTCAAGCTCTGAAAAACATAGCATCTGGTTTTCAAGGCACTGCAGAGGTTTTGAGGACAGCCTGATAATCTGAATAAAGTGTTGTTGCCATAGAAACTCATAATATATACCCACTAGTCACTTTATTAGGTATATTCAACTACTCATTATTGCAAATACCTAATCAGTTGCTCACAAGGCAGCAGCTTAGTGCATTTAGGCACGAATACGTGGTCAGGACAACCTCTTGGAGTGCAAACAGAGCATCTGAGGTGATTTAAGAGACTTTGATTGTGGGATGGTTTTATTTCAGAAACTGATGATCTATTTTGATTTACTCCTACACAACGGGTGTGCATTTGTCAGTGTTGCACGAATTACAACCTAAAATGAGTCGGTGGTACTGAAGAGTCGTCCTTGGATGCCTCAAGTAATTAAAGACTCATCACTATTTGCACACTTTCCACATTTTGCCTGAATAAGAAGTGGAAATCACGTCTTATGGTTGAGCCATCAACTGTTTCTGAGAATGTAAAATGTGAAAAACAGCCGAGAGGGTCAAAGATAACAGCTTTATCACTGACATATCTCAGTCCCACTGACTCCTTGTTGTCCTTCCCGTTCCCGACTTGATGCCAAAACAGTGTTTGGTTAACTTCCATGACGGATGATGATAACCTATTATTAGTGAGTGTGTTAGTGCACGCATGCAGACGTGACATCAGGCACAGTGCCTCTGGCCGCATATCTGTGGGGGACACCTCTGCTTTCCTGACTCCGCCCCCTCTAAGCAGCTGTTGACTGAGCTGAGGTCAAACGCTTTTCAAATGCATATCCACGGGACAATAGTCTCAGGTTACTTATCCATTTAGTGGCACACAGAACAAGTGTTTTTTCACGTAATTTCACCGGCCTGGTTCTCAACTGGTACCAAAGATGGGAACGGGGCTGCTCCCTGCAGACAGTTCTTCTATTATTGTCATTGTCACTGCTCCTTTTAAGACTTTTCTTTTTGATGGGGGGCTGTTTAGAAAACAAAAGAAGGAGTAGAAATCACACCTAACATTTAAACACGAAAGACTCGGAGAGTTCAAGCCTCTGCCAATCACGCAGCTCACTCTCTGTAGAGTATTTATATTTACTTTTATGGAAATGGGATTGCATTTATTATGTAAAATTTTTTATTGTTGTTTTTAAATGAACTTTAAGTAGTGCAGCAATAACAAGTGCAAAGTGCAGGCTTTTGTTATTTGCTCTGTTGAAACTCGTTTTTTATACTTGACATCATTTTGAGTATAATTACTTTTTATTCTTTTTTATATGTGTGGATATAGGACATGTGCAGCAGTCGTTTCACTTCATCGGGTGAATTTTTTTTTGATCATCAGTTTATTTTGCTTTCCAAAGAAGAATATGAAAAAAAAGCTTAGTCTGGAACATTATAAATGTATTCAAATTGTTTTAACGGTTATGACCGGTTATTATAAGGTACGTAACAAAGTCACGATCAAATTATGCCATGCCAACAGGTTCTTGTCAGTCTGAAAACCTGTTGTTATTTTAATTGGTTCTATATTATTATCACTCTGACTTTCAGATCAATTTGTTGACCTTGAAGAAGAGGCCAGAGGTCAAATGTGACATGATATTTTAAATCTGTGGACAATACACACCACACTCCTAAGTCAAATTTTTGGTCAATTTTCGATCAATAAATCGTTACGGTGACCTCGAAGACCTCAGTGGGTGAAATTTGATTGGATCGTTACAGCCCTACAAAGTTTCATCAGAATTCATTCAAAAATGTTCATGCTATCGTGTTTACAGGCAGAATGACACGCACACACTACCAAAAACACGACGTCTTTGGTGAAGGTAACAAAAATCCACAGTTCAAACACATTCATGTTAGGTGTGTCTCTGTGTTACGCAGTGGACTGGGTGCACCCTGGCTCTCACCCTGACACACGGGATTGGTTCCAGCCCTCTACATCCCCAAAATGGATGAGCAGTAGATAAAATAGATGCACTCCCAGGTTTTTGCACACTCACATCAGATAATATTATCCTGTCATGTGAAAAACTCCAAGATTGAATTTAGGAATATCCTTTTTTCAAAAGTGTAACCAAAATAAACAGACATGTATGTTGATTATTTTAATGTTGCATGGATCAGTAGATCCCCCTTTTTCCTGCTTTAACAAGTTTTCCATTAAAATAGGTCACACAGGTGATTCAAATAGCCATAAAACACTTATGTAAGTCCCTGCACTTTCACACACGTGTTTACAATGTGACAGATCAGGCAGCTGCTCAGGCTGAAGATGGGTGGGCTGCACTGAATCATCAAACCTCATTTCTGATGTCTCACCCTGTCTGCTGTGACAACGCTAACCACAGGGACCAGCCGGCCACAGGGTGTACAAGCCTACAAGGGATTGAGAAGTAGTCCATGTATCCTCAAGTGTGCCGTTTGCAAATGAGGAATACATTAAAAAAAATAATTAGTCATTAGCCGTCTGTTATACTCGTCTGAAAATTTTTTTGTTTGCTGCTGTGAACTTCAGACCAGCTTGTTATCATTTTTTTTTTTTTTACATTGATTTCAGATATGAAAAATATCAACACAATGTCTGGAATTTTAATTATTTCCCGCCGAAATTGTTTTGATGTGCTCATCCTGAAGATAAACCAGAGGATGATATCAGAGATGCATTAAAGCATATTTCTGTCGGTAAAACAGGTCAGTGTGCTACAGTGTGTTTGTACTGAACACCCGTCTCTATACTTAAGAACCAACAGTAGTCGCCCATCATTCTCGGATTCAATTTCTCAATGATGTCGGTTTTCCATCACTTTTATATCTTGATGAAATCTCGTCCCTGAGTCGAGCAGATTTGCTGGGTATAAAAAGTCAAGATGAGAATGTAAAAATCACGTCGTCTGTGACATTCTGCACTCATTAGCTGATATGCTTTCAGCATGTTATCCACAAGCTCAGCATAATTCTCTACTCTGTGACTGCATGAATGCTTCCCCTGCTGCTGACTCAGTTGGCTTCTGTTTCCTTTCAAACTAATCGTCAAGTATCAGTTCTCAGATTTAAGGAGCAACAAAAACACTTTCCTTAATTATGGCTTCACTTTTATGGAGGATGGAGGCTTCTGGCACGACTTCACCTATTACCAAGGTGCAAGGAGAGCTGCACCTTGTGGACCACTGTTATTTGTTTATATAGGAAACATGTTCAGTTGATGGCAGCTGTCACCACCTGAGCAGAGACTAGTAAAAGCAATAACATAAACAACAACTGGTTACCATGATGGTGAGGTGGCTCCTGGACTTATACATGAACATGTGTCCTGAGTGATCAAACACAAGAGAACATTTGCATTATAATGAGATCTTCACTGATTGTCACAGATTAGATCCCACTTCCACTCTCCACATGCTAACAAATACGAACAGTTAATTCTTGGACAATGACAATATTTTTGTAGTTTTTCCTCTCGTCGCCATCATAACGGATTTTAAACTGAAACCAGTCAATATGTGATTGAAGTGCAGACCTTCAACTTTAATTTAAGGGATTTAACAAAATGGTTGCATTAACAGTTTAGGAATTAAAGCCGTTTTTATACACAGTCCCTCAGCTTCAGAAGCTCAAACTGAAGAACATGATTTTAAATATGATCAGGTGACTGACTTGACCATTTAAAAATATCCCATTTCTTTGCCTTGAGAAATTCTTGGGTTGCCTTTGCAGGTTGCTTTGGATCAATTTGTGTGAAGTAGTTTGACCAGTTTTGCAGCATTTGGCTGAATCAGCCATGTGCACTTCACATTTTATCCTGCTACTTCTATCTTGTATTTCATCACCAATATACACCAGCAACCTGGTTCCACTGGCAGTCAAACATGCCCACACCATTACCTCCACCATGTTTGACAGATGATGTCATATGCTTTAGATTATGAGCTGTGTCTGTCCTTCACCATACTACTTACCAGTTTTTGCTCTCTCTCTGATGGTTTTTTTTTTGGCCAAATGATTGACTCCATCACATGCATCAACATCTCTTTAAAGCTCATATTGATAGTTCAAGTGAAAAGCTACCAAATACAAATTAAACACATCTTTTATCTGCTCAATGTAACATGGAATAATCAGGGAACACTCCTCACATGTCCATGAAGTCTGTTGTCAAATTATTTTTGAGCTTTTGTAAACCGGGGACTATATATAAAACCCACCGAACTAAAGCTGAAAGTCTGCACTTCAATCACATCCTAATTATTTGATTTCAAACCCATTGTGGTAGTGTTTAGAGGCAAAGTTAACAAAAAAGTGTTATTGTCCAAAAATACTTATGGACCTAGCTGTATATGAGGGACCTGTAGCTCAGGAGGTACCTAAGCTACCTCAGCCTCAGGAGGTAGCACGGGATCTACCAATCAGAAGGTTAGTTGTGCGCTCCTTGCCCACTCCAACCTCCACCTTGAAGTATTTGTGGTCAAGATACTGAACCCCAAGTTACCTCTGATAGAGACAAAGAGCTTAGATACAGAAAAAGTCAACCAGTGGACAAGGCTTGACCTTCTGTGTAGAAACAGAATAGAAAGTGCAATTACTGTAAGGCAAACCAAAAACAAATCCTTTAAAATACACAGCAAACGTCAAGTACAACACATCAGTACATAAATGAAAAGGTCAGCAGTTCACTGCCGCCATCTCATGACCTTCTACTTAGTTTAGGCGCCAATATTTGTCTCAATAAGCAAAAAAAAAAAAAAGGGTTATTTTTCTTTCTGTATACAGAACGTAAATGCGTGAAAGAGCCGTGAGAGTCAAAGATATCAGTGTTATTGCTGACATTCTCCAGCCCTACTGACCCCTCGCTGTCCTTCCAGTTCCTGGCCTGACACCATTACAGTGTTTGCCTAACCTGCGTGATAGATAATTGCTGTGATGATAACCTAACTATTAATAGTGTGTGTGCGCGCTGGTGCATGCATGCCGATGTGATACCAGGCACAGTGCTATTGGTCGCACCCTGTGAAGGACACTCCTCTCTCCTTGGTTCGTACCCCCTTTGAAGTCTGCGCAGCTGTTGACTCCAGGGTATTATCAACTGTTTGACACAGCAGCCACTGTGTCAAACAGTTGCTGCTAATAAAAACGACAGGTTGTTTCTTCATTTAGTTGCAAGCTGAACAAACTTTATTTTAATCATTCTATATCGTCCAAGGCAATGTTCCCTGCGCGTGTGCGCATTTGCGCACTGCTGGCACGGTCTCTGCGCACAGAAAATCTGCGTTGCGCACAGAAAAAAAAAATCTAACCTGAATTGAAATAAAATGAATACTTTAACAATTCTGTTTTGCAGTGTTAGTCAGTGAGCGACTGGCTGCTCCCGTACGGGATTAGAACGATGCCACCATCCCATAGTCCAGCCAATAATGCGATTCACATTCGTATATACGCAGCTAATCAACGTCGTTGACAGGCTATGACAGCGTCTTTATGTGCCGACACCGGTGTTTTAGCAAGCAAAGCGGCGTGGCTGATATGGAGTGAAGCCACGTTAATGACAACGTGGACAAGCATCGGAGATGTGAGCAGGACAGACTACGGTGGCCCTGAGAGGACAAACGGACTGCAACTTCAGAAAACACTTGCAAAAACAAAAATGCTGCAAAAAGAAAAACACTTGCAAAAAGAAAAATGCTGCAAAAGCACACACAACACAACGGACATAGGAAAAAAAAGACAACGGAAATGTTTCTGGGGAGACAATAACCGGACGGATCAGTTGCACGAACCAAAACATGTATGTATGGCTGTATCCCAATTCAGGGACTGTTTCCCAATGTTCTGCAGCCCCAAAGTACGCAGCCTTAACGGTCCTCAAGGGCCGCGTACTCAAAGATCGCTGCGGTCGGAAGTGCGGGGCTTGTAGGCTTGTGAGATGGGACGGTCTAGCCTCCGTCGCGCTGCCCAGGTTGCCTAGCAATCATGATACTAACAGCTGGAAACGTTTCATACAGCTTTGTTTGACAGAAATGAAGGAGAACATATTTTGTACATTTGTTTCTACATGAGCTTTGTGTGATTTGATAAGTATCTGAGGCTGAGACCACAGGACTGTAAAACATGATTGTTCGGCTTCATTTCTGTACTGAACAGTCATTTAAGATTAGCTAGTAAATAACAATTAGCTAATGTTGTTCATGAGACTAAAGTCATCTCACTTTGGTAATGTAAATATAATATGGTGTTGGATTATAATATTATTTTATGCCATGTTAGACCCCTAATTAAAGATTGTGAATTATTATGTAGTTTTAGTTTGCATTATTCTCCTGAATTAGAAGAAGGTGATAACTATTACATTTGTTAAACTGATTTGCATTACATTAGACTGCTGATTTATTGTGAATGAATGATATTGTTTTATGATGCATTATACTGCTGAGTTAGAAGAAATACTGTTCGCAGAAAGTCATCGCCTTATTTGTCTGATTAGAAGAGAACAGAGCATACTGCCCCATCTCAGCAGGAGCAGATAAACAGCGAGCCAAGGTCGTAGCTTAGGCGCTGTGTGAGAGAAAGAATGTGAATGTTTAGGCTTTTATGATTAGGTGGGGGCCACTAGAGGCTATAAGAGTTTGATCAATGCTCCACCATTTTGAGATCTGATGCTGTCTGCTGTATGGTGTCCATCTCCCACGCGTGTATTCATTAAATCATCGTTTGACTCAACCCGGCCGGACCAGTGTTGTTATTTTGGTTTTCCTCTTGTATCCATCCCCAATATTTGAATCCGTGACAATGGCCAATATTATATTAATCATTATTAGTTATTACAGCAGTGAACATGAATTCTGTGCCAAACACTGAGCTTCAGTAAAGATTCAAGTTGCATTTATTTATATTTCCTATCATCTTAAATCTTCACTTAAAGACAAGTATCTGTGACAGTGTATCTATAGATGTATTATATATAAGAGACAAATATTGTTCTTTTAATATGTTGGCATTATTAAATTTGGCTCAATGCTTATATATGTGTGGAAGAAGCAAATGTACGAGCTGTGATAACAGTGTCTGATAGAATGAAGAGTAGACTGATATATGAAATATTCCTTTATTGGGTGAGAAAATCAGACCATGTCATAACTGCTTTAAGTCATACAGAATAGATATCAGAGCCTTAAACAGGCTGACTTCTGTTAAATGGGTCAAACTGGGCAGAAAGTATCCAAACACATAACATCATTACAGAATATGATGTAACACTATAGATCAACTTACCTCAGAATATATAAAGCATATAAACAATTACAGCGATATGATGCAACAAACACAGCAGTGCTACTAATCCAAAATACTCAAAGCTTCATAGAACTGAAACAAACATTTATTTTTAGCTCCATTCTGCTGCTGATACATACTTTAGGTTTCTGAACATTAAACTTGTTGCTGCCTTTCATAGTGTGTAACTTGAAGGCCCTGAGTACTTTCTCCCACACTGAAAACACTGGAATGATCAAATTATTTGAACATTACCTAATAAGACTGATTCAGGACAGACATAATTGGCATCTTACACCCGTTTTAAGTCTATTATCAATTAGAAAGTCCTACATTGCTTCATTCTTGAGTTATCACATTCACAATCTTGGGTGTCCATGTTGCCTGCCTGCCCGCCCAGCAGGCTGCTGACAATATCTCATCAGGAAACTAAAATCGGCAACAACAGGTCTTTAGGAGTGACAATCCAGTTGTGATATTTTTGGTTGAAATCATTATGAGCGTGTGGAGTAGGTATGGAGGCTCTGACATGGTTTAGAGCTGCAGTTCAGTCGGTGGTGCTGGGGTCTTGGGAATTATGAACACATGATAGTAAAGCAGAAAAGTATCATCAGGTTTTGATCCACCATACAAAACCATCTGGAAACTGTCTTATTGGCAAAACAATACAACACCATCAGTCATGGATTGGCCTCCCCAGAGTCTGAAGCAGTGTGGGATTCTCCTGATAGAGGGCAGAACAAAAGGCAGCCAACATCTAAAGAAGAGCTTTGATCGTCCCTCAAGAAACATAGAAAAATTATCCTGAATGAAGACATGTCTTGATCAATGCTCAACCAACCAGGTAAGAAATCAAAAAAAAGTTGAATCTGTTCATGGACGTAGCGCGCAGAAGTCACTTGGATGAGTGATGAAATGTTTCTCCCTCTGAAAACGCTATATCCAGATGAACCCAATCAACTTTTTGTTAATTCAAGAAATGACAAGAAAGCTTGCCTAAGAGAGTTCAGACTGTCTTGGAGAATAAAGATGGTCATACCAAATACTGACTTTAAAACCGGTTAGAATGATTTAAACTCTGTTTTTGACTTTTTTTTCTGTATTTACACCTATTTGCCATATTTGTAGCAAAATATGAAAAAACAAGATGTGGGTTTTACTTGATTTAAAACTGTTGGACTGTTTTATTCATTATTTATTTTAGTTGGATTTATTTGTGCACTGGAAAGATTCAAATTTTGCCTCCAGTTCACAACTTTTTTTTGAGAACCTAATTAAAAACATGGTATTAATGTAATGAAACTCCAAACAATCATATAAAGCCCACTGAAGTGTATTTACATGGAAATTTTCTAAAATTATGTTCAACCCTTTAACGCTTACTGCTTCATATACGGTCATGAACCAGAAAAAGTTTTCCCAGGATCTTGTACTCTGTGAAAAACTAAGTAGAACTGCTGATTCCAATGGAATCGGGGGAATTTGCAGCCAAACGGGTGCACTTGATTAATAGATCATAAGCAAGTGTGACCACCACTATAAAAACAGAAGCTCTGGCACTTTGTAGATTTGGAGTATTCAGCTGTTTGTTAACAACAATCTTCCCAGGATTGGACAACCCAGCAAATTCAACCCAAGGTCAGAAAAAATAAACAAACACTCATCTACATCTCAGACTCTACAGACCTCAGTTAGCATGTTAAATGTTAAGGTACAATTAGAAATAGGGTGAATAAGCATAGTTTACCGCACAGTTTAGGTTTGCAAAGTTCCATCTGAACAAACCACAAGCAACGTTCTTTGGACAGATGACACCAAAGTAGAGATGTTTGGCAATAATGCACAGCACCAGCACCATGGTGGGAGAAATCCAAACGCAACAAATCAGCACGGTGGTGGAGGGGTGATGATTTGGACCCTGGAATCTTGCAGTCATTGAGTTGACCATGAACTTCCTTGAACATCAAGTCGAGTCAAATGTGATGCCATCTGTTTGACAACTAAAGCTTGGCTGGAAGTGGGTCGTGGACAGTAGCAAATTTACAACAGAATGTCTGGAAAAGAATCAAGCTGTTGCAATGGTCCAGTCAAAGTCCAGATCTCAACCCGAAATGACATGCTGCTGTAAACAAATGCCGCAAACTTCAATGAACTGTCACAACGTTGTAAAGACGAGTGGGCTGAAAGTCGTCCACAACGATGTGACACTTTGATAAAGTCATATGAGAAGCAATTAGTTCCTGCTGCCAAGGTGGTTCTACGATATTGAATTGTAGGGTGTACTTGGAGTGTTTTTCACAGCACTGTTCATGTAAAACATAATGTAATGGATCATTATATACACCTGGTAACATTTATTTGAAAAAGCAGACGTGTAACTGTCGACATTAACAACTTCTACAAATAAATATAAACATGATAAAGTAGAGGAAGTTATCACTTTAAAGGAATCAGTCAGAGGACCTAATCAAAGCTCGGCTGATCGATGTCCAGGGGAAGCGTGCACCGAGTCAGGTTAGACACGTAGAGAGCAGTGGCAATAGGAACGAGGCCGGCGGCCACCTTGAGGATAGTCAGCAGCCTCTCTGTAGCACTGGCCACTCCATCTGGAGTCTGTAGGGAAGGAAAGATTACACAGGATGGCTTTTTAGGAAACGCAAAAAGACACAAAAATTACATTTGATGTTTTATTGTCAACAACAGCGCAGAACCCTCTAAACTACAGCGATGCTGAGCTACACAACACACGCACACAAACAGCTTTCCCTTCTGAGTTCAATTTCAGGCTTTTCCCTCTGTGCAACTTCAGCTTTATGAATCAGTCAACAAAAAAGTTGCTTAGCCATCATACTGCTGAAGAAAAAAGAAAAAAAGACAAACAGCCAGAAGCTGTTTCACAAGCCTGAAAACGATGACTACAACAAGTACTGGATGTTTAATAAAGCCAAATAAATCCTTATGCAAAGATAACAAAGCTGTAATTTTGTTCTGCATACATTTCAACAAGAAATGTGAATCAAGAAACACAACATGTGACAGTGTGCAAGGTAAAAGTTTACTGAGAACATATACTGATATGCATTCAGATTAAAATGTGTGAAGGGCTAGATTTGGATTTCACACACGACTTAAAACATCTTCAGTGTTTGTGACCCAGACTGCTACAAACCTGATCCTCCGCAAACAACAGGGGACAGTGGAGCGACGCAGCCAGCTTCCTGACAGCATCCAGGCGCTCAGCGGGGGCGGAAGCGTTACGAGCTACAAGAAAGAGAAGCATAAAAGGTCAGCTGGTCAGACACAAAAAAGGCTGAAAGTACAACAATATGTGTTGTGGGTGGTGTTCAACGGTGAAGTAAAATGTAAACAGTGGTAGACAATTTCTCCTTGATTTAATCTCAGCTTATTTTTTTCCCCTCCTTCCTGTGAATCAAGGGACTGGGGAAAAAACAAAACATAAAACAAAACAAGACAAAAAGAAAAACACATAAAAGGATTTTAACCGTTGCCATACCATTCGTAACCATGAAGCAAACTTTTCCAAGGAAATATCCCGGGTCCAAATATTTCAGGGACGCTTCTGCTGACTGGAAACTACAACAAAATAAAACAAAACAGAATAAAGCACTGCTACATCACATCATGTTAAAATATTAAATATTTTGGACAACGTATGTCAGAGGCATCGGGATCTTGTTTCTGCATGATGACATCAAGTTTCTCCTTCATGAAACCTCAAAATCTAAGGTTTAGTGCTCAGTTTGGGTGAAGGTGACGCTTCAAGTAAGGCGGAGTTTTAAGTATTGGAGATCTTGTTTTGAAGAGGACTGAGTGGCACCAGAACGAGCTGTTGATAGTCAGAGTGAATCATTGTGATCATCAACACCATGGTGATCATGGCATCTACCTAGGATGCCCAAACCACCTGGGCACCTCCTAGATGAGGCGTTTTGGGCAAGTCCTACTGGAAGGAGGCCCCAGGGCAGTCCCAGAACACACTAGAAAAATAAAGTCTCTGGGCTGGTTTGTGGCAATTTGTGTGGTTTAAAAATGACATCTCACTCTCGTAACAATTAAGTAAGAACAACACAAAAACAAAGCTGTTATATGAAACAGAACCTGTGTGTTCAGGTGGCCAGTACAACAAATTGCATCTGGACATGTATGTATTTTTTCATCTTGGTGACTAGGAACAAGTTCAGGTTCCTTTTCAATAGACACTCACTGAAATCAGACAAAAGGAGGGTACCCCTGGATCAGGCCTCCGCGGACTGTGGAGTTTGCACCGACTTCTTCCCACAGTCCTGGCTTAGGTAAGTGTGAGTGTGAATGGCTCTTTGTCTCTCTGTGTTTGCCCTATAACAGACTGGTGAGGGTGTACCCCATGACAGCTGGGATTGGCTCCAGCACCCTCGCAACCATGAAATGGATAAGCTGAAAATCGATGGATGGATTTGAAAGTTACCTGAGCTCTGAGGTTAGGTTGATGATGAACACAACCAAGTCTATTCTGGGACGGCTCTCATCATTCTCCATGGGCAAAGGAAGGCTCTTAGCTAGTCTCCTGTTAAGTACAAAAAGCGATGACAATAATGGGACTCTCACCCACCTCAGGTGGTCTTCACACATCTCAAAGTCATTGCATAACTGAGTAATTCGCTGCAGCTGCTGAATAACAGTGCAGCATCACGTACGAGTTCCCCAGTCAGAATTACACAATTATTTAATCATAAAGTCAACATTACATTACCAGCTGGAAACCTGTTATGACATTGCAGTCTGAGTAGTACAAAAGTCCTTTTCCCAAGTACATATCTACTTGTTTGTTGTTGATTATAAAAAATATTTTGTTACTAAATAAACGTTTAAAGTCATACTGTTTAAACATAAATGCGACTGATGGTAGAAAACAAATCTTGTTTCGTTGTGAGGATGGCAGACTCTGTTTCCATTTGTGTGCTGCAGCCACTTTCCCCTGACAGATAGCAGACTTCAGCAGTTTGCAGGATGAAGCGAGCTTTACTCACACGTTCACGGTGACACTAGTCTCCTCCACCAGAACATCTGCTAAACTCTGCTGAAATTGCTCCTCACTCTCCACCAGCTGCAGGAAACAAAAACTACCAGTCAGCACAAAACCTGATGATCCCACTTTACACCGTCACACAGGGTAAAAAAAAAATAAAATAAATAAATCTCTTAAACCTGTCAGAAGAAACATTTCGCAGTCACAGTTCAAAGATGTTGCCGCTTTCTTTTTTACTGCGGCTTTTGCTCATATAGAGATTTATGATGATAAAATCATAAATTACAATGCAATAAAACATTCTGAAAAATATTAATTTATACACACTGTGATCTAATTTGACTGTAGTTACAGTGAGAGGCTATGGAAAATAAAAGGACCACCCTCTGCGCCACCTACTGGCCAGACATTAGCAATTTATCCAACATCTGTTTTCAGCTGCTGCAAGGACAGATACTTAAAGCCCGTTAACAATAATCATCCGACCTCCTGAAGCAGCCCTGAACCCCAAAATGGAAGCAAATGCTCTATTTTGGAAAATATGAATGGATTCTTCGCATTTTGTTAGAGTTGTGGCAAGGGGTATGTGCAAAGCCCCACAAAATAATTTAATGTATTTAAAGACACATAACAGTGGAGGTTAAAGTGGTTAAAGAAAATGAATGGCTGGATAGCTTCTGTATAATGACTACTTGTACCTTCAATTATATTTTTGTTCATTTATACGAATGCACGAGTAAGAGTTTAACAATTTTCAGTATAAAAATATTTCATCTCCTGTGTCGTGCCATTTTTAATAGCATGTGTGCTGCTGCAACAGCCTGAAAATCATACTCAATGTTTCTGCAACAATATTCTCCTCTGTATTTATTGGGAACGTGGTGTATCAAATCGTCTGTTATAATACAAATTTTCATATGATATAAAAAAATGTCACTGATATAGTGATGTCATGGGTTTATCCTCCCTAATGTGGACAACAAGATGTATGCCTCTGGTGAAGACCTAGTGAAAGATACTACAAAATAAAAGCACAATGATTTGCCAAATATGCACAAAAACTATTCTAGCTGAAGATGGAAGCTACAACATTGTTTCTTCAGGCACAAACACACCATTGAGGACAACTGGGATATGTAGGTGCGCAAGGAGGAGATACTAACAGCTGGTGAAGTGTGACCAATTTTAAACAAGGGCATCGCTGGAGCACTGCACTCCATATGACACGAACAGCATGTGTTGGATAGAAATTAGTGGTAAAGTACAGGTTTATGCAACTGCATAAAATGCTCGACCTAAGATGCAACATTCCAGAGAGAATATATTTTTATTTATGTGACAGTGTTGTAAGGGTTATTTTAGTTTAACTGTTGTTAGAATGTTTTGTTTGCTTAAAATTTCCAGGGAAAACACTACCTAGGCTACTTTTGTGCTTACATTTGACTTCTGCTGTGTGTCACTATTACTCTATGTTGCTGCTGGCAATGGATTCACACCTTGAACCAGGTAGTCTGCCAGGTGGATGTAAAATACCCTTCATATTTGTTTGCGCTAAAAAATCTTTTGCCTGCAGTAAATAAAATATTGTTCAGTACTTTTTTCAATATTGTAATAATATCGTTATTATAAATTTCCTTGAAATATTGCGATATAATTTTGAGGTTATATATCACCTGGCCCTAGTATTTACTTAAGAGAAAATGTTCTGAAGGTTCCCCCTGAAACAAATAACAAAAAAAAAAAAAATCCTGCCTCTAGTTCTTCTGCTGCTCACTTTAGGGGTCACCACAGCAGATCATCTGCCCTCATCTCACACTATCCTTAGCATCCTCCCTGTCACACCAACCCTGTGCACATCCACAATCCTTCTTTTCCTTAAGTCCTTCTCACGCCTTTCCTTCCTTCTTCCTGTCTCTAAACACGCCTTTCCTTTTCCTTTGTCTTACAGTAGCACGGTTTCCACCAGCACCGCAGGCAGTCGCTGTCATCCCGGTATGGAAAGATCATTCTTGATGACCCGCATGTTTGTTTGGGTTGGCAAGATTTTGCACGCTTCCTGACACAACCCTCCCCTTTTATCTGGGCTTGGGATCCCCCCCTCCTCCCGACTGAATTGGAAACGCCTCTGGTTGTGGGTGTTATAGAATAAAAGTATTATAAAAACGTTGAGATAGTGTTTGTTAGGTAGATCTACAGAAAAGTCAAGATTTATCCACACAACACCGACGACGCCAAACAGCTGCTAGACTGTGTAAAAACCTCTTCCTGATACAGTGATATTTGTCTTTATTTAAAGCTTAAATGTGATTTTGCTAGTCCAAGCTGACGACCATATATCTGGGATATTTACGACCAGATATCTCCCAATAAAAAACACATCCAGTCAGCCGTTAGCTCGTCCTGAAAACAGCTACAGTCACAGCACACAGCTCGATATTTGCCTTTTCTTTTTAAAATTTTATTTCTTAAAGTGAACAACTCACCAAGATGTTCGCTGTGTTCAGACCAGGGAGTTTACTAAAAGGCTTCAACAACGACATCCTCGCTAAACTTGATAAAGTTTTGTAAACAAACCCGGGGCGGACATTTCTTTCTCTCGCGCTTCTTTTCCAAACATGCGTCTGGCGCATGGTCTGGCGTCATGACGTATACCAATCTTCATTGGCTGTTTTCTTCTGCCACCTACAGGCCGCCGGGAGTCATGCACGTTTGGCAAGCGTGGACCTACCTCACATTCAAATTAGATCAGTTACTATACAACTGGTTACTATTCATACATTCATCGCATATAAACGGGAACTTGACCGTATATATACGTATATACAATATATAGGTATTTACAACAAAGAGAATATACAGCATGCTTTGAGTCAGCAACAGTATATGAATGTTTTAGTGAAGACGATACCTTGTTTTTTGCATTTTATGTAGTTCTCACTCTGATTTTAATTTCCTCATAACTTGATGCACCCGGGATGCAGCCTCATGACAGAAAGAAACGTGTACCTTCCATACCTGTAATGTGTACATTTTTAAATATATCTACATAGTTATTCATATTTTAATATCTTACTTTAAATCCTTCAGTCTAAGTACAACCTGCGGCAAAGATCATCAAAACTGTAAAGCTCAGACTTTTCCAACGTTTTCCTGCTATCTTTTCCATCACCAAAAGCAGCTCCTGTTACCTGAAAATTTTGGCTTCACTTTTGCATGAGGAAGTGGAGCTAGGGCATCCATCTTTACGAACAGCACAAGGCAAATGTTTAGACATGGTGAGTGTGAAGTTGTATGGATTCATACTCAGTGTTACATGAATCCATAGGCATGATTATGTTTTGTCTTCTAATAACCATTACCGCTAGCACCAGGCTGGACCCTCTTTTGCCCACAGAACTGCCTTAATTCATCAAGGCGTAGATTCAACAAAGTGCCAGAAAGATTCCTCAGATTTTGATTCATATTAACAGGAAATCATCACAAGGTTGTTGCAAATTTGCCAGATGGTGACTGTGGAGGCCATTTGAAATATCCATCAGAAGCCGGGTACACTGTGGTCATAAAAAAATCTGTGTAATTGAGCAGCAATACTCAGGTAGTATGTGGTGTTTAAACAACATTCAGATGGTCAGGTGTGCCAAGAAAATATCCCCATTACAACACCCAAGTCTCAGCATCCTGAACCTTTCATATGGACAAGACTAGATAAATGCTTTCATGTTTTAAGCCCAATTCCAACCCTACCACCCACATCTCACAGCAGAAAATGAGAATCATCAGAGAAGTCAACATTTTTCCAATCTTATGGTTTCTCCTGCAAATTGCAGCCAGTTTCCTGTTATTAGCTGACAGGAGTGGGGTGGGGTGTGGTCTTTTGCTGCCACAGCCAATCTGCTTCAAGGTTCAACGTACTGCAAATTCAAAGATAAGCTTCTCCATAACTCGGTTGTTACGAGTTATTTGAGTTATTCCTATCAGCCGTTCTCCTCTCACATCTAGTATCAAGAAAACATTTCCAACCAGAGAACATCAACTTACTGGATATTTTCTCTTTTTCAGACCATTCTCTGTAAACCCTAGATGGCAGTGTGGAAAATCCCACTAAATTATCAGTGAAATATTTTGAAATATACAGACTGGCCCATCTGACACCAATAACCATCCCCAATGTACCTAAACCACCGCCCATTTTGATGGTCAGCTTGAACCTGTCTTTATGTCTAAATGGACCTAGTTGCTGCTGTGATTGACTAATTAGTAGCTGAACAGGTGTACCTAATGACGTGGGTGGAGTGTGTATGTGGTTTTCAGTAATGTCTCTATATAAGACAGCATTTTTGGGTGATTTGTTTTATACACATGGAATTACACTTCACTGAAAACCAACACAACAGCTCTGCCACAACCTTCTTCACCCTTAAGCAACATCATCAGGAAGCTGTGATGAACTGAACTACAATTCTTTCATTCCATGATAGGAGGGAAAAAAATAGAAACCCATTTGTATAATGTTAAAAACGTGTCTGACTATAACTGAGGTACCAACCCACCCCCCGCCCCCGCCCCCCATTAAAGCTTAAAAAACAAACAAAAACAAAAAACTGTTGCACTCCAACCACAACTTTTGCTGCCAAGGTGGGTTTAATCTGATGCAGCTGTAAAAAGCAGGAGACAAGTTAGAGAGAAATCTGGATAACATTTTTTGTTTGAATGGAAGCCAAAAAAATAAAATAAATACAAAATCATTCAATTAATGGTGGCACAGCAAAGTTGACCCCCCCCTCCCCGGTCTGAAAAGTGTCAAAGTCAAATATTCACATAATTTATATACCTCCTGGTCTAGGGAGAAATACTCTGATGACATCTTTTGGGTGGGTGAGAGTGAGTGAGTTTATATTCAAAGTACAAGCTCATCACGGCATCTTAACCAATGCATGTCAAATCTGCGAAATGAGATTGTCATGGCTTGAAGGCAGCAAGTAAAACACAACCATGAGAAGTGCCTTCAGTCATTCACACCTCATTTCAAGCATTACTGCAAGGGCCACGCCACATTATCAAGACCGAACGTGCTACTGAAACTGAGGTTCCCAAGGGAACGGGATAAACTGTATTAACATTAAACTAAGGATAAAAAAATACAGCACTTTGTGTGAGTAAAATAAAAATGGACTTAAAGCAGGGGTGCCGTCTTCTCACCACTCTTCCCCTCATCAGTGTGAAAGTAACTGTACACAGGACCATTGACATGACATGAAAAATGACGACTACACTGCTTCCAGATCAGCCTCGCCTCACTCTTATAAAACTGGTTTGCATGTTTCTGTGACCACCACCACCGACCACCACCCCACCTAATATACATGTCCCGTTTTCAACATGAACACGTATACAAAGTCAACACAAGCGCACACACTTGCACCAGCAGGCTCACATCTCTCCATGCTCTTATTATGTTTTTTACTAAATAATATATCCAAATTAAACTCTTTGGAGGCGCCCCCTGCTGTTCATATCTCCCCGGACTCTCGCTCTTCCGAGCTGGACCGTCGGTCCCGTTCGCACGACACGGATCTCTCTCGTTCCTTTTCCCTGGCCATGTCTGGAGAGGTGGACCTCTCCCTGTCCTCCCAGTCTCTGTAATCTGCTCTGTCGCCACGCCATCCATCTCCTGCACCCTCCCTCCATCTCTCCTGAGACACTGAGCGCTCTCTGTCGCGGGTGTGAGATGATCTGTCCTTGGAGGATCTGAAAAAGTGAGAGAGAGAAAAAACAAAACAATCACTGACGTCTGCTATGGAATGAAAATGCTGAAGAAAGGTCCATGGTTAGAAAGATGGTTGGTAATATTTGGCTGGTTACATTGAATTTTAAACATGTGACCACAAAACCAAGAGGTTTTGCACAAAGTAGCTACTTGTCAATCAGAATGTACCACATTTTCCCTTATTTATGACTAATAGGGATCATATTTTACCAAATACGCATCATTGTTTATTCTTTAAGAACTGAAACTAGCAGCCGAGACCTTAAACTCATCAGCTTTTTGTTTACTCAGGTAATAAATGCAATGGGAACTAGGATAATATTCTCATACTTCTAGGACAAACCACTGGTTGACGTTACAGTGGCTATGTCCATCTTTTAAATACAGTCTATGATTTCTGAATGTCAAAATGATCTATAATCCAAGAGGAAAAATGATCAAGCACCTTATATCCATATACATATTACTATATATAATGAATAGATGTTATAAATATGTGCAACAGTGTGTAAAGCTCTAGTACTTGTAGTATTCATTTAAAAGAATCACTTAAAAGGTAAATTTTAAATAGTTTTCATTCAGATGAATGTTACGCCACACTGTTCGTGATGCAGATTTCTGCAAGTTTCCGTGATGAATAAAATCTGCACCTTTTCTTTTTGCGTCTGTGTGAGTGGGAGCGTGAGCGATGTCTATCCTTGTGTCGATGTTTCCTCTCCCTCTCCCTCTCACGATCCCGTTCCCCACCTTCTTCTCTGGAGCGAGAGGAGCGGTGGCGCCTTGAACGATGGGAGGACGAACTGCCTCCATCCCTGGATAAATCATTTTCAGCAGGGGAAAAAAAATAAAGAAAAGGATATTGTTTATGTCTAAAAAAAAAAAAGGGGGTTGGCTGTACTGATGTGTGCTATAGATTTAGATAAAGACTTTGTGGGAATTCGGAAGCATTTTGTCTTGTAAATGACATCCTGCACGAGAAGTATACATCAGTATACGTAAGAATTTGCCGTTTTCCTCTCTGCTCTTTTACCAGGAAAGCAGAGGTTTGAGTATTTTTGTGGCATATTTGTGTATTTTCGGTGATGGCATTAATAACCCCACTGCGTGCATTTACAGATACCACACCATTCGGCTTTATATTGTGTGAAATTACAAGTTGCCTTGCCAACCTGGGAAAAACAAACTTATCAAGTGATGCTTGCATACCTGTATCGGTCTCCACTCCTAGATCTTGACCTTAAAAAAAAAGACAAAGACATTTCAGTTTCCCGATGACTTGAAACCTTTTCACAGTAACGACAGATTCTGATCATTTACCTCCTTCGGTCCCTTTCTCTTTCCCACTCTCGCTCTCGTTCCCGCTGTCTTTCTCTCTCTCGTTCCCTTTCCCGTTCTTTCTCCCGCTCCCTCTCCAGCTCCCACTGTCGCTCTCTTTCATCTTCTCTTTCGCGTTCCTCTCGCCGCCTCGTGCGCATTCTTTCTTGTTTCTCGATAACAGCTTTCTGGATTAAAAAATAAATGAATGAAGTCAACAGGCCTAACACTGTACAGATACATTTGTGGTACTAATCAATACTCATGCATATAGTAGCATAGACCTGCTCCAGAACATCCTTACCCTTAGCTTTTCAAGCTTCTCACGGATTTCAATAAAACCGAGGTGCAGCTTCCCCCCAAAGTGGTCAGCCAGGCGACGGTCATTGTCATGGAGACCCAAGTAGGCAGAGCACACCTCACACACTCGCAGTTTTTGCTGTTGAAAGCTTGAGGCAGGCATTGAGTTCCGGTAAATATCCTGCAGTCACAAATGTTATGGTTATAAGGAGCAGAATAAAAATTGTTCAACCTGTATCTCATTATTCGGACCTATTATGCAAGCTACAGATTGGGAGCTGATAAAATGTGTCTCCAATATGAGTTCTGTTACTTTGTGAAGAGTGTGAAGCTGCTCTACTCAGACAGGCAAGTTAACACTGGCATGAACCATGAACTCGCTGTCATTAAACCACACATTTAACCTTCATCTATGGTGTACACAGACTAGGCCATCTGTTCCATCTACGAGTGCATCCGACCCCCAGAGTCTGGTTCACTTAACTAGTGTGTTTGCTGTGACTGTGCCCTAGTCCGGTGCTGTTGGATTCAGGCACAGTATACATGTAGTGTGATCGCCACAGGACAGATCCCCAATCCCAAAACCACTTTATTTCTTAAGTAATTAACAACTGAGAGGACAGTGTGTCATTTACTTCCCCAACGGTGCCACAAAAAGCATTAAAAATCACAAAATTTTCACAAGTAAATGGCATGAAAGAGAGACCAGGTGTGACAGGAGTTGAGATGGTGAAACAAACTGGTGTTTACTCAGGCACGGACACATAAGTAGAGTAACTGTGAGTGGGGCTGGTGAGCAAATGTGCTTGAGAACAGTAAACAGAAACTGCACCTCTCATGTGGCTGCAAACGTCTTACCACTTATCACTTAGATAGGTAACACATTTCTAACCTCTGCTTCCTTCTTTAATGCCCGGGTCTTCTCCACTTTTTCCAGCAGCTGCTGGGCCTCTTCTACATTCCCCTCACCTCCCAGCTGCTCTGCCCGGGCCAGCAGCTTCCCGATCTCTTCATTAAGCTCGTGGACACGTTCAGCCTTTTCATGACAGGAAACAAAAAGAAAAAAGAAAGAATGCTAAGCTCATAGTTTTTAGGCAGTGTGTAGACTCTTCCTATGATAATTAGAGCTAAAAATGTCAACAGTGCGTCACCTTTGCAGCCACTTCAGCGCTGATCTCATCTTGTGTTTCTGCTAGTCTTTTCTTGGCCAACTCAGTCCTGCGGTCACAGTCAGCAATGAAAGACTGAAGGTGTTCAGCGGCCTGAGAAAAAGTACAGAAATAACCAAGAAATATTATATTACAGGATTCTCAAGAATATTTAACAGTGGATGAACTAATTAGTCTGTACCTGCTATAAAGTGAGTTTACAAACGCGGCTATAAAACATTGAGTTTCCAAACATTTCCTGCTCTCATCTTAAGCAGTTGTTTAAAGCTTAATAGCAGCACTTACACCATATGTTTGATAAGCCTGGAGAGAGGGATGCCTTCTCATTGACATCTTAATGTGGTCTGGACTAATTTACCACCTTCCAGGCTATTCTATGACATCAAAGTAGCCTTGTAAGCAAGGATGTTGTGAACTGTGTTAATGGAAAAAAAAGAAGCTTATCAACCCTTTGGAATTACCAGGATTACTGATTTGATTACTCAAATATGGTTTCATCTTCAGCCAAGTCAAAATGACAAAAACACAAAGTTTTACTTTAATGTCCACAAAAAACACAGTGACTTAAAATATATACTTCAGTGCTGGGAAAAGTAAGTGAACTTTTTGCTAATGACTTCTGGAAAAGCTACATCGGACATCAGTCCACAAAAAAGATAAGCTAAAGACAGCAGACTACAAAATTGTGGAGCATGGTGGTTTGATTCTGCTTTGCTACACCAGGGCTTGAGCACCAAGGGAGGAACTATACATTTACATTGGCATTAGGAAATTTTACTGGGAAATGTCAGGGCGGCAGACCATGACCTGAAGCTTAGCAAAGACTGAGTGATGCAACAAGACAGTCATCAAAAGACCAATGGTGACTGATGCTGCTAAAAAAAGGCTTGAGTTACAATTCAAGGGTTAACTTTACTCAGTGAGTTCCTATGTTTAATAAATGCATGAAAACTGAAGTGACATAACTTGTCAGTTACTCTGAAGTCCATGAGTCTGTAATACATAGACCAGACAACATTATTTTATGAGTAATTTGATGAATAACCTCTACAGAACCCCTGGGAATGCTAGAGGCATTTTTTGCAAATGTAAAGGAAAGTACATTTGAAGTGTGCAAAAATATTGATTAACGTCTTTCACTAATAACCCTCTTGATCACAAACTATGATGATCCTGAGTTAAAATTAAATACATAATTATTCTTCAACCAGAATTAGTTTTTCTGTGTTAGGACATTCCAGTAAGTTTGGACACAGGAAAACTTACTGTGTCCAAACTTACACTCAAATGAACAAATGAGTGTGTCCTACCTTCTGACTAGTAGTGTGTATTTCTGTGTGTTTCTGAACAGTCTTTTAGGTAGAGCTTGAAACTAACTTTCTCGAGAAAAGTCTCAGCAATCAAAGTAGATGTAGACATTCAAGAGAATATCTTTGTGGGTGTGGGCGTACAACTTACATCAAGTTCAAAGAAGTATTCCTGCTCCTTAGAGGCAATCTCGTAATCAGCTCGGAGTGCCAAGTCATGCACTTTCATGCACTCTCCCAGGTCCATTCTCTACAGGAATCAAGATGACAATGATGTTAGCTGACTGCCTCATTTTACTTGTACGTCTTAGCCCAAAATCTGAAGAAGAACAAAAAAGCTACAAGATAAAATGTCCTGGACACAAGAATTTTCACTGATATCACACTGAAGAATCCAAATGTGATACCCTTTAACTTGAGGCAAAGCTAACACAGGTCTGATGATTTCTATATACACTATTCAGACTATATGTTTATATTCAGTGCTCTGAATGTTCAACTTCGGAAGAGTCTTTTTGAGTCCAGTCCAGTCGAGGTTAAGGAACAGAAAGTAAGAGGATAAGTCAATGAATAAAAGCAACAACACTTCATCAGAGGGGTAAAATAAATCTATCTCACAATCTGTCTCTAATCCCAACTCATATTTGTTATTAAAACAAAGTCTATGACTCTCAGGCCACATCCCCACTAATACATTTGAATGTTTAAATACAGTTTTAAATGAAACCAAACCAGCCTTTTTTTCAGCAGCCAATCAGAGAAAAAGCTCACCTCAGAGTCGTTGGCCTTGTGAGGAAGATAAAGCAGCATGTTTTAGAAAGTGAAACTGTGCGCTAGCTAGTGTGTTATGCAAAGCTGTTCTAGTAAAGTGGATCAGTAAAAATAGAAATGCTTATTAGTATGTTTGGATATGTGTTTATTTCCCATATATATAAAAGTTATTTCATTTCAAACCCATTGACAATGAAGTAGAGCTCAAACACATCTAAGCTCTCCATACATTTCCTGTCAGCCTTGTGTGTGTGACTGTATTTACTGTATATATTATACGGCTGTGTGTAAATATGATAAAGCTCTCCTCTGTGTGTTCAGGCGTGCGTAAACACGATACTCACGGTGCCTGAGAGGATGTCATGAGGACATGAATCCAAGAGGTGACTTTTGCAGACTCGCTCATCTGTGAATTTGATTCTCTGCCGCATGGTGTCACCTTTACAAAAAAAGAAGGAAACCAGAAAAGCAGGCGTTCATGAAAAGTACAGTATTTTACTATCATACTGGGTTATTAGCCCGCACCTGTGACGGATTAAGTCATACATCTCTAACCACTGTAGCATCCAGGTACAGTAAACGTGTCCGATAAAACTCCTCGTGGTTAAAAAATAATAATGAAAAAATACTAGGGAGGAAATGGAGGGAAGAAAAAATGAACACATGACTATGAGCCAAATAAAATGCCGACATGATGTTTGTTTTGGATTGGTTTTGTAACAGATGTGTGCGACAACCTAACTTGCCAAGCAAACTTAAATACAACAGGTAGCTAGCCGGCTAGTTAGCATGATTTGTAAAGCATGCCGCACTGTCACCATAAAGTATGCTGGTTAGCTTGTCGGCTAATGCTAGCAACAGTCATACACGCTGCTGATTTTGTAAGTAACCAATCTCAAACACAGCGAGGCCCCTCTCACCGTCTCTCCCCGTCCCCATGAGCTGGTCCAGCATCGCTCGCATCTGTGCCTGGGCCGACATGTTTATGAGTGCTCAGATAACGTCGCCAGCAGCGGTCTTCAACACATGCAGCCTCCTCAACTGCAAGGCCTCGTCTCTTCCTCCAACAGCACCGACCGCGGATAAGTTTTCCCACCAAGAGGAAGACTCCGAGCCTTTAACCAGCGAGCTGCTTGTGTACAGCGTTACTTCAGTGTACTGGTTATCCCTGCACTTCAACAAAAGCAAATAAATGTGACTTTGTGACGTTGGATGGCTTCGGGTCGGCCGAGCAAGTGCAACGTCTGTTTGAAAACTGCTGCCCGGGTCCGCCGGTCGGGTCGTGTGGTGAGTTGAGACAACGGTGACTGAATTTAGACGGGGCCTTTGTTAGCTAACAAAATCTACACAGAAATAAGTAACCAGTTCCACTGTCACACAGACAGATTTCTAGCGAGTCAGCTAGAAGTTATCAAGTTTGTTCAGCGTCCTGTCTTCCTTCTTCCTATTCCCCCTCCATGCGCGTCCCCGCGGAGCGCGCTCTAGTGCAGCGGCGAAGGAAGTGCTGCAGTCAGCCTCGCGGGCTTGTTTGGTGACGTTACACATCACCAACAAATATTATTATTATTATTATTATTATTATTATTATTATTATTATTATTATCCTACTTCGTTTTTTTCTCATATTCACACATATATGAATATCAAAATGACTGGGATCCTAGAGCAGACTCATTGCACAACACTAAAGACCACCTAAAGTTATAAACATTGTGAATAAGACACTGAAAGTTAAGATTTTTAATATGAGAAGGATTGGCTAGTCTCAAGTGCCCACTCCCAGCTGTGATAAGGGGGATGTTATTTTGACACTTCACTCCATAGAGGCCTATCTTGGTACCAGGCTGTAAACATAAATGTTCTGCCATTATAACAATGAAGTCTGTGTGGGCTGACTTGCTTTTGGGCCCTGCCTCAAGCGGCCACTCTCAGAACAGCAGTTTTAGGCACGTCTGCATTAGCTTCATTTTACAGTCTGACAGGCTGGTACATCATTCTTAATTTATGCTACCGTTGTGTCTGTTTGTGGAGATATTTGCTGACAGAGACCCTATGGCAACGACCACAGAAGTGCTCCTGTGCAGTCCTCCAAAATCCAAACATGATCAACATGGATGCTGGGAAGGAAAGGGAGTGGCAGCAGCATTCTTCTGGAATGGGAAAGGAAGGAAAAACATCAAAGTTTAAAAAGTAGACTATTAAAAGCACAGACAGTGGCTTTTTAACATAAGTTTCACTTCAGCTCTTCGTAATGTTACAACTTTGTTCTTCTCTGCAACTGGATGATGGACCAGCAACAACGCCTTGTACCAGATATTTGAGACTGCCCCCATCTGACAACAGATGCACTCTGCAGGTAGATGGGCAGTCCTTAGCTGCCCATATACTGCCAATGCGCTACCACTGCTGAACCATAGTTTCCTCATGAGTGTTACTTACTGCATCAGCTTGTAAAGAGTTGTGGCAGTGCATTAGTTTTTTCCATAAGTTTTTTAGTTTCTCCACCTGTCTGCCTCAGTCTCATAAAAATGACATGGCTTGAAAGCATTTAGGATTTTTCCCCCTTTGATACAGTGAGGAGGGGATTAGACTTTGGTGGTCAAAGATCACTCTCCATTTCACCTGCTTTGGTGCTCATTCTGATTGTACAGGTAGAACAGCTCCTCCAAGAGGATGGCACATCAAAATCTGCAAATTTCACTTCAGCTCTCCGTAATGTTATGACTTAGAGATTTCAAGGGGCAGGCAGGTACACAAGGAGAGTTAGGACAGCAGACATCGTCAGCAATGACTAGTACTTTCTTCTTTGTTTGAGGAGGAACATGAGGAGCAGTGACCTCCAGAGGGTTACACAAATGTGCATGTTTCTAACCAAACTGTCACGAATGACGTATGTAAATATAAAAGAAAAACATTCTTGAGACCTTAAGATAAACAAGGAGATCATTTAATTTGTTTTTTCTCATACTTTTTATGCTCATTTGTCTCATTGAGTCTAAAAAGTTGTTTCTGTCCAAACAGAGGTGATAAACATAAACACATAAACTGGCTGCAAGTCCTGATTTTACCCCAGTTTAAAATGCAAAGAATTATAACCATCGGCTAGTATTTTACGTTATTTCTCTTCAGTTTCAATCCTGATATTATAATAAGCTGATAACTGTGATTGGTTGCTTGTATAAAGGTTTACTGTGTTAAATATGAACATAGTAAATAGTTCCGTAAATTTTAAATAAAGTTTAAAAGGCCCTTAGTGACTTAACTTCAGCTATGTGTATTTTAGGGCCACATGTATCTATCGGTAGCAGACCATTCAACTATAATAACAATACATTAAGATGGAATTACTCATCATTTACCTGTCAAACCGCAAGCTACGCCCATACAAGGCATCCCAGTCCCACCCATATGTGGTCCAACCCTTAGAAACGTCCCATTACCGTCACAAATACAGGAAAAATGGCGGCGAGTATGTTGCGGCTCCCGCTGCGACTTTCCTCCAGAAATATGGGGATAATGACCCATAACACCGGCTTGAAGACCTCAAATATACCTAGGACGACTCAAAGCAGGACCGCAGTGTCCACGCCGTCTGGAGCAATTCTACCGAAGCCGGAAAAAGTGAGTTTCCAACGTCCAGTTTACAGAGGTAGCCGAGCGGAGTTACGAGTGGGCGGGACAGCGGTGGTTTGACGGAAGCTTTGACGACTAGAAAGACAGGATACGCACCGGACTTGTTAAATCAGCCAATGAACATTTGTTTTGTTAAAGGGAGAGGCTGTTAAAGGAAATAAGTCACTAGTAAATTTAAAGGTCATTTATTATTCAAAGACTCGTTTTATTTGGGGAAATGTAGTGTTGTGTCGTTAAAAAATACGTCCGCTGGACAGCCGTTAATGTTGGCGAGTAATTTATAGACTTGAAGCCTAAACTCGTCGATGTTCGGGCAGGACATGTCCAGTTGGTCGCGGAACAAGGCTGTTTTCATGTCGCAATAAAAACACAAATACACGTTAATAAGAGAAATTGATATTTAATGATCGATGGACGGAAACTGGCGTGAGGTCAAAATGATCTGCTCTGTAACCACACACACTTCGTCCACTCTTTTTGGGCCTTCGACATTTGTATATGATTCTCTGCTGGAATCTGCTTCACGACTGGCTGAGGGCTGTTAACTCAAATACATGTATTCACATGGAGATACCCATCGACCATGCTTTACGGAGCCAAGTCAACATGACTCAGAATAGAGCTTCAGTGTAAGGATGTAATGACCTGGTGACATCAGTTGTGCTTTTAGTGAAAGCATTTTGTGTTTCAGATATTCTGAAACACTCCTGCCAGTTTGGCCTCAGTTTTTTTTTACCTGGAAATTCGTAAAACGTCAGCTCTGTTACAACCAATCTCCCCTGAATCCAGCTGTGCCACAACACCTGCAGAAAACCTAGTTATGTTTAGTGATCTGAATAGTTCTTGCATCCTCTTGGTTTAACCATAACGTTTCTCATTGTTTGATTTTTGCAGACACCATTTGGTCTCATCCGCATGACATTAGTGGTGGTGCCTTTTCTTTATGTGGGAAATCTGATCAGCAAGAACTTTGCCGCCCTCCTGGAGGAGCACGACATCTTTGTCCCTGAAGACGACGATGACGACGATTGACCTAACTCTGGAAAAGTAAATGGTAAAGTTCAAGTGCTTATTAGCCACACCTTATGCAATCTTTAAACATTAAGACTGGGACCTTTAGTCACGGTCTTCTACTGTGTAAAGGGTGTGTCAGCTGCATGTCAAAGGAAGTAATCTGTGACATTTTTCCAGTGATGACAACTGTGTTCTGTTTTTTTTTCATTTACATCCACAGGGTGCTTTGCAATATTGACTGAAAGCATACCAGTCGGCACAAGGAAGATGGGGCACTTTGTCTTCCAAATAAATCCCTCTGTCTCCACCCTCTTCCTTTCCCTATTCTCTAATATTTAACTTGTTTTGCCTTCAAGAATTTGTGAGAAATGTCATATCATGCGAGGCTATCACAACTACTAGTTTTGGCCTCGCTCCTGTTTGCATGTTTGTGTGTGACTAATAAATAAAGAGTCTCTTATGTGAAAAACACTTGTTGTTATTTAATCTTAACACCCATAATTTTTAATTCTGGCTCATTTTAGGCTTATCAGGTCATGATAACATATATTGCTTTTTTATTTTATTTTATTTTGTTTTGTTTTAAATATTGGCTGGTTTTCTTTGTCAAAGTACATTTTTAAAGGCGTGTCCTCGTAGGTCACGTAGGTCAGGTCTGTCTTGCTCCTTCCTGAAGTGCAGCGTTGGCCAGTCTCAGGTGTTCATTGAGTGAGCCCATCTCCAGCTGGCCACGCCCCCTTGTGTCACTTAGCTCTACATATGCCTCCTTAAAACGCTCATAAGCGGCTTCTTTCTCCTGGAATAAGTACAGACATGGTAAGCATAGTTAGGCCATTTAATTGTTCTAAATTTTTAATATGTATTATTTCTGTGTGATAAAAGAGATTAGACTGTAAAACATACCTTTGTAAGAGATTGCACTTCATTCTGTAGACAACTGATTTCTTTTTTAAGATACTGAACTTCATTTTCTTTTGTTCTGAGTAGAGTCTGTAAGACATTAAACACAACCTCTTATTCAGTAAAAGGACTAGATGTTACAATCCCTGATAATGCATTGCTTTAAATTGAGAAAATCTTGAGGGATGGCTGTTACGAGAAAAGGCAGCCCAGAAACGTTACCAGTTTGGGACACATTGTCAGTAGTGGACCTTGGATTCATCGGGTGTTTTGGCCATTATCACTAGACACCCTCATCCAAGGAGGCCACTGGTTTATGTTTATGTTAAATTGTAATTTCTCTTCTTTCTTCTGTTTAGTTTTCTACAGTTTATTTTCTTCTATCTATTCAATGCAACTAAAACATAATACTTACCTCTTTAACATTTATGGAGCCTCACTTTTTCAAAGGGATAGAAAAGGTGATAGAGAGAAGTAAGACAAGAGGGACAAGATAGGAGAGAGCAGAGAGGAGAGCCGGAAGGGGGGCACCCGATCTGGCTTCCCACACCTCCCCGCCGGATCGGGCTGTACGCTCTACCTCCCCACTGCCTCCCAGAAAAGGGAAGAGGAGCAGAGGGGCAAAGAGCAAAAAAACACCAGATCAAAAATGCAGAGCTGCCTGCTATGGTGACTCATTGTAAATAAGGAAGCAGCTGAAAGTAGCTTATCTTACTATATTCATCTAATTCATTTGACTATTGTCATTTTTTAAAACAGAGTTTACACAGTTCTTTAAATTTCACTGCGCTCACCAGTCACTTTACTAAGCACACCTGTTCAACTGCTTGTTAGCACAAATATCTGACGTGTCAATCAAATGCCAGCAACTCAATGCATTAAGGTATGTAGGCATGGTCAAGATGATCTGCTGAATTTCAAACTGAGAATCAGAATGGAGAAGATAACTGATTTTTAACACTGTATAGTTGTTGGCATTTTCTGAGTATCTTTAAATAAGTGTTGATCTACTGGAAGTTTCCCGCGCGGCCCTCTCTAGGATTTACAGACAGTGAGTGAGTGCCATTTCTCTGGGAAAAATGCCTTGTTGATGCTAGATTGCTTTACTATCATAGGAATCAAAGTCACCTGAAATAACCACTCATTACAACCAATGTATGTCTGAAAGCACAATATATTGAAACTTGAAGCAGAAGGGCTACAGCAGCAGATGACCACACTGTGTGAATTGTAGCCTGGGCTCACTAAAACTAGACAAAAGAAGATTTGAAAAACGTTGCCTGGTCTGATGAGTTTCTGCAACATTTGGTTGGGAGGGTCAGAATTTGGTGTGAACAACAAACATGGATCCGTCCTGCCATGTATCAACAGTTCAGTTATTTTGTAGAAAATAATAAAGAATCTCCATCAGAATTATGATTATCACTTTACAGTGTAATAAAAATGGAAAACATTTGACAGGCAGGAACCTGAGGAAAAGAAATGATTCAAATACATCCTAGATGTGCTTAGATTCACGAGTCAATTGATTCACCAGAGATGCGCAGGATGATGATGTACTTTATTTCAGCCTGTAGGTGGCGATATGTACTGCAGCTGAATGCTCAACAAAAATGAGGCCAAGAAACAGGTGACAGCCGCCACAGGGGGTCATTAAATCAGGATACAAGGCAAAAGAAAACACTTTGATCCTTTTGATTTTATGGAGTGGGTTCAAAATCCCACAGACATAGATTAGATGCTGTTGTGAGGTTCCCAGTGATGACAGTAACGTCAACATTTGTCCTTTAATATTTCCACACAACTATAAATAAAGTTAGTTTGAGCGGGGGCAAATATATTTTTCAGCTTATCTCTTTTCATATAAGAAACTCTAATCAATACCTCGAATTCTGATGCAGCGCACTCAGTGTTGCAAAGGGATACCACATCCGACCTCTGACCTGTGATGAAATACCGCATACGGCTGATCTCTTCTGCCAGTTTGGCCTTGAGATCCTGTAATAGAAATGTGTAGCTCAGAAATAAGAAGTATTACAATGTATGTGCTTCTTTATTATGTTTTTTCAATATGTAAATGTATAAGAATAAAATAAAGAGGATGTGAAGGTCATTGTTTCACTTTCTAACACAACATGTTGTTCTGTATTCAAATTCATTTGCAAACAAAGGCTGTGCAGAAACCTGGTTCTCTCTTCTGAGCTGCTCCAGCTCCTTCTCCTTGCGTCCGAGCTCTGTCTCTCGGCTCTTACTGCTGTGTTCAGCGCGGTCCAGCTCCAGGCACTTCTGAGAGTAACGCTCTGACAGCACATCTAACTCAGAGTGCAAGACATCCGCCTGGAGCCTGGCATGCACAAACACACGAGTTGTGAGGTTTTTGTGAGGTCTTAATTATAATGCATCACAACAGGCGCGTGGTCAAGTGTAGAACATCTACAGCCTGCAGCGAGGAGGGCTATGGTACACTTACGCCTGCCCTCGGCATGATGAATCCACATGTGCCGCTCCTGCGAACGACTTCCTGGCCTTCTCCACTTGTCTCTCCAGCTCCTCTCTGTGAGCTGCTCTCAGTGCCTCCATAGCTTTTGATGAACAGTTAGTTAGCTAGTTAATGCATTTGGTAAACAACCTTAAAACAAGAACACCAAAAGTAGGCTTGCAGGTGACAGCAGTATCAGTAGGTAGTACTGTATACAGTAAATACCATATATTCTACTTTTGCACCACTGTTTTGTTGCACTATGACTCCAAGACCAGTTCCTTTTTTGTGTACACACTTGGTATTAATAGGTTTCTCATATGTGTGAGCTGATGATTTCTTGACTGTCATGTATCAGTCAAGAAATGTTAATTTTACTGAATTGCAAATCAATAAATGCCTTTTTTGGCATGAAATACGTTTTAGTGCAGGTCCCTAAAAAGTTTAAGTTTAGATGAAAGAATGAATGAATGAATTTCTTCACTTAGATGACAAATAAAGAAGAGTCATTTCAGTGCGGCCGTTTCGCACTGTCATCCTCGGTAGGTCTAATAATGGCTGAAATGATTTGTGCACAACTTTAATCTTTTCCAGGATTTAGTCTGAGCCGTAAGAGGGAATTCGTAGAAAACACCCTCACTGGATTAACTGGCTAAGACAGTGGATACTGCCTTACGGTCATTAATTAATGGTTCCTCATACCTAAAGCAAGATCTTTATTTTCAAAAGATTAACTTTCAAAGTAAATTGGAGTCTAGTATCTACTCTACTATTGTGAGGTTTAGGACTGAAGGAATTAAATCTTGATAAATGATATGACTGTGTAACATGCATGTAAGGGACCAAGGGCTAAGATTCATAAGTATTTATTTTAGTTAAAATAAAAACTGCACCCTGCAGAGAGCAAAAAGCAAATCCTCATGTTTAGCTGAAGCTGCTGTTGCTGTTGATACTCTGTGACTCACCTTTAGCAGCTGCTTGGCTCTCCTCCTGTAGCATCCTGTCTTTTTCCTCTTCTAGCTTTTTTATCTCCTTGGCATGCTTCTCTTGCAGCTCCTGCAGTGCTTTCCTGTGTGCTACTTCCATGGCCTCCAGTCTGGCCCTACAAGGTGCCCCAGTGCCACAGGGACTCTCCACCTCTATACCCATGGCCGCACGCTCCCTCTTAATGCTCTCTACCTGCTTTCGAAGAAAAACAGCCTGGAAGATTGTTTTATAGAAAATGTGTAGGGGTAGAGAGGAAGGAGGGGAAAAAAAGACTGAAAAACAATCCCTGTTGGATAATAGTATAATTTTCTTGCCCTGACTCTGTGCATCGCTTTTTTTTAATTGAAAGTTGTCTCCTACCTCTTTTTGCAGTGCTTCAGCTGTATTCATTGTGATCTGGGCGCCATTTATGGATGGAGGAGCCTCCTTCATGTTTGATGTATCGGTTTGTGACCCGGTGACAGACTGGTTGACCTCTTGAGGTGGTGAGTGATCTCTCTGGGGAGTAAGTAGAGATGCAGATGCCTGTGCGGTGCTTGACTGATAAGCCTGGGTGCCTATGAGAGACTGTGAGCTCATGTCCTGAAATGACATTGTCTCAAATTCTGCCCACTTCCTGTTAACTTCAGAGTCCATAGTTTCAATAACAGGCACAGGTACACTCCCCTTTTTCAGCTCCATGGACTCCCACCTGCTGCCCATCTCATTGACGGGGAGCTCCTCCTCAAACCACTTGTTCCTCTCCTCCAGTCGTTTTGCCTGCTCGCGGTCCCAGCCCTCCCCTTCCTCTCTCTGACTGGCTGGCGATAAGTCTGCACCCAGATCTCTGTCTGCTGCTTGGTGGTGGATTTCGGTCTGGTAGGAGTTTGCAGCTGTAGTGGTGGAGGTGCAAGTGGCAGGTTCATAGCCCGAATCCTTGCAGGTGAACTGAGCAGGGGGTTGGCATGGTGACGGTCTCCGGGAGAGGGGGTTCTCTTTCTCGCTGCCGATGTCTGATTGGCTGAGGTCCGAATGAGGGAAATACAGGAGAGTAGAGTTACACATTCAAAGAAAGATAAGAGAGACAAGGTCTGCTGCAGGCAGACCACCCAATCATAGCCGTGCTCCACAGAAATGTTCAGATCTTGTTTTTGGAGACTGAGGATTTTAGCACTATGATAAACATCAAGTATTCACCATGTAGGGTGTTTCTGTTCTGTGTCCCATTAATTAAGATCAAGAGATACCAGTAATTTTAATTTAATTTAAGATCATTTACTTTAACTTGATTCCAGCTTTTTATACTGCTTTGGTAATGAAATGCACAAAGTCTATGAAGGCGCAGGTGCAGGGCTAGTTAATTCTATGAAAAAAATAATAATATAAAACTATAAAAATAAGAAAGTAGAAAGAACTTTTGCAATGATGCCTCACAGCAAGAAGGGTTTCTTTTGGCTGGCTGGGCCTTTTGTAAGGAATTTTCATCTTCTTCTTGTGCACGTGTGGGTAATCCAGCTTCCTCCCACAATCCAGAGAGATTAAGTTAACGGGTGATTCTAAATTGGCTGTACGTGTGAGTGTGAGCATGAATAGTTGTCTGCCTCTCCGTGTTAGCCCTGCGACAAACTACCTGTCCAGACTGTAACCTGCCTGATCGGCTTGCATCCACCTCGACCCAGAATCGCCCTTATTTGACAGTTTCAGTGAAGAGAGACAAATCAGGGAAATGACGTACAACAAACAATCCAGCCAGACTGTTTTACACGCATCATGTTCTAAGTTAAATGAAATGACTAAATAGTGTATGTATGTAATAAATAGTGTATATGATTCTTGAAATGAACTCCAGTTCCAGCAGCTACAACAGTCACAGTCTGCTGCATTAAGCCTAATGCATTAATAATAGTAATAAAACAATGTAATATGTAAAAGCAAAACACACTGATCACATATTCTATGTGCACTAAGAATTTGGGCACATTTTGCAGATATTATTTATTTTCTGAATATTATTACAATATGTTTACACTTTCATGTGTTCGTTAAGTCCCAAGTAAAGGATCTGAACACTTCCTGTCTCACTGTCTCCCACCATAGTGCCAGACTCACTGTGTGTTGTTCTGGATCGCCTGCTTCAGTAACTTCAACCAATTTTTCCGAATTCTGGATGTCACAGCAGAGAGAGTGAACACTGCTCCTTTTGTCTGGGGCAGATCAAAAGACACAACCACACGCACGCACACACACACACACACACACACACACACACACACACACACACACACACACACACACACACACACACACACACACACACACACACACGCGTGCGTTAAACAGGAAGCAGCCAAACATCTATTTGTCTGGCTGTGAAACTGGGAGTTGGGTGGGTGGAGGTGTGATTATTTGACAGAGTTTTCGTCTACTGAGCAACACCATTAATAATTCAAATTGAATTCAATTTTATTTATATAGAAAAAACAAAAGTGCTGTGAATAAATACTTGTATTTGGAGTCCGTAGTTCTTGTCCACATCACAATCTGACACATTCACGCAGGACGTCAGGTCGATCTCTCCATCCAGGTCATCTGACTGCAGCACGACAAGAGCAGCATAACTTTAGCTGAGTCAAATAAGGTCACAGTTCTCCCCCAAACAATTCATTTTTCAGGAAACTGACCTACTGGTATCAAAAAACAAACTTCATAAAGTCTTCCTGATTGTGCAAAAACAGCACACCAGAAACTGCTTTAATGTCATACCTCCTTAGCCTCTGAGTCTCTGTAGTATCTCAGCGAGGTGTCACCGAGAACAAACCAGTGTTTCCTCCACTGCGGAAAGCACAGTAAATATGGACAACGATGAAGTAACTGGTGCCATGACCATCAAACCCATTTGTTGGCATTCATTTCTACAGTATGTAGAGTCTTTTCAAGATGTTTCACGATGATGAGTCACGTTGGTGGTGTTTTGAGCCTGTCTGGCAGGTTTTATGAGGATGTGGTTACAGCTAGAATTAGCATCTTAGTTAAATATAATAAGATTTTCAAAAGAATACCTTTACCTTGCCATGTTCATCCAGTCTGGACATCCACCCCTTTGAGAAACAACATCTGCAATTAAAGCGATACGAGCAAACAGAATGAAAGAGCTCTTTTTGTGGTTTATCTCTCACACTTCATTGTGAAACTAGAGGAAGCGGAAACTGTCGGAAACAGACGACTGCACTCTTGAGATAAATAATACAGATCGACGCATGTGGCGAGGTGCAGATAGAGAAAAATACAACTGAACAGAGGAAGATGTGTAGTTTCTGTGAACCATCAAACTGTCAGAGGGAGAAAGGAAGGGAAAGGGGAACCAACGGTAAATTATTAGAACGATAGTACGAACTGAAAAATACTCACCATGTATGACGAATGTGATCCGTTGTTATCGTAATATGAAGAGGAGGAGAAATAGAGGAATTAGGTTGGAAGAAGTGCCCGATGTGATATGTAAAGAGGATGTCATAAAAGTTTCACCTATACAGAGATGCCTACATATGGAAATGCTGTGTGAACTACTAAAAAAAGTTTTCAACAGCGAAACAGAAACATTGTTGAATGTTTCATTTCGTGGTCATCCATCAGTGTACAGTGACTCAGCTGTTTTAGTCATGACAGCACAACACTGCAAATACAGGCAACAGTTAACTGAAACCGTCCTGGAACCTATTAATAAAGATGATAAATCGAATGAACATGCTGCCCTAAAACACAGAGTGCTAGGTAATGACTTCTGCCTGCGAGTGTGTGTCTCTGCGAGGGGCTGAAATACATGAGTGACCTATTTTCCTCCAAATGCTCGTGTGATATATACAGACGCAGGAAGTCATGAGACAGTGCTCACCTGTGTCTGCAGGCGTTCAGGAGGAGCCGGTCGCTCATTCACCTTGGAGGATCTGTGTTTTCCACTCTGGCTATCTGAGGTCTTTGATGGATTAAACAGACAGGACGTTCTTGCCTTTTTTAACACAGCTGTTTGTGATAAACATGCCTGCAGTGACTGCATCTTACCTGTGTATGAAGAGATGCTGCCGATCGTCTCCGAGACGATCGTCCGTTCTCAGAGTCTCGACATTTCTCCCGTCTGTCTCTCCCTCTCTCTCTGCCTCTCCCCCTCTCATCTGACTCCAGCCTTGAACTGTAGAACTGGCTCGATCTGTCTATTTCATCTTGATACCTTAAAGTTAATGTGTAGAGGAAATGAAAAGAGGAAATATGTTTTGAAAGTGAACTTTTGCAGACCTCTGCAAAAGGTTCAAGAGCATGTTTATTTTCTCAGGCCATAAATTAATGCTATCAGTTACCACATCAGATAAATACATATCTTCAAAGAGTTTTCTGCCCACTAATTTTCCAGCTAGTAAAGGAGTGACGCACAGATCACAGCAGATTGTAGTGCACAAGTCCAGACTTTAAACACTAAGTGAAGCAACTGAACCAAAGTATTGCACTAACTGTTTATGGATTACAGCCATTTTATACAATTATCAGAGAGTGCAATGGAATGAGGTCACTAGTGTTTACTGGTGATGTGACTGCTCATAGAAGTAGCAGGATGAATTGAGCATTTACAGGGCTATACTCTGCGGTCAGGTTCCGCCAAATGCCGAAAAATTGATTGGACAACTCTTCACAGTGCAAATGGATAATGATCCAAAACATACTGCACAAACATCTCAGTTTCTCAAGGCAAAGATTCAATGGCCAAGTGAGTCAGCTGATCTCAACCTAATAAAGCATGCCTTTTAATTTTTATTTATTTTTTTAACTGAAGCCAAAACTGAAGGCAGAGAAAGCAAATAACAGCCAGCAGGTGGCTGCCCTGAAGACCTACCAGAGCATCTCAGAGGAGATAATTCAGGCAGTCACTGACTACAAAAGACTTTTATCCACTAGTTCCTTTTGGTAGCAGTTAAGTAGCGAAAGGCAATATGAAGTGCTGTTAATGTTGATTTTGGTTCCTGCAACATTACAACTGAAGATTTATAAGGTTTAAAATGTGGTAAGAAAACTTCAACTATAACTGCTAAAGCCTATTTTGGCTACTGTGTGCATCTCAGAACCTCTGTCAGTCTTGGATGAGCTAAATATTTCTGTGTCCAACCACATTTTGGTTGGCATTTAGGTAAGGCCCAGATGCAAGTGCTCAAAACCAGCAGTGAGACAATGCCACATCACCAACCTGTATGTCCTGAGTCTCTGGTCCCTGCATGGACTGGGACTCTGGTTCCTCAACCTTAGCCCTGGAAACTCTTCTTCTGACTCCACTTGGATCTTGGGAATATCAGCCAGCATTATGTAATCATCTATGGTCATCCCCACCTTAGATTTAGAAAAGATTTAGCACGTTAGCATGTGGCAAGACTGATTTTTATATGGTGTTTGTTAAACAAATAGATAATTCTAAAAACTGAAGCAATTGCAGGAGTGCCTTAAATCTGCATTCAATTCATTTATATGGCATAATGGAATATTTACTTTACCACTTTAAACACTTCCTAATGAGTTTATTGTGTCAGTTGCTAGTTGTGAATTAAAGATTAAGTCTTTTTTCTTAAGTTTAGTCATTCTAAGTGCCAGAAAGGAGCATTATTCACAGTATGTTTATTGGCTAACAACTCAAGGTTGACAATCAGCCAAATTCCTGCTCACACAACTTATTTATTTATTTACCTCCTCAGCCTCTAATGCAACCTTTTTGGGTTCAGAGACCAGCAGGGTGTCCATGCCTCGTCTAATGGCGCTCCTGCTTCGGTCACCTATGACTTTGTTTTTTCCTTCATCGGCTTCATCTGTTCCTGTAATCGTAGCTTGTGACAGTGATCCACCAAAGACTTGCGAGACTGTGCCCCGCCTCGATGACGAGGATCCAGGTGAGGCCGGGATGCTGAGTAAAGAGTGTGCGGACCCCTGCCATGAGTTTTGTGGACTCAGCCTGCTGTCTCTGGAGCAGGGTTCTCTTTGTGGGGAGTGGCTGGTGCCGTAGCCATTCCTGGATGGTGAAACGTCACGACTGTTCCGAGTTCGAGTGTTGGTCGAGCTGTTGACAGCTGTTCTGATTCGTGGGGATGGTTGGGATAGCTCATATGAATTTTGCTGAAGAGCTGACGAGCCACGACGGGAGATAGACTCGAGATTTCTGTACAGCTTCTCAGAGTCTAAACTGTGCCTGTTCGAAGCTTGTGATGGACTCCCTGACTCTCGACTATATCCCTTTTTAGCATCATATTCACCATTCTGTGAGAGCAAAGAGCCTGCACGCCTGCGAGATGGTGTGGCCCTGGAGGGAGACACGGTGCGAGAGGCATTGGACAACTTCCGGCAGAATGGACTGGACCAGCCTGACGTATGGCAAGAAGGACCATATGATGGAAGCTGTGGAGAGCTGTGAGATGAAGTATGAGACCGAGTCTGACTCCTACAGAGGGAGCTCCCTCTCTGAGCTCCCACAGGCGATTCGGTGAGCTTGTAGCGTTCTGGACTCATAGAGCTGTGACGTGTCGGAGAATTTGCCGGTGAATCTCCTCGTCTAAAGTTTGAGTGGTATGTGTATCTCTGCGGGGATTCACTTCTCCAAGTTTCCTGCATATATGTCTCATGATTTCTTCGCTGGGAAGGCACTCCCAGGTTGACGTTCCTGTAAGGGACACAGGCCTTGGGCTCGGGAACATAGTTGCTTGGAAGGGGATGCCCCCGCTCGTAGTAACGAAGCTGACGTTTTTTGGCCTCCTCAATCTGCTGCTCACCATCACCTCTTCTGTCGGGAGAGAAGTAACCACTCTCTTGTCCCCTATCTCCCCAGGACTCTGAAAATCAAACAAATCTGTGATCATTGCCTTAATAATGTAAATAGCTTATCAGAGAGGATTATCTTTCTGTAAAATGCTCATGATGGAGTTTAGTTCTAACTGGGATGCATGTCTGTGACTGACCTGATGCCTGGCGGGACCTGTTTCTCCCTCTCCTCTCATCCATCCAGGAGCTTTCAGTGCCTTGTGGGGGAGAGGAGTCCAGCCGTGTCATTTCTCTTTGAGCCACACAGTACAGCTCCAACCTGGGGGATCGACCCCTCTCTGAAGAATCCAACTGATTTGGAGAGCTGGGAGAGGTAGCAGACAATCAGTCGATGGGCGATAAATTGTTATTTGAATGCATCTAAAGTGTTTGCTCAAGTTAGTGAAGAAGTGCTTCAAGAACATCTTTACACTTCTGCTGTGCTGTCAGTCTAAGATTTCCATCAGCTTTGTCTTTCATTAAACTCTTGGCATTAAACAAAGAAGGAAAATAATGTTAATCTTCTTTTTCCATACAGGAACTTTCAGAGGAACTCAGAACAGCAGATGAAACCATCAAAACAGCCCCCGCTCACATGGTATTTAATTTTACGTACAAGAATTTTGGGGGTCGGGCTTGCAGAGCTGAAGGATTAAGACTGATCACGTATTCCTTTTATGGATTAGAACCGTCTGTAGGTTATATATAAAATATATATTTCTATAAACAGCATTGATTTTTTTCATAGGTCAATTAAGTTACAGATTAATTTAATTATTAGCTTAATCAACTTAATTATTGGCATTATTAATGTATTAGTTAGGTGTTATCATGTACTTAATTCATCATTTATATATCATTACTCCTTCTTAGTATGCCATTTATAAAAGCAGATGTATTCTTAAGACCATCTTCAAGTTTCAACAGACTTTTCAAATAAATATAAAATGCTAGAGGAGTGTGTAGAGACTCACCGGTGCTGCTGCAGCTGTGATAAGAGGAAAAGACTCAGTGTACCGAATACAGAGCCTGAGTTATAGTCAGAGACTCTCTGAGATCACTACACTGTGAGAGAACAGTGCATATTCAGTGATTTGAACAGAAGCTCTGAGTGCTACGGTAGTTATTATGGAAATATGATGAGAGCAGATTTATGTCCACACAGATGAAGTGTATAAAACAATGATGTAATTATTACATTTTATGTTGATAATTATGCACCCATTTCTATGCTGAATTTCCAGATAGAGAAGCTCACTGTGTCTGCACTATCAATAAGCAGATCAGTTATCATTATTGTGGCACTAAAACATCCAGCGCCATCAGCAGTCAATCAGGTCCTCTTCCTCCTGAAAGCCCCACTTCGTCTAAACCTTTTCCTCAAAAGTTTAGAGCTCACCAAAGCAAGAACATTTAAAATATCAAGAACTATAAATTGCGTGTTTGTTTGTTTTGTTTTTTTTAACTATCAGCACTTTAGACTCTGGAAGCTAGGGATCAAGTGAGGTTTGTGGTTTGCTGCCAGTGGTACTGGTACGTTGTACAAAAATGGTGAATTAAAAAAAAGGAGGACCAAATTCTTCCTCCAAATTCATCAACTTCATCTCACATCGACGTCTTGAGGCTTGATCCTGGGATGCAATTGGATGTTCCAACATGACAATGATCCCAAACACACATCAAAACGGGTTAGGAATGGATAAAGCACGCTTAACATTAAGCGTTTTGAATGGTTGTCTCAAAGCCCCGACATCAACCCTATTTAAAATTGAGGACTGAAGCCACAGTTGTGTAAGGAAAACCCAAAATGTAAATGAACTCTACCAATACTACCATAAAAAGTGATCAAATATGTATCCAGAATTATGCCAGAAACGACCAAACAGTTTGGTTGAGGTTAGGGATGCACCGATACCACTTTTTTGGAAACGAGTACGAGTACTTGCATTTCAGTACTCGCCGATACCGATACCGAGTACTTAATAAAAACACGATTTAAATTTACAGATAACAGCTTTAGTCCTATAATTTAACAAAAAAAACAACAACAAGGGACTAGTTTGGAATTAAGAACATTTATTTAAAATAAAAAGCATGTTGTATGCAACATATTACAGAATAAATAATTATGAAAAAAAAATTTAAACAGTGACAGTGCAACTCAAGTATTTTTTTTCAGTTTATTGTATAGTGCACAATATTTGAATAAACTAACAACATCCACCGACATAGAACTGTGGCAGTCAGTGCAATTGAGGTAGGTATTAACATCAAGTCTAAGATGACTCACTTAATGGAGAGAAAAAGTGAGTGGCAGGTTTTTTTTTCACTAGCACAGTCACAGCTGGGATGACATCAGAGGCTAGTGCGTCATAGCTGCTCACTTTTTTAGTTAGTTCCTCAAAGGGGGCGAGGATGGCAACAGTTGTCTCCATAAGAGCCCATTGGTGAGCGGTGAGATAGTCAGGGAGTTTGTGCTCGGACACATACACGCCCAGCACTCGCTTTTGCTCAATGAGTGACTGGAGCATGTAATACGTGCTGTTCCAGCGCGTCTGTACATCCTGCTGCAGTCTCTTTATTGGCTGGTTGAGCTGTCCCTGAATGTCCTCGAGGCGGGAGTAGGCTAAGGCGGAATGTTTAAAATGCCCAACTATTTTCCGTCCCACTGCTATAGCATCAGCTATGCTCCTCTGTGCTAATAAACATGTGTAAATAAGCGTGGGTAAACTCTTTGTACTCGTTGTCGTGTTGGGATTTTAGGTGCTTGATTAAATTACTTGTGTTAAATGCGCTACCTTTTGAGCCTCCTCTGGACAATTTCGCTGAGCACAATTTGCAGTCCGCCTTTGTTTTCGCGTCTTCGTTCACTTTGAAATAGTTCCACACGGCTGACTTGTCTCGCCTCGCCTTCTCCCAGCTCTGAGATGCACTCGGGGCCTGGGGGCGGGCACTCTGCGCCTGTGATTAACCCCTTACATGTCGCTCAAACATAGACAGGTCTCAGACCGTGGTATCGGTCCTTGGTATCGGGGGACTTTTAACGAGTACGAGTACTTTAGAAAATGTGGTATCGAGGCCGATACCTGATACCGGTATCGGTGCAACCCTAGTTGAGGTGCAACTTTTTAAGGGACATTTAACCAAATATTAATGAGGGTATACTTTTGACCCTGTGTGGATTTAAGAAAATCCAAAATACATTAAAACTTGTGCACCCAGCTCTTGTTTTTAAAAATCTATACAGTGGACATTACAGTTCACATAATTACAGTACACCTTACGGCATACTTGGAGAAATATAACATCCATGACCGTTTTCAATCTGGGTTCCGTAAATTGCATTCCACTGAGACAGCACTACTGAAAGTAACTAATGATATTATGATGTCAGCAGACTCCGGAGAATACACAGTCCTAGTCTTGTTAGACCTTACCTCAGCCTTTGATACAGTCAACCATACCATCCTGATAAACAGACTGAGAGACCTGGTTGGGATGTCTGGCTCTGTTTTAGACTAGTTTTCATCTTATATATCTGAAAGGAGTTTTAGTGTGTCTGCAAACCAGATCATGTTGGAAGGAGTTGTTGTGTGGAGTTCCTCAGGGCTCTGTGCTGGGACCTATTCTGTTTTTAATATACATTCTTCCTTTAAGTCAGATAATACAGCAGTTTCCTGAAGTATCTTACCATCTTTTTGCTGACGATATTCAGCTATATTATTTGTTTAAGCCTGCTGAAGCTCATAAGCTCTCCAATCTGATTGACTGTTTAACCAACATTAAACAATGGTTGAACAATAACTGCTTACAGCTAAACCCAGACAAAACAGAAACTTTGATTATTGCACCAGGCAGTGCAATACCTGATATTAAACGGCGACTGGGTGACCTAGGTTCCTCCCAGAAACATAACCTTAGAAACTTGGGTGTCATTTTTGATGAAGCTTTTTCTTTGGAGGGACATCTAAATCAGACAGTAAGAACCTGCTTTTTTCACCTGAGGAACATTTCTAAACTTAGATCCATTGTGTCAACAAGTGAACTCGAGATGATAATACATGCTTTTATCTCTACAGGACTTGACTACTGTAACAGCCTGTTTACTTGTCTAAACATGAAAGGGCTAGCCCGCCTACAGGTTGTTCAAAACTCTGCAGCGAGGCTACTGACCCGCTCGAACAAGGGTGCTCATATGACCCCTGTGTTAAAGTCGCTGCACTGGCTACCAATCAGATTCAGGTTCCATTTTAAAATTCTAGTTTTAACTTTTAGAGCATTACAGAGACAGGCACCCCCCTACATTGCTGATCTGATTCATACACACACCTCCACTCGTAACCTGAGGTCAGCAAACCAAAATCTTTTAGTGGTCCCCCACACTCGTTTTAAAACCCGAGGGGACCGATCTTTCCAAGCTGTTGCACCCAGATTGTGGAATGCACTTCCCCTATTTCTACGGGGTTTGGACTCAGTGGAGACCTTCAAAAAGCAGCTAAAGACATTTTTATTTCAAAAAGCTTTTAATTAGACCAGGGTTTTCATGGTGTATTTTATGACTGTATTATGTTTTTACCTTGTAAAGCACTTTGTGACATATGTCTGTGAAAGGTGCTATATAAATAAAGTTTACTTACTTACTTACTTACTTATTAAAACCCCAGAATTACCATGACATTCACACCCATGATGAGTGTACGTATATTTATGATCACAACTCCATGATTGAGCTAATAGATGTTATTGAGCTGGCTGGTCAGTGTATATAGTACAGGCAGGTTCTTGGTAAAAAGTGGTTTCTTAAAAACGGGACACTGGATACACTCACCTGGATTGTATGTCAGTATCACAGATATTAAGTTCCCACTCAGGACTCCGACTGTGCTCTAGACTCCACTCGTAGGTCCAACCGCCTCTGACATCATCACTACTGGCACTTGTGGTCACCTCAGACAGGGCACATGTGTCGTCATCATCATCATCTGTATCCTGGTTTGTGGGGAGCAGAAACATATCTTAAGCATTTGGATTAATAGTGACAGTTAGATATTTAAACAAAGAAAAATGCTGTCAATCAGAATGTTTTGTCTCTATTTTTGAAAACGATTTAAACTCAAAGTAAAAGTGCCGAAACAATGTCTGGGTTTTTTTTTTTTTTTAAAACAGTTCAGTAATAACATGTTTAGCAGTCCTAACTGGGATAATTCAACCAATTTAAAACCAAAAAATGACAGAATTCAACAAATTTATGGGAACCAAAATTGTCAGTTTGGCATAGTGACTGCAGCCTTGTCTAATTTGACTTATTCTGCAATTCTTAAAAAATATTTAACCTCCTAAAAGTGCAGGTTTCTCAGTTATTTGGATTTACAATAAACCAGCCAATGCTTATATCTAATTATGACCCACTAAAAGCTTCATACAGCAACTATGTGATGGCATGTGTCTACTCACTTTAAAAATCAAACAAGTCACAGCAAAACAAACTGAATTTTTATACAAAAGTAAAAAACAAACTAACTTAATGAGTCTGAGCATTAACACAAATTCCACTTACTGTCACTGATCACTGACCTTCGGGCAAATCTGCCGTCAAAGCTGTGTAGCCACTTCTGTCTTTGCTTCTCCAGTCGTTCCAGCTAAGCCAACACATCTAGCCTGCACAGGACGTAACTCAAGCTAGTCTCTGGTCATGCTCATCATTATTTCATTGCTCCAGTGCTTTTACATCACCAGAACTGCCCACTTACTGTCTTTCTTATCATTATCTTGATCTCTCCTTCAGGTCAGCTTCTCATTAACACAAAACTTTTTTTCTCATTTTAGCTCCTGATGCTTCTTGGATGCAGGACTAAATAAAATGCATCTGTTTTTCTCTGTTTTCACTTGAAAATAAAATCTACATTAGAGTCATGATGTTGTCTAACGTAAGTTTCACAATGACATTGCTCTGAATAATACGTTAAGTGGGCCGGTGTTGCACGAGGATATGTGCCTGCATGTGTAATATGGGCGTATCAGATTACAACCTATTCCCTAAGGATGGTAATGAGCTTTCATTAATTAATGATACAGAATCAAATGCCACCATCCTTCTCCCACCTCCACAATTTTATCACTTTGTAATTGTATTACAGGCTGACATCATTCTTGTAAATTGTCATTTTATTTTATTTTAAATGTTTATAAAACTGTCGTATAAGCAAAGAATCTGAGCATCTGGGTAGTTTTGCTGCCAACCTGAACCTTTGGTACACAAATATATAGAACTGTGCAATGTTGACCCTGTTTTGCACCCATCGTATGAATTATAAATATGGGCTGGTTACCTAGGAAACAAACCAAAATAATGTTGCACTTGTGAATTGTTTTTGAGCTGTTGGACTGAATAAATCACAAAAGAATGGATCTACAATTTTCATCACCTCAATGAGGGCTTCCAGTCAGAGACCATGAGGGTAAGGCGGTATATCTGTGCTAATCAGAAAGTTCTTCTTTACATCCGTGTTAATCCAAACTTGACCTTTTACCTTTTGGATATAAGAATTCATAGCGTCATCATTTTCAAATTTGTGAATAAATTGTTCAAAGCTTTATCAAAATTCTTTCTTTGGCTGCTTCACCATAACAAACGATCTGCCTCCAACCTTTGACTCTGCTTAGCACAGAGATCCTGACCATCTGTTCAAGTCAAAGCAATTTAAATTTTATTCAATTTTATTTATATTGTGCCAAATCAAATGAAATCAAATGAAATTAAAGACTCTAGAAAAACACAGAGAAAACCCCAACAACCAAACGACCCCCTTTGAGCAAGTACTTGGCAACAGTGGAAAAGAAAAACTCCCTTTTGACAAAAAGAAACCTCTGGCAATATATGTATGCATCCTTAATGAAGCAGAGGATTACCAGACAGATAGTAGCTAAAGTAAGACTTACAAGTTTTAGGTCACTGTAATAAAGGGTATTCTGTGAGACCATAAAAACCTTTAGTTTCCATTCTTTAGTACCTTTAGCAACACAAACATGACCCTTGCTCCACATTTGTTTTTTTGGGATCTGGTCAAAAAGACCTGGGAAATGCTCAAATCCCTCTTCTAGGTTTAAAAACCTGTAAGTGGCATTGTGATCAGTTATATGATCAACTGAACGATGCTTTATCTTTAATTTAAAGACTTTGTACATACCCAGGTGGCTACACAGAAAGCACAGTAGCTGATGTAGCTACATACCAGCTCCTGCAGAGTATCCTGTTGTGCAGCATCTGCTGCAGGAGCGCCGCTGACGTGCATGTGATCTGGCCGCAGGCAGGAGCTACAGCGGGAGGGGTCAAAGGTGTTGGGCTGGAACTGGCAACAGTAAAAGTCTTCAGCAGGGGGCGACATGGTCCTGTCCTGTCCTCCGAAGCTTAGGGTGCACATTTCCAGACACATTACTGCTCTAACTCCATTTGATTGACTGGTTTCATTGGACCTGGAGTGCTGTTATTTCCCAGGAGGCTCTTGGTGGGAGTTCATTAGCATAAACACAATCAAAACAATTGAATACTTATTATATTAATTAAGCAGACTTTAGGAGATTAAAGGTTAATTCTCTAGCTTTTTATATCTGAATTGCTTATAAGCTGAAGCATGATTCTTAAAAAACATCTGCTCTGTTGCTATAAATTGATCTCATTGAGTCATAGCACTTACAGTGGTATGTATGTAATGCTGAACTAAAGTGAAATACACACCACTACTGCTTGGATACCTTTACACCTGCTCACCTGCGTGTAAAAGAAACCCCCTAGTATATATTAATGGCTTGTAAATCTCTAATGGAAAATAAGAAAATTGTTTACCTTGGTGACGTAATCCAATGGTTTACAGAGGTTATATCCACAAAAGAATCCTCCAGCAAAACTTGACATCAGAATGGAAATGATCTCGTGCTACCATGCAGGAGTTAAAGACTGTGGTCTTTTGTCAGGAAGCAAACTTTCATTGGTTCTCACAGGGCCCCAATATGGCAATTGTGTCCTATCAGGTATCATCACCTTTAGAAAATGAAACTGAGCACTAACTCCTCTTAACAGATGTCTTATGGCTGATGATGTGCTGCTGCACAGATGGTTGCCCTCACCCTGAAGCCTCAAAGGAAAGAGATAACTGGACAGAGAGTACAACCAGCATAACATGATACACATGACCAAATCATACTGTATCTTAAATAATAATTTTCACTGGGTGCAAGAAAGTAAATACAGAAACTGATGTTGTTTGTAAGATTAGGGAAAAATTAAATTGTGGATGTATGTCCTCAACCTTTGTCTTATTCATTTGTATTCACCACAAACACTAAACATCAAAAACTTTCAAATATTCGTTTTTTGGGATATTTGTTCTTTAAGCCAGGTGCTGAAACCTCTGAAACTACATCAAGCAGCTTAATAGCTTAGCTTGGCAAAAAGACTGGTAACACTGGGAAATATCTAACCAAGTGGGAACACCAGCAGTTCCGCATAAGGGTTGGTCTGCTGGTTGATTGCAATTTCCTGTCTTTATAAAGTAAAACAAACACACTGTTTTACACTGTAGGGCCTCTCATTTTTCTGCCTAAAGCCTGCCAATCGAGTAAAAATGTTTCCAGATTTGTATTTTTTTACATGCAGTCCACTCACATTTAGATTATCAAGTATATAAGACAGTTTAGTAAATTTCAGTGATGAGTCTGAGGCCATTTTCCTGCACCTACACAATATGGGGGCTGCAAATAAACACCACAAGTCCTTTGTGTTATTAATATTGGCTTGATACCAGGGTAATCACAGTACAGAAACTTTAATCTAGCAACACTTAGTGGTGTTACTCGCTGATGCTCATATGGGTGTTAAATGTCTGTAAAGTTGTAATGATGGAGGCCATAGCAGCTTTGTAGCAAGAAGGTTGTGGGTTTGAATCCAGTCTGGGTGGAGTCTGCATGTTCTCCCTGTGTCCGTGTGGGTTCTCTGCAGGGTACTCTCTTGGTCCCCAACAACCCTGAATTGGAAAAGCAGAAGAAAATGTGTCATAACAAATAAATATATTAAAATGCAACAATTCTATGGATAAAAACGTCTTGTTGATGCCAGAGGTCAGAGGAGAATGGCTGCACTGCTTTGAGCTCATAGGAAGGCAACAGTAACTCAGATAACCTTTCAATACAACCAAGCTATGCAGAAGAGCATAAATCTAAATGCACAACACCTTGACAGCAGCATAAGACCACACCGGGTGCCACTCCTGTCAGCTAAGAATAGCAAACGGACACAATACTTCAAACATTGCCTGGTCTGAGTATAAGTTTCTGCTGTGATATTCATATTAAGACAGTTCTCAAGACAAAAAGGGGCCCAGCCCTGTATCTCTAATGGTGTATCTAATATTTCTTTATATCAAATTACTTGATGGATTGAATTCAAACAACCTTAGCCTAAACAAAACGGGCCACAGAAAAAAAGTTAAGGTAAGACAGAACATGAACTCAACTAATTTAATTCAAATTCAGTAAAACAGCCATTTTTTTTGCAGCAAACTCCTATAAGTGAGCAAATCTCTGAGAGCTGCTGGCATCATTGGCTAATTCCTTTCGGGAATACTCAGTCTGCTTTCTTCTGGGATTATTATGCTTGAGCAAGCCACGAGAGGGGGCCTTTGGTCTCAAAAGGGATGTACAGTACACAAACTGAGGACAAACATTAAATGCTCACAATCACTCTCTACTGTTTTCTCCCCCTACAGTGCCTGGCCACGGACCATCTGCTTGTAGATCCCCACACTGCTCATCAAACGTCCGCAGAGGTTCTGTGTATTTATAAACGCACTTTAATCTGCCTCTTGTTATAAAATGACAGTTGAGAATGAAGCGCTCAGGCCCACTTTGCTTCTTGTGAGCGTGTGCATGTGTCTCGTTTTAGAACATGTTCACAGTTTGTGATGATTAATTACAGTTTCGTAAGCCTACATTTTGTCAAGCAGCGGTATCAAATGAACTCCCAAGACGAAGTATAATTAAAGATTTTTGGCAAGTAAAATGACAATTAAGGGGAGATATTTTTGTCTTTGCTGTGTGTCACATGCGTACTGTAGCTACATTCAGCTGCTCTGGCAGCAGTTGGTGTAATGAGAGAGTAGAGCCAGTATCCATGGAAATGCAGTTGGAAAAGTTCACCTCACACAAGTTAAAACTAACACCAAGGTAAACATGTTAATGACTGGATTAAAGCTATTTCATGGCCACATGGAGATTTTATTCCTCCCCCATGTCGAGCACTGAGGTAGTCCAAGGTTTCTGCTGCTGTTTTTTTTTCTGGCAAAATTATTCAAAAACACTGGCTGACTGAATTTAGATAAACTTTGAGGAAAGGTGTAGCATGAAAAAAGAAAAAGGCAAGGAAAATGTGTGGATCTGGATCATTTTTACTATACAGTTGCAATGTTGGTCTATCCATTTCAAATGTTAGTAGAAGCATGTGTCCTTGGCAGTGGAGAGGGATGTGTTCTCTGATTGTCAATTTTTCTGTTTTCCTGAATAATTAGTGATGGTGACTCTACTGTTCATAAACACACTTAGAAGCTAAGGTCTGAATTGACTCCTCAATTAAGATTTATGCAGGGTTGTGAAAAACTAAGTACACCTTTCCTGGTGTTGTACATCTAAGTACATCCAGCCAGGTGTTGATATTCAGATGCACTTGATCAATCATTATCATTATCTGTCAGGCTTTCTAGGTTTGGATGTCCCAACAAGGTCAGAGAAAATGCAAAAATTCAAGAGTTACATCTCAGACTCCACAGGCCTCAGTTAGCATGCTAAATGCTAAAACACATGACTGTACATTTAGAAAAATGCTGAAAAAGTATGGCTTATTTCGAAGAGTTGCCAGGAAAAAGCCTCTTTTATATAAAAATAACATGGCAGCACTGCTCAAGTTTGCAGAGTTGTCCTGGAACAATGTCCTTTAGAAATAACAGAACAAAGTGGAAATGTTTGACCGTACTATCTTAATTAAAACGCAACATGTCAGCACAAACTCCTCATACTAGCATGCACGGTGGTGGAGGGGTGACAGTTTGGGCTCGTTTTGCAGCCACAGCATCTGTGTAGCATCACTGAGTTGACCATGAACTTCTCTGCATGCCTTAAAAATGCTTAAAAATGCAGCACAGCAGCAAAAGTTGTCAGAATGGCCCATTCAAAAGCTAGAGCTCAACCTGATTGAAATGCCATGCTGGAATCTAAAGAATGCCCTCAAATCTCTATGGAATAAATCAGTAGTGCAAAACTATAGTGGGCTTGCAACAACATAAGAGACCAATGAAGTTTTACAGAAAATGATTATTTCAAGTTATTGCTGCAAAAGCTGTTACTGCAGGCTATTGAACTATGGGATGTATTTATTTTTACAAAGCACTGCAAAAAAAATCACTCAGTTCCCTGATTATTTGTTATTATAAAGTCCACCTTTTCCTTTCACTGATGGATTGGGAGCTGTGTGGTGGATAAATGTAACACTCCACGTGTTGGAGCTCAAATAGAGCATTATACAGTACATAGAAAGTGATTTTGGACACAAACTTTGTTTATTGTTAGTTTAAAACTAGTTTTCACAATAAAAATTAGATTGTTCAGTCCTTTCACGCATAGCGGTCACTACAGTGGACAGCTATTCAAAGGCTCTTTTCTTGTATTTGTGTCAGTGTTGGTGGTATACTTGCACATAAATCACTACATTGGACACTGATGTGTCACTCCATACCCTTCCACCCACTGGTTGTTTAATGTTACTATAGATGTATGACGTGTTTCATTGTAATTATTGTAATTTAACCCTGTCATGTATGAATTATGACAACCCCAATCAAGATTTCTTTCTTAAGTATTTTTATTCATCTTTTCATGCCTAAAGATGAATAAAAATACTTGAAAATCCTGATTGTGGTTGTCATAATTCATACATGACAGGGTTAAGATCTACTTTCCCTGCACCACATAACAGACAAGCACAGGGTACAGTGAGGTAGTTGTGATTTGCTGGTGCAATATATTTCAAATAAATAATTAAATCATTACTCGAGAAATGCAATCTAAAGGGTAGTTCAACTGTTTGCATGTTGGGCTCTTATCTTTTAACAGCAGACCAAGAACTGCTTGGTGTTCACTTCAGCTTCATGCTTTGTACTTGTCAATGTTTCCATTACTTCACCCCTCTTCTGGACATGGGGCCACTCACCATGTGCTCAGCTTTTAGTATTGTGGCTTTTACGTCAGAGTTACAAATGCCATCACGTGTGATCGATCACTCTCTCCGTTGGAACAGAAACAACGTGAAAACACTAATAAATGATGGACAAAGAAACTGGCCTCTGCAACAGAGTCTGTTACAATGTAACCAATCACACATGATTAATTGCATACCATCATTAATTACCTCAGCATGGAGGGCAAAGATTGCTCTCATCCTGGATCCTATCCCTGACCCAAGGCAAGTATTGATCGTGACCAGTGCTCCTGATCAGAACAACCTTCTGAACTCAACAACTTTAACCCTCTTTTTCACTGTCAGATCAACAAGGCCACACATTTTAGAAATCTATAATTGATGTTTTATTTAAAGCAGTCTAGGTGTTCGTCACGCATGCTTGAGTTTTACAGCAGCTGGACTTGCATACCTTTAGTTTAAATGCTACAGTATTTACCAACTTATTCTACTGCATCATTGCTGGCATTAGTTGCCATCATCTGCTACCCTGGTGTCTTACAAATCTTTAAAAACAATGGGGCAGCAACAAGTCTAGCACATGAAGCAGCTCCAAGGTTGTAATTTCTCCTTTTTCACTACTTTATCTTTTATTTTAGTCTCCCAAACCCATCTGCCATGGTGAAATAGCAAATACTTCATAAATAGCCTTAACAATAATTTACTTCACACTGTAACACATTTTAACTCTTCCCATATGTTTAGCATTCATAATTGGTGTATGAATGAATATCTCTCGCTATACTTGCATGGATACCATATTATTTATAATGAAGCAAAACAATGAATCCGTCCAATGTGTCAAAACATATTTACCAGCTGTTTATGTAAAATTATTTTTTCTGAAATCACTGTGGAGGAACTCTTCATGCTTTTGTCAAATGCACTGGAGGGTTTTTGAGCATGAACATCCTGTTTGAGGTGTTTCAAAATTCTGGACTAGGCCTCTCTAAAACCTTTGTTTTGTTCTTTATTTATTTATTTTTCTTTATTGAACCATTTGTAGGTGGACTTGCGGGTGTATTAGCAGAATTCATGGTTCCATCAATTACAGCAAGTCATCCAGGTCCTGAAGATACAAAGCAGCCTCAGACCATCACACTACCACCACCATGTTTGACTGTTGCTATAATGTTGTTGTTGTTGTTTTTTTAATGCTCTGCTAGTTTTATGTCAGATTAAACTTGACTTAAACCTTCCAAAGAATGAAACTTTTTGTCTTGTTAGTCCACAGAGTATAAAAGTCTTGGGGATCATCAAGATCTCTTTTTTTGGCAAATGCTAGACGAACCTTTGAGTTCTTTTTGATGAGCAGTGATTTTGGCCGTACAATTCTCCCATGGATGAGATTTTTGCCCAGTCTCTTTCTAATTTTGACCTTGACCTTAAGCGAGGCCTGCAATTCTTTAGATGTTGTTCTGGGTTATTTTTAGATCTACTGGATGAGCAGTGTTGGGGAGTAATGGAATACATGTACCGCCGTTACGTATTTAAAATACAAAATATGAGTAACTGTATTCCGTTACAGTTACCGTTCAAAAAGGTGGTATTCAGAATACAGTTACTTTGTTGAAATAAAGGGATTACACGGCGGTCTTTTCCTGTTTCATATTTTAGGCTATGCTCTCTCTATTTTTGGTAATTCCATGCCGGTGGAAACCCAAACAAAAGAGGCTCTAATGCCCGTGTCTCAATCTTGTGTCTTATAATGACGTGAAGAAATATTTTTAAAAATGATTTAATATGAAGGCAATAGGCAGAGTCTTACAGGCATTGCCCTAAAGAATGTAGCCTGATGGGTAGTGTAGTCCGTGCTGCAGGGAGGATCGACTGCTATACCCGTTATGTCCGTGAGCGCCAGGGAGGGAGAAAAAGGAGAGTCGAAAAGTACGAGCTGTCACTGACCAGAAACAGGAGCTGGAAGCATGTAAATATAATAATAACCACTGCAGCCAAAAAGAAAAGAGTGCCTGACAAGCCCAGTTGTAAGTAAGCTATTAAGACTCGACTGTACACTGTGTTCATCTTTTCCTCCGAAACAATAAGTTCCGTTGGAGCAGCCTTTCAAATCAAATCAAATCAAATCAAATCAAATCAAATCAAATCAAATCAAATCAAATCAAATCAAATCAAATCAAATCAAATCAAATCAAATCACTTTTATTGTCACATCACATGTGCAGGTACACTGGTACAGTACATGCGAGTGAAATTCTTGTGTGTGAGCTTCACAAGCAACAGAGTTGTGCAAAAATACAATAACATAAAACAAGCAAAATATAAGAATGGCTAAATCTGAGACTAATAAATATATGTACAATAAATAATAGTATATGCATTACTGGATGTGTATACTAAATATGTTTTTCTACGTGTGTGTGTGTGTATACATATTTTACAAATTAAATAGAGTAAGCAATAAAATATATAAAATAAATAAAATATACAGAGGTTTGTAGTTGGATTTCAACGCCTCTCTCTGTCTCTCGCTAGCAAAGTTGACCCAGACAACAAAGTAAAGCTAGTTTTCGGCTACGAGCCCGACACGGAACCCGACGTATTAGCCAGAGGTCCCTTTACTACGGTTCAGAGCCGCAGACCTGTTTTATATAAGCGTGGAATAGTTTTCTATGTTAGATCGCCTCAAAAAGTGCAGCCTTACCTAATGTCCACCCTACTGTTACTCATTTATATTAAGATTTAAAAATCTAGTTGGTATTGGTATGGTGAGTAACCTTCAGTAATAATAATAAATCACACAGCAATAGTACATTCATGTAGTTGTAAAAAAGAATGATAATATATTAAGTAATGCAAAGTATTCCGAATACATTACCCTCATTGAGTAACATAATGGAATACGTTACAAAATACATTTTGGGGCATGTATTCTGTAATCTGTAGTGGAATACATTTTAAAAGTAACCTTCCCAACACTGTGGATGAGTCATTGGTGTGTGCTTGGAGTAATTTTGGTAGGTCGGTCACTCTTCCCATTGGGAAGGTTTACTCCTGTTCCAAGTTTCTCCATTTGTTGAAGATGCTTCTTGCCACAGTTTACTGGAGACCCAAAGGCTTAGAAATGTCTCTGTTGATGTCAGGCCTGAGTGTGGAAGGTTTGTTTGATGATCTGAAACACTAGTGTGTAACAAATATGGAAAGAAATTAAGAAATCAGGAAGGGGGCAAACAGTGGGCTTGAGAAACATTGACATAACATTTATATTTGTAAGTAAGTAAATTTATACAAATTCAGACAAAGTGCTTCACGTCAAATAAAACCAACAACAAAATGGTAAATGGCCTGTATTTTATATAGCGCTTTACTAGTCCCTAAGGACCCCAAAGCGCTTTACATATCCAGTCATCCACCCATTCACACACTGGTGATGGTAAGCTACAATGTAACCACAGCCACCCTGGGGCACACTGACAGAGGCGAGGCTGCCGGACACTGGCGCCACCGGGCCCTCTGACCACTACCAGTAGGCAACAGGTGAAGTGACTTGCCCAAGGACACAACGACCGAGACTGTCCAAGCCGGGGCTCGAACCAGCAACCTTCCAATTACAAGGCGAACTCCCAACTCTTGAGCCACGATCGCCCCAACAAAAGAACTAAACAATAAAATAGAGTGAAATGTTACCAAAGTTCCAGTCTAAAAAGCTTTTCGACTCCACTGAGTTCACAGATCACAGACTGGAGAGACTGAGATTTAGAGTACTTGTTTCTATTTGTACTTGTTTTCGTTTCAGTCTCATTAAATTTGTTTTGAAGTTCGATGAAAACAAAATATGCTAAACAGGGACGTGTGAATGCCTTTTTCTGCTATTAATCACAACGTTGTGTACAGATCTTATTTAGAATTTCCTTTTATAAAATGTATTCATGCACTGGGAATGATCCTGGCTGCCCTCAACCACCTCCTGTCCCCCACCCCCCCGGCCTGCTTTTCTAAAAACATGTTGACCTGGATTGGTTCTCAAAGTGAGAAATGAGGCAGCCGCCTGCTTCTGTGTAAATTGGCTCTTGTGGCATTCGAGGGGGAGTCATCAAGCTGGGCCACAGAGACGAACAGCACTACAGAAAATAGCTCCAATCAACTGCTTATCAAACTTAAAAAGGACTAAAGAGATGAGTTATTAAAAAGGTGTTGAGGGCTTTTGGTGATAATTTCCATCGTTGACCTTCTCAATTAGGTTTGCTGTGGGAAAATGTGTGGGTGCTTTTGAAGGGAAAAAGTGATGTCTGAAACAGAGACTTGCCTGCAGCAAAACATGTCACTAAAATGAATTGATATCCCACTGCCACCTATATGGGTGCTATATCTATACACAGGTGGCTCTGTTGGCAGCAGTGACAGTCTTCCCCTCACTAATTACAGGCCTTTCTGTTAGACACAGTATTTGGTATTTATAGGATGGCTGTAAGAGTGTAAGAGTGGCTGTTTTCAGCTTCAGGCTTTTGCACTGTAACAAACTGCTGTAAAATACCAGAAATTAAGTCCTTTAATGCACAATTTAGTGTGAAAACCACTAAATACTGTGAATGCTTAGTCCTCTAAAGAAAGAAAAATAATTAACAGCAACCTACCACACATTTTAGTGTAATACAGAGTTTTATATTTAAGCTAAAAGAATCAGGTTTAACATACTTTGATGTTTATTTTAGTTATTTTGTCTTTAGATTGTTGTGATGTGATGTCCATTTTGTGTTGATGAATGCAACTTGCAACTTTTTTCACGTGTGTTAGTAAGCATGAATTTGTAAGTAATGCATTTTAATAGGAAGTATATTTTGTGCATGAAGCATTATTTTGTCGAGAGAAAGCTAAGAGACATTACCATGGCAACCATGAAACCAAAACTTGAATCTTGTGTTTTAAACAAGATTTAAGCTCAAGATCATTTCTGTCCCTACTCAGGTCTTTATTAATACACCAACTTTACATATAACAAACAATATTTAATTAATACTGGATTTAAAAATGATGTCTGAAAGTCTGTGACATGCACATGGGTCTCCTGCATAGAGAGTATTTAGGATTTTTCATGTTATGTGGATAGTGCTTGAAAGTTGTCCGCCATATTGGATGTAATACAGCCATTGGCTGCTTGGGAGAAATGTTGTTCCTGGGAGATGCTGGCTCTCGCTGGATCAAAAGCTGCATCAAAAGGTTCTTAGTGAATGCTTTGGTTGTCACAGCTTCCTGCAGTTTTTCATGTACTCGTGAACTACTAGCCCAGTAATTAGGAGGTACTAGTACGTCTTAATAAAGTCTTCAACACAAACTGGAAATGGAGAACGTTCGCTTTCAAAGTAAAAGTTGTGGGTCAGAACTGCAGGCAACATCTGCAGGGCAGGCATCACACTTTTCACAGTTTCTCTAAAGTTTGGAGAGTAGCTGGTGAGTATTTATAGACAAGTCTGTCACTTCAAAAAACAAACAAAACAAAACTATGACCGTAGCAATAGTGAAGAAAACAACAGGTTTTTAATGGCTGGCTAGGCATAAACACTTTTTCCCCAGCAGCATATGGTTGCCAGATGGTCACTGTGTGTGACTTAATGTTGTCACAATGATTGTCACATAGCCAAAAACTGTGGACTAGTAAATGTTGTGTGGCTAGTGGTCATGTGTTTGCAAAACCAAAACAGAAAAAAGTAAAGTAGCCCCTTGGTTTGAAAAGTAAAGTCAGCACAAAGTGACTGTAACCTGCATCTTTGTAAGGGCCACCTAGGGGCAACGGCTGTGGTTGCAAAAGCTACCAAGCTATATATACATATATATATTACTTTGAGTGGATTTTCTTAATACAAAAGTTTTAAAAAAATCTATAAATAAATTTAGGAGGAGAACATTTAGGAGGAAACGTTTTATAATAATGGATTGCATTTATATAACGCTTTTCAAGACTCTCAAAGCACTTTACAGTTCCACTATTCATTCACTCTCACATTCACACACTTGTGGAGGGAAGCTACATTTGTGGCCACAGCTACTAACAGAAGCGAGGCTGCCATATCGCGCCATCGGCCCCTCTGGCCAACAAGTAGGTGAAGTGTCTTGCCCAGGAACACAATGACCAAGCCAGACAGAGCTGGGGATCGAACCGGCAACCTTCCAGTTACAAGATGAGCTTCCCAACCCCCTGAACCACGATCGCCCCAATGACAATAAAAAATAAAAAATGACAAAAAGGGAAAATAATTATACCCCATAAATGACCCGACTCAGTCACTTGAATGTTAGTCATGTGTATTCATGGCTGAATGGGTGAGTAGAGTAACATTCCCTTAACAGTATGATTTAAAGTGGGTAGGAGAAATACAACACACCTTAGTGCAAGAACAGAAGAAACTCAGAAACATAACACAAAATGTAATCAAAATCATACAAATTGCAATACATTAAATAACTGCTTTATGAGTACTTAAGTAGAGTATAGCCTGAAGTATAGCCTCCTAGATTAATTCTGGCCATCTCAGTGCAAAGTTAACAGACAAATTTTTTACAGTGTACAATAAAGATCTGTCACGGGATTATTATTATACTGCTTCATGTGTAACCCACATTCAAGTGTAAATGCCACCTTGTTTTTGATTGTGAAACGTTGTGAATCATCACACTCCTGCCTTTAATGGGCAAAACAGTAATAACATGTTTAGTTTCATTCAGACTTCTTAGAAGCAGCACACGCTGTTCCTTCGAGTTATTGTCGGCCCACTTTGTCCCTCTTTGTACTCACTTACTTGATTCCCTGACCTCTGACCTCTGTGCCTACACTACTTAGTCCTATTTCACTGCAACCCAACACCTCCTCATGCGATGTAACGCCCACCTGCTGTCTCATGACTAGAAAGTAAGGAGTTTTTAAAAATAAACCATGTGGCGAGTGCGTTTGTGTATTTATGTGCAAAAGAAAGAAGGGAAAAATAAGGTTTCCATGGAAACTAAAGAATTGTGTCTAATTGGCAATAACACTTCAAAGAGGTCTGAAATAAAAGGCCATAAAGCTGGCCTCGCGCAGTCGTTTGGAAATGAATGACAACATACAATCAACACTGCTTGTTTTGATTTATTATTAATGCTTTATTTATTTACACAAATTGATAGTTCAATCTGTGCAGAACAAGCACAACATGGTTTTGGCCACTGTAGCAGCCCGTTCTGTCTATTTCTGGGATGGACGCTTATAAGAATCCAAAGAAGGAGAGATTATTTTGGCACACAGGTGCTCTGTTTATTCAGCATTCCCCCCCCCCCCCCCCCCCCCCCCCCCCACACACACACACACACACACGCACACATGCAAACACACATGTGAAAGTGCGTGAATGGACAAAATCAAATATCGACCTGACTGCCAAAAGAAAATCCCTCTGAAAGCTAGTTAATCCCCAGTTAATCTGAAGATTTTCACATTAATCAGAAATGTGCATCCATCAAATTTCAAAAAGTACTGAAGATGCTCATCACACATTTTTTGATCTGTAAGTGAGTCCTGTAATTGCTCATTCAATTTCACCTCTCATAGCAGACCACAGCAAGCCCTAGCTGCCCTACCCTAGCTTAAATTTGGTGAGAAATTAAAAAAAAAATCCTGTGGTCATAATAGCTGCAGCTCAATTTTCCTTTAAGTGTTGAGTTTAATTTATCTGCAACTTAGAGGCTTTAGATTTTTATTTCCAAATTGTCAGTTGAAGTTTCCAGGATGTTAACACAGACATTGTTATGTAACCTGTTAATCCAGATGTTAATCTTACTTAAATAACACTTAATCAAATGAAAAATACAAATGACTTGGGAGCAGCAACAAAAGTTCCATTTTATTTAGTCTCACATAATTTATGGTTGATTCTTAGAGGAGGAAGAACTGAACCGGTGGAAGGTTTGTAGTGATTTCTCTCTTCTACCACTCTTCTTGTCAAAAGACTGGTTGTTCAGTCATCAGGGTTGACAGTGCAAGCCATTTGTATCCTGCAAAAATAGACAAAAAAATGGAAGAGATCAGTTTTGTGTGTCAACTTAGTTGTAAAGCATGTGCCATTTACAGTATCCTCTTGTTGCCTACCTTTAAAGAAGCTTTAAATGATTCAAAACCAGTCAGATCCTGTGTGTCGGTGTGCTATTCCTGTAAATAGCTGAGCATTCAGCATGTTGCTATGTATATTTTTGTTGACTACTGAAGACTTTTTATATCCACACGTGTTAATATGAGGAATCGATTGCTGACTGTAAGCTGGCGAGAAGTGACAACACTGATTTGAACAGCACGAGAACTCTGCAGAATCAAAACCTGGACAGCTATCTGCAGAGGCGAGCATGGAGAGTCCACGCACAGAGATTTAATGGCCAAAAAGTTTTGTGCAGAGACTTTGGGTCCCCCTCCAGTGATAGGTGCGCTATTCACTGTGTACCCTGCATTCTTATTCTTGCTCTAGCAGCTGAGAATCCTAATGACTGCATTAAAAAAGGAAAATTTTCACACATCCAGTAAAATAGTACACCTTCATATTTCCTCAACATAAGCTGCATTAAATTTTGTAATCTCTGGATTTTTAATTAAAATTTCTGACTCAAACTGATTTATGAATACATTTCAGTAAAACTCACAACATTAAAATCAACCATAGCAGGATTTTCTTTTTAATATGAAACCTGATTAACATAAAGTCAGCTAAGCCAGATATCATATGTCAAAGTAAAGCTGCAAGTCTTTTTTTTTTTGTTGACTTTTCAATAGCCAGATCGATGACTGAGACCCACACCAGTGAAACTGAAGAATACCGTGGGTTCCTCTTTGCATGTACACCACTTTGTTATATCTGATGCCGAGTAATATGACAGTCCTCCTGCTATTAACCCTATAATGCCATCCTCTAGAGTATTAATTCAAAATCAGAGTTAAGACGTGTCCTTGATTAGCAACAATGGGCTTCCCTTAAAATGACACAATGCTACAGATGATTACAGATCAAGGTTTGCTGTGAACCTACAAATATTTCTGCACTTCTGACAATCCTGTCCAGTCTCTTCCTTATTTTCAGTCAGGTTATCAGACCAGAAAGACATATTGAGCATAATAATACTTTCAATCAAGCAGACAAAGTGTTACACATTACACATTTTATTACACATAAAATTTGTGATTTTTTTTCTTTTGTTTTCACTCAGGTCAAAACAGAACCTGAGCAGGACTGATTGTATGTGTTATTGTATGCATTAGCCATAGATATATGTTCCTAATAAATAGGCAAATCGGTGTAATCATACGGAATAAATTTAGCAGTTTTCCCAGTAAGAAGATGAAACTGTAGATGTTCCAAACATGCATCTAAAGTGGGGATTTAAGGAATACCTTTGATATTACACAAGAAAAGTCATGTTGTGTCCTTATTCCATATAAACACACACTAAAATGCTTCACAGACACTTCTTCTATTTCTACAAGATTTTGTCAGGATTACAAAAGTCTTCACTGGTGTTTATCTTTTGTTTTCTTTTCTTTTTTTTGGATGTGAGTCTCAATATCTGCCTGAGTGGGCTAAAGTCTAAATTATACAGTCCACATCTCCACTCTCTGGGGAAAACAATAGCACATATAAATAGGATCATAATCAGAGCTCTCTCTCTCTCCCTCTCTCTCTCTCTCTCTCTCTCTCTCTCCCTCTCTCCCACACACTCACGCTAGCAGGGATCAGGGCAGATGCACAACCACAAGGCTGGAGCGGCTCTGATCAGCTACTATGGAGCAACAAGCCCAAGCTCAGGATGGAGGCATGTGCAAGTTCGTGCAAAACAACTCTTGGAGCGTATTCATGACATAGGTGTTTCTCTATTAAAGGGAAGCAAGGAAGAAAAAGAGGGGAGAGCGGCAGAGACTGTAAATCCACTCAAGTTTTTTTTTTTTTTTTGGAGGATGAAACTACTAATTCAGTCTGCAATAACACAAAGGTGAGTGTTTAAAGCTCCATCTTTATGTTTGTTCCCCCACATTAAAGGACTTAGTCATAAGAAGTGTTTTAAGTTTATAATGATGGAACAATTGTGTAAGCTTTTAGCCCAGCGTATTTCCTTTCGTCACCCAAGTCTAGATCTCTTTAAAAGTGCATTATAAGGAGCTGCCACCTTCGTAGGCTCTGCTGCAGTTCTTCTTTCCCTGTTCTAACTAACTAATTAACTACCGAGAAAATGTAATCAATACTTAAACAAAACCCTGACGCTACTGAATAAGTCAACTGTAATAAATGTGGGCAGGGCAAACAGATAGAGGAAAAGATTTCAAAGGACTACATCATTTTCAAGGTTAGGATAGTATTCCGCTCTCACCACCCTCCTCCTCCACCTCCCAGCTGTCAATTATTCCTGCAGGCTTTGGATTGATTTTCAGCACTGGACAGCTCCTGTGGCCTCAATGAAACGGACACACGTCATAGCTGCAGCTTTGTTTGAAAACTGCCCCGTCATAACTTTTGCGTGCACTGTGTGAACCATTGATCGGCTTGTTAGATCTTCTCCTGCAGGGATGGACGGAGCAGAGATGGAAACTTAATCTTATGTGTTTTTAATGTTTTAATGTTTTTAATATCGAAAGTGCTGATGCCATAGTTCAGTTGTCACTCAAATACCAGCAAAATGCATTCCCTTGAGTTTCAGTCCCTGTTCATTATCAGCAGGATATCAAGTCAATCAAAGGCAAATTTTCAAGTGAAGTCAGAAGTCAGTGGTAATAAAATCAAAGTCCAGTTGCCAGTTTTTGTTTTCCTGTCAAGTCAAAGGTCTCAAGATTAATGACTAGAGTTTGGCTTCATCCACATCTCTATTACAGAGCAAAAATACAGGTGTGAGGTCATATAAACCAGTATGTTTATCTAATGCACTCTAAAGGGAAGTAAAAGTGAAGTGAGAAGAGTAGCATTTTTTCTGAAATGTACAAAATTGAAGCAGAAACTGTTTAAAGTTTAAAAATAAAGATTAGATTCCACCACTGCGTGTAATTAAAATTTATAGACAGACTGTTCATCGTTCATTCTCCAAATTGAACAGTGAAAATCACGACATAGTGTCCATTATAAAAGTGCTTTTATGATACAGATTATTGATACACTGAACAACCATCCACAAACTATCACAGCAGCTGCATCCTTAGAAAGGAAACCATTCTTCCCTTTTTTTTCATTTACTTGAGCTGATTTGCCTGTGTTCATTATCGTGAGGTCCATGAAGCCATGAGTCTGGTAAGCGCAGGGACGTTTCCAGGGTTTTGCAATTGGGGTGACACACGGGGTCATGAGAAACAGGGGCAGGGGTGGGGCACAGGAAATCCAAATATTTAATGAGATTTAAAAGTCAGTGTAGAAAAACTGGGCAAGATTCTCTGCTTCATGCACAGCCTGTTGATGTTTGATGTTGCATGTCCTGTTGATGTTTTTATTTTTTTGTGTGTTGGATACAGTAATTGTTTTAAAAGTGTAAAAAAAAAAGTATGTACATTTTTATTTAAGTAAAAGTTATATTCCTATATGTTTAAAAAACAAAAAACAAAAACAAAAGTAAGAAAAAGGAGAATACCCTAGTAATCTTCTGATGGCACATGATCTATTTATTAAGGTTTTTGTGCATCTCTGTAAATAATCAAATTCAAGGTCTGGTTAAAAATACATAAAAACATTCATAAAAATTGTATTCAGAAAATTCCTTCACTTTAAGATGGCTCATAATACAGAATTTTTATGGAACTTTCTGCAGTGTACTTCAATCGCTTAATAGTGCACAAAAAGTTATACAAACAAAAATATTTTAATTAAATAAAGCAAACATACTCATTATGTTGCACATTTCATAATCACATATATATTCTTATTGGATCATAATTAATGATTCATTGCTGTTGATCACTTTAGTGTTGGAGCTGATGATTATTTATCTTTACAATAAATTGTGTGAAGTAGAAAGTACAGTATTTGGTCATACAGTGGTGCTGGGCAATGTAATACTAGCAGTATGCTAGTCCAGCAGCTGTTACCAGCACTTACTTTATCCACTGGCTTGTATATGTAGAAGACTATAATTCTTTTGTTAAGACTAAACCTTTTCAACAGTTTCAACTAGTCACTGCTTATTTCGTGTGTGTGTGTGTGTGTGTGTGTGTGTGTGTGTGTAGTCAGGTCTGCTGAGTGATCAAGATCCTATTTTTTTTTTACTTGGACAGAGTGTAGAGTCAGTGCTGTCCTCAGGGATATGTAGGTCCTTCTCACTTAAGAACATCTTGTACAGAAATACAGAAAAATAGAGGACAACAAAAAAAGAAAAGTCACACCCAAAAGTGTGCCAGTTCTCTCGCACATTTCTTTATAAAAAAGCCTTTACACAGGCAGAAGGAAGAAATACAAAAACAGGGTGCAGAATACACGTGTGTGTGTGTGTGTGTGTGTGTGTGTGTGTGTGTGTTACTCTATTGCGGTGTGTAAATCTTCTAATTTTATGCAAATGGCACTATAAAATCTGTATTTTTTCCCACTCTTTGGCCACCTCACGTGACCTTGCACCTGTAAACCTTTATTTCTTTGCTTCTTTCCCTATTTCTTTATCTGTGTGTTTCTTTTTTCTCATTCCCCTCTTCTCATATGATCAGATGTCAGATTACATGATCAGATTACACAAAAGGGCTTAAGCCAGGTCATAGAGCTACTGCCATCCACCTTTCGTATTGTTGTTTGGATTGAGGGATTAAGGGAAGTAGTAATCTGTTATTTGGAGAGGGCTTCCTCCATCCTCTCTTCTGCATGGGATTATTATGTTGGAATATGAAAGTTTGGTTTGGCTGACGTAGTTGAATAAGAGCTACGTCACGCATGAGCATCCCTCTCAGAGTCTTTGACACAGTATTTAATAATAATATTAATCTTGTAGAGCTTTGTCATGCACTGTACTGTATCCCTGTTGAGTTTCGGTGCGACTCTGTGGATGGCTCTCTCCTCTCTGTCAGTTTATCTCGTCCTGTCTCACCGGATAAATCATCATCACACACAAACACACAGAGCACAGCGAGTCAGTCCCTTTGAGAGGAGAGATGTTCCTATGGCGACAGCTAATACACTAACTATGATCATCAATCCTCTCTCTCCCTGGACTACTGTCAGCTGGGGAAAAGGGACCAGCATGCATAAAAAACAGTAACTGACTAATGATGAGGAATAAGAAAATAGAAGAGAAAGTACAAATATCCAAAAGTGACATCGCACTACAGTCCGTTGTTTTACATAGAGGACACAGGAAAAGGTAGTGAGTGGGTCTGTGGTAAACTTTTCTCAACTTCGAGGGGAAGCAAACCACTGATTGACATATAGCAGTATAATAGACGGTTACCTAGGCAACAGGGGCCTTGAATGTCCATTAGTGACAAACGGTTAGGTTCAAAGCGATACTTGAGAAGTGATCCGCTTCCTGTGTGGACATACCTTAAGGAGACATTAATTCAGTGAAGAATTGCAGAGAATTTCAAATTGCTAGGATTATTTAAATCCACATGTACAAGCTGTATACTGCTCCGTTTAGGTTTTAGCACCACAGTTCAGCATTTTGACTAAAGCTGGAAGGAATTTTAGGTAGTTTGTGCCACATTTAGGCAGCCTGAAGAGACACCACACAGGAAGTGTTTCATATTCGTAGCTGATGGATGCGATTTAACATGTGTTACATGATGGTAAAGGCTCGTATTTAAAGTAAAGGGGTTGTTCAAACTCTACCTTATTTTATTTTTACTTATTTTGTAACTGGTGGAAACAAAAATGGGCCTGTATTTCATGATGTTTACCTCCATAGCTGTTTTGTTCGTGTTTTAGTAAGAACAAAGCTTGTTTTATGAAACTTATGAAGCCCAATAAAGTGACAGCATTTTCTGAAGCATCAGGAGTGTCACCTGCACTTCTAGAAGGTGAACTTGGTTTTGTGAAACCACTACTTCTATAATCATTAAATACATTAAATTGTATTTAACTGCGTTCACTGAAAGATGTTTCTATGGCTTTGTCAAAATGATGATCACCATGACAACAACACTATACTGTTGTGCTGTACTATAAATACTGCAAGGTATTTCCCTTATTTTGGACACTATGTGATCAAACAGATCAGCCAACGTGGCTCCAAAGGCTTAACTACAACTACAAAAAAAAAAGTTTTGTTCGGGGGCTAATAGTTTGAGAGTTATCATTTTTTATTTTATTATATCCATGCCCTTTCATATCTTCAAACTTTGTAAATTGATTTTTAATTATTTATTTATATTTTTCTGTAGTGTTGTCCGCTCTTTAAAAACAAAAATCTTCTTTACTTCTGACATTGACTAAAACTTAAAAACAAATGAAATAAAGCATAATAAACTTATAAGTATAATTTTAATTTCCACCATTGTAATAAAAAGAAACAATCTTTAACCACTAAGGATAGGCAGTTCAGTTTAATCTGCTGTCAAAGAAGTCAAGAAAACAGAAGTAATAAATGGATTTTGTGAATGTGGCTGAAGCACAAATAACGTGCTTCATGAATGTGTGTATGAATGTGGCGTGGAGTTAAAAGCATTTTGAGTGCTCGCTTAAATGTGAAAAGCACAAGGGTATATGCACTCACAGATAATTTAACTACATGTGCCTGTTCAATCCAAATGTCTAATCATCCAAATACATGGCAGCAACTCCTTGCATTTGGGTATGCAGACACGATCTAGATGCCCTGCAGAAGTTCAGCATGGTATGGTTGTGGCTGCTGTTCAAAAGAGAGAACAGCATTGGTTTCAAAAAAGAGAAAATATCTGGCGCGTGGCAGTTCTCTGGTTGAAAATGCTATGCTGATGTCAGATGTCAGAGGAGAATGGCCAGGCTGCTTTGAGCTGAAAGAAAGGTAGTAAGTTAAATAACAGTCATTAAAATCAAGGTATGCAGAAGAGCATCTCTGAACACAAAATAAATGAAACCTGAAGAAGTCTGGAAAAATGTTGCCTCGTCCAATGAGTCTTAATTTAGATCGCAGGTCAGAATTTGGTGTCAACAACATAGCTGTGTCTTGCCTTGCATCAGTAGCTCAGGCTGCCATCAGTGGTGTAATGGTGTGGGGGGAATATTTGGGACAGTTTGGGCGTCTTAGTACAAACTTAGAATTGTTTAAATGGCAAAGCTTACCTAAGTATTTTTTGCTGACCATGTCATTCTGTTGGCTGCTTCCAGCAGGATAACGCACCATGTCGCAAAGTTTAAATCACCTCAAACTGGTTTCTTGAAAATGGCAATGAGTTCTCTTTACTTAAATGGCCCGCTCAAAACAACAGAGCACCTCTGTGGTGTGTTGGAATGAGAGATGAACGACAAATCAACAGCATTTGTGTGAAGTTATCATGTCAGTATGGCATTGTGTATGTGTGAATGTCAGTACTAGTCAATTTACAATTTAAGATGAAATTACTGATATTTGGAAAAACTGTAAATCATCAAAAAAAACCAAAAACAAACTTTATCTTGAGAAGCGAAACAAAACTGTCATGTAATGTCATGTAAAACTGCAAAGCCTAAAGAAGCAAATATAATAGCGTTATTAATGACATGTTTCTGCTGACAAATCTAAACAAAATTTAGTCAAAATATAACAAATCTACAATAAATCAGGGCAACAACAAAGAGTAATTTTCCCATTATAAATGCAGGCCAAACAGACCAGTCTGTGAACTGTGTCGTGCTCGCCTTAGCCAACAAATGAACTTGTTGACACTCACCCGGGTCTGACCCGTGTGGCATGGCATACCGCCTGACGTCTTTAAGAACTCCATAAGTAAAGGTTCCCTCTTCCAGCTGTGAGAGTTAAGATGATGTAATCATCTGCCCTATTGGGATTATCCAATAGAAGATCATCCTTTATCCAGCCACTGAGCAGCCAGTTCGTAACATCTGTCCTTGGTGTAACACGAGTGTGGAACCGTTGCATACAAGGGTTCATTACACGACATCCAATCCCATCAAAATCTGCTTGCGTGTGTGTGCTCATGTGTGTTAAAATGTGTAGCGGTGCATGTGCTTGTTATTGACGTAACGGTGATATTGAACGGAGGCTTTTAAACTACAGTTGTCAGAAATTTTCCCAAGACAATCCATTTCTGCTCTTTCATTAATGCAGGCCTGTCGGCTAATTCACATCAGCCAAAGTGATTCATGTACAATAAAACATAAACCACTAACGCCCTGTTGTGTTGCGTGTGGCTGGCCCTCTACTGGTTATGCAACCTTGTGGTTTTTGTTCATCCCGGTTCCCGGTTTGCTGACATAACCCTGTCATCAGGCCAAAGCAGCGAATCAATTGTTCCTCTAACAGTAGATTACCACTGATTCATCTCTTAAAACCTTTGTCCCTTCCACAGCCTGTCTGGTTTTCCACCCCTGGTTTGGCCTGAAGGTCCCTAAGGCTAATCACTAGCAAGGACCTAATCAATGTGCTGTCATTATACAAAACTGTCTGGTCTGCTCCATGCATTAGGAAAGGCCAAAGTTTTTGAGGGATTTTTGATTGTGAATTTTTGACCTTTTTTTGTGGATCTATGGATGGTGGGCTGTGGGACATTCTTGTCTTCTGTTTGTGTGTTAGCCCCCATTTGACGAGATGTCATTACTTTATTACAAATATTCACGGTCCAGTGAGAATCAGTCGTACTATCTTCAGTGTCTCTGAGATTGCTTTAGGTTGTTATTCTCCATTAAAAAGTCTAAACTAGCGAAATTGTTATTTTTTATGTTGCTGCTTTTTCAATCTTTATTTTATCACATCAGAGCATATTTGTGTGGTGAATTAATATATATTCACTTGACTCCGGATCTGCCCTTATTCTTCGTAGCATGGATTTGGCTATGAACTGAAGATGCTGGAGATTGGTTCATTGTTTAATGACCAACTATGCAGGTGTACCTAATAAAGTGTCCAGTGAGTGACAATGTAGACTGCGAGTGATAAACAGACAGGTGAAAATTATCCGAATGTTCAGTGTTAAAGAAATTCTCAGAAATTTAAATTGGTGCATTAAAATGTAATGCAGAAATCCTCTAGATTTGCCAGAGGAATGGTGCAGAAGGTTTACAGTAAATCAACTGAATAATCTGCATTAGAGCTGGCAATAATGTTCATGCATGTTACTGAAGAAGACTGGACTGTCCATTTTACTGCTGACAGAATTTTCTATAATGTGATGGAATGACACTGGAAGGGGCAGTGGGAATCATAATCGTATCAATAATATCATTGGATCATTAATTATGGATTTACTGATGTGTTGTATGATGTGTAGGTGTTGTATATCAGTGCCTTTTATAGATCTATATATAACGATGGAAATGATGGAGGGGAAACTGAAGATGGTTAATTCCTGGGCCCTCGGGGGATATGATATTCCTAGGAATTCCCAGGAATTAGCTATGTTCAGTTTCCCCTCTATAAGTTGTTGCATTATATATGCTGTGATCTATGCTCAAGTTTTGATGTATTCTCATATTCTAAAAAACTTCAGCATGGCTCCTCTTTGTCCTCTACATTCACAGAAAATGCACCAAGAGAGCACAGTGCTGATAACAAACGCAAGTCACACCTGAGCTCATACTGCCTCCCTGTTCAGCAACAGTACGTTAATGGTTGGAACTACCCGCCCCAACCTACATTACTGCCCCCGCAGATACAGCCTGATGATCACTGGTGCCATGGGAGCGGTGCGGGTCAACAGGTAAGAGGCAATGGGAATGAAACCATGTCAGTGGATGCAGCTTCTAGAACATTTCTTCCTTTCAATTTGGCAAAGTATGTCCATTCATTAGTAGCCTTTTAAACATAGATATATTAATAGTAAACCACAAAATCAAAGCATTAGATTGAAACAGATGCACAACTTTACTCCAAGTTTTAAAAAATTGAATTACAGGATTTAACTATAGTTTAACTGAGTCTTACTAGATCACTAGGCTATCAGCTTTTAGAACATTGTTTTTAGTGAGCCACAAAACTTTCTTTATTTTTTTCCATCTACGCACTGATATTTACAACAACTAACAAAAGATGATTACAAAAGACAGCGCTGATGCCATGCAAACATGTAACTTTGGCCAAGAAACTCAGAGGCTTAATGATGCAAGGATTAGTACGGCTGCAGAATATAGATTAAAGTTGATACAGCCTGTATTTATATCTGCTTTTATATAACCTAGTCATACTAATATCTGATTGACAGCTTATTAAAAACTAACAACGTGCTTCTGTATAACACTGATCTGCAAATGAGTTACTGTTTGTGAAATTCCTAAAAAAGTGTAACATTTAATAAAGTACTTTAAAAAAGAAAAAAAGAAAAATAGTTGTACTTACTTGTTGCCATATTTCAATCCCAAGTACATAGAGCTGTTAGAGCTGCAGGTCTGTCAGGATTTGTTAAGGCAGCTTGGAAATTATTACGTTTTTTAATTCCCGTCTGTGCAGCCATTCATACTGTTGATACAGGTGGATGATAAAATCTAAAACAGCAGTTTTCATTTTAGGCTCCATAAACTACTAATTAAGAATTTAGTTTGACTCTTTTTTTTTTTTTTGTTTCTTTCTAAGTTTTTCCTTCATTTTTCTTCCAGATACAGCATCGTTTCCACAGATGAAGATGCTCTGAAGATCTCCAGCCTGGGCCTCCACAACGGACACAGTCCTCTGAGCCAGCAAACGATCTCCGGCGCCTGCATGCGAGGTGAGGAAGGAGGAGGGGGAGGAGGAGAGTGTCCCGGAAGTGATGACGGAAGAGGGGCTCTGTCTCTGAGGGTGACAAATGATCCGATTGTCCACAACAGCTGCCGAGCTTCACCTTCATGCCGCCTGGGCCTGGATCTGGGCATCGGGCGTGTGCGCAGTCGCTTTGTGAAGAAGAACGGCCAGTGCAACGTGGTTTTCAACAACATGGAGGATAAACCACGACGATACCTGGCTGACATCTTCACCACTTGTGTGGACATACGCTGGCGCTACCTCCTGCTCATCTTCACCACCACCTTCCTTCTGTCTTGGCTGCTGTTTGGCCTGATCTTCTGGGGAGTGGCATACGCTCATGGAGACTTTGACATTCGCATCCCTAATAAGGACGGAGATACTCGAAGTAGCGCAGAGGAAGGAAAAACCGAGTGGCGGCCATGTATTCTCCACATCCAGGGTTTCATTGGGGCATTCCTCTTCTCCATAGAGACCCAGACCACCATTGGATACGGTTTCCGGTGTGTCACCGAAGAGTGTCCGTTTGCAGTGGTGACCGTTGTGGTGCAGTCCATTGTGGGCTGCATTATTGACTCCTTCATGATAGGGACCATCATGGCAAAGATGGTGCGGCCCAAAAAGCGGGCGCAGACCTTGCTGTTCTCGCATCACGCTGTCATTGCTCTGCGAGACGGGAAGCTGTGCCTCATGTGGCGGCTGGGGAACATGCGCAAAAGCCACATTGTAGAGGCCCACGTCCGTGCTCAGCTCATAAAGCCCTATGTGACTGCAGAGGGCGAATACCTCCCCTTGGAGCAAACAGACATTGATGTTGGCTATGATGACGGACTGGATCGGCTGTTTCTGGTGTCGCCGCTGGTGGTGGTCCACGAGATCAACAAGAACAGTCCTCTGTATAACCTGAACCGCAATGACTTGCAGAAGGAGGACTTTGAGATTGTGGTCATCCTGGAGGGCATGGTGGAGGCGACAGCTATGACCACTCAGGCTCGCAGCTCCTACTTGGCCAAGGAGATCCTTTGGGGTCACCGCTTTGAGCCTGTGGTGTTTGAGAAGGGTGATCGCTACAATGTGGACTATTCCCGCTTCCATAAGACCTATGACGTGCCATCTACACCTATTTGCAGTGCCAGGGAACTGAACCAGATGATGGGTCACAGGGGGCACTCCTCATCCTCCAGCTCGAGCTGCTCTCAGTCCCCCTCACCGTTTGCTCCGAGGGCGAGTCATCGCCTACTGGGCTCACACTCTCCCAGTGCTTTCTGCTACGAGAATGAGGTAGCTTTGTGCTGTGGGGATGATGAGGATGAGAAGGATCCAAAGGAGCAGCTGGGCGATTTAGGTTTCAAGGAGACATTTGTGGAAGAGCAGAGAGTGGAGATGTTATGTGTTCTGGACACAGAAAATCAGATCAGCCTTGACAGACTACAGCCTGCTCTACCTTTATACATCAGCAGAGAGTCAGGAGTTTAATCAATGGTAATGACTGCTCTTCCGTTTATTTCCTCTCTTTGCGTGCACCCAACCAAAGTATTGAACTCTTGTAAAAAATAAAAGATGGTGAACGCAATAAAGCACACACATCTTGCGAAAATACACACAGCTTTTAGTTCACATGGTTTCAGATAATGCACACTTTCAGTGTAACATCAACATCTGTCGAACCGCACAGCTCACCTGCTCTTAAACACGGTGACGAGGTAATTGTCTTCAATCACGAGTTACCCTGAAAATTCAATTGCTTACTTGTCTGTTTCTGTGTGACCTGTGTTTTAGGTGCAACTAAGCTTTCTGTTATTGATTTCCATTCATTTTTGTTTTTGTAAATATGATATAATTTTATTTTAACTTTATAATGACTTGACATCATATGCAGATAGCTACAGGATAAAAAAAAGCAAGCATGACGCAAATGCTTCAAACTTTAACACACTTGCTTTCTTTGTGTAAAAATAAATTACTTCTGCATTTTCATCTTCTGTCTTCTTGCCTGAATTCTGCTGCATTTCACATCTGATAAGTAAGCACTTCTCTCTCTTTTCTTTCGAAGTTCATCACTGTATATTCTTTAGCGCTAACAAAGCACAGATGAAATCCAGAACCACACTATACAATTCAAACCTGTGCACACGATGAACAAGCACTTTACTCTTACTTTTTTTCAACAAACACAAACACTTTGCAACTGTGTGATGTTTTGTATGAACAAAACCACCTAATAAACAGCAGTATGTACTGTTATGACTGGAACTGCCTCTCGTCAGTCTCGAAATCATTTCACATTTTCAAATAATTTTACAGCTGTCATTTACCACTTTGATCAGTCCAATTACGACATACTTTTAGCCTTATTATGTGTTGTGATGTAACAGGTGCTTTTCTATGAGAGTATACAAATGAGTAGTTTCTAAAAAAAAATTAAAACCACTTCAAACTGCTAAAAACTGAAGCATGTTTAAAGCCTAGTGCAAAAAAAAGAAGAAAGGTTCAGTCTCTATATTTGAACCCTCAAAACAACTTTATAGGGGCTCAATAAGCTGGTGATTTGCAGTGCCTGCGTCCATCTTTTATATACAGTCTATGAAAAGGGCTCTAACGAAGGCTCTGGGTTATTTGTTGCACTCTTTTATTGTTGCTATAAACTAAACTTACATTAACCTCCTAGGACCTGGCGTCCACATATGTGGACATTACATTTTGGGTTATTTAGACCAAAATACCTAATTTTGCTCTACAAGGGCCTGATATCCACTTATGAGGACATTATCCTGCTACTGTTCAATCGAAATTTTAAACGAATATACTCATATGTGGCTCTTATTTTTCTTAGAAGCAAAAATCAGGTAAAAAAAAAAAACAAATTGGTAATTTTTTGTTTTTACATTCATCAGGTCCCAATCAGCCCAAATATCAAAGAGAAATTAAAAATGCATGCTGTGGAAGAGTTCTGGTCTTAAGAGGTTAAGATATTTTTAGAAAGAGTATTTTACAGAGTGAAGTCAGTGGATAACAGATTTTTTGGGGGGCTCCACAACTACTTCTTTCACTCTCTTGGTTACCATGGAAGTAGTTATGTTGGAAGTGGGCAAGTCTTAGAAGGAAGAGATGACGCCACATTTTTGTGTGTACCAATCAGGTTTCAGAACCAGCTGACTTTTGTTCTGATGAACATTTGGTTGCTGCTGGTGAAATCTAGTGAATATTGTCTTAACTTAAACTTGAGTATAAATTACTTTGATTTTATATATATGTTTTTAGTTTAAGGAGCTGATGGATGAAGAGAGAGAGAGATGGAGGAAGGTTAGTGAACCAGGAAGGGAAGAAGAGGAGGAAGTGAGGTCAGTTATTAAGGCTGAAGAGTGGAAAAGCGCTTGGTCCAGATGACATACCTGTGCAGGTATGGAGATGTCTAGGGGAGAGAGCAGCAGACTTTTTGAGCAGATTGTTTGAAACAATCCTGGAGAGTGAGAGGATCCCTAAAGAATGAAGAAGTGTACTGATACACTGATAAGGTGATGTGAGGGCTGTGGAAACTACAGAGGGATAGCCCTCATGAGCCTAACCAAGAAGCTAGGTTAAGGAGAGAGACGAGCATCAGTGAGCAAAGGTATGGCTTTATGTCAAGAAAGCGCACTGCAGATGTGATCTTAGCATAAGGAAGCAAAAGGAGTGGCAGAGACGTGTGGTGGAGACAGCGGTGAGGTGTGCAGTAGAAGTGAAGGTGAGGGTGGGATTACATCAGGAATCTGCTTTGAGCCCCTTCTTTTTGACAGTGGCCAATGAGGTCAGGCAGTGGTCTTTGTGGACTATGATGTTTGTTGACAATATTGTGATCTGTAGTGAGGCGGTGGCACTAGAGGTGGAAGAGTTGAGGCCTACTGAGCAGGCCTGTGCTCTGCTTTCAATATGACACGAAGGAATAAATCTTCTGAGTCCCATACATTCTTCTAAAATTGTTACTTAAACAAAGAAATTATGCGACAAATATATTAAGTTGCTCTCATTATATTCCACTCCATTTTGCACCCATCAAAAATCGTGTGACTCCACAGACCTAACTCCTACAGGTATATCATGATGTCACTAGCCAGAAAAAAACAGAACCTTGTTTACAGTTTTTGCTGGGACATGTCAGCCTAACGTTGCATAAACTTGTTTTAACATTACAAATTAGTTTAGACATGGGAGATAATAATTTAGATATATATGTTATAGGCTTAGATAAAAAGATAACCTCTCAAAGTTATATTCTCACATGATAAGATCAACAGCATTAGTCTTTAATGTGAATTTCAGCACTAATCAACCAATTGCTAAGATTAAAATTTGGTCACCATCACAATGCATTATTAATGACAGGCAGCAGATAATTAATAGCCTTCTTCCAGTGAGAAAACAGAATTGGTTCACGCAGACTGGAGAGGCTGCAGAGTGGTTTGTATTTATTTCTTAACAAAATAAATGGACAAAAACAATTCTCAAAAAGCAGTATTACGATTTGGGGAGTCCTGTGGACATATGTTAAGTAACAATAAGATTTATTTTGAAATAAAATCCAAATGAGAAGATTAAAATGAGATTGCAAAATGAAACAACCAGATTCAGCACCAGCAACCACTGTGAGTACCAAATACCATCACTTCTGCCAAAAAGTCCTCTGTCGTGTGCTCTTGATGGGGACTTAGATGCAGCTTTGCCCCTTGGGTTCACAGGCAGGCTAATTCAGTCGTGATATGAAGGGCAAACCCTCCATCAATCTCACCTACAAGACCTACATTTGGACAAGGATGAGCACTTTGCAGTGGCACACATGCAATATTTTTTAATCTGGTTGTGTTTTCGTTTCACAGAGTCACAGAGAAAAGGTCAGATTTCAGCCTGACAAATTGTAGACTGGAATGAAAGGATACTTTGGATACTACTGAAATAAAGAATAAAGACATAAAGAAATAGAAAAGTAGAAAAACAAAGCAAAATATATAAAGAGCATTTAAAACATCAAGAGGAACTGAAGCGAATCTGTAGGAATTTCCTTGGTTGCAGGCTCCATCATGTGGCTGAACTGCGACATTGAACAGTGAAGCCATGAGGAAAGAGCTGTAATATTACTACACTGTTATTATCATGATGTTTATTAAAATGTGATTAAAAACCTTGGAGTAAACAGGTGGTTTCTCTAAAGGGTGATCACTTACAGGAATAATTTAGCACAGTGGCTTAAAATCTGAGGTTCACAGGAGTCATATCAAAGACACAAGGCCCTCAAGAGGATCAGCTGGGTAGAAATGTGGAAAACATCTTGGGATTTTCAGTTTAGATTTTCCTGATTTCTGTCATGGGTAGCCAACTTGCCACTAAACCTCAATAGACCCAATATGTGCTTTTTCTCATCGGAAAAGGTGCTAAAAAACACAGATATTGAACTGAGAATCCTCCAGCAAAATATTAAGATTTTAAAGTGAAGACTACTTGTTGGAAGCGCTTATGTCTTATGAATACTAGTACGTGCCCACGCCTGTTTGTGCTGTCGGCAAACTGCTATACTTAACTTTACTTAACCACATTGAGAAAAAAAGAGGGGATGGTAGCTGTTGTTTATATGCTAAAAATGGGTCATTTCAGCCTGTTGCTAGGTGGTCGCCAGGCATGTACATTTCAGTTTTTGTGGATATAAAGGAAACATTATTGTCATGAAATTAAAACAATACTATTTCCTAATAAACTGCTTTAGGTTCTAAAAGGTTAAAAACAAATAGGTCATTTTATCATATTCTTGGTGGTTTCCAGGCAACCTGAAACCAATTTTTGTAGATATAAATTATAAATATATAATTATAATGCTCAACTCCTCATGGTCTAAGAGGAGTTCATGGACAAAGAAAAAAGAAAGCAGTGACAGACAGAAATTTTATAGAGACGTTCAACCTGCCACCAAAGTAAAAAGGATTCACTATTATAGAATCAGGCTAAATAATCCCATTTAACAACAGAGAAGGTGGGCACATATACTCTCAGGGTTTCGGTCATGACCAAGGTCACGCTTTCTGTTGTAAGGTGTAGCCTGTCTTAAAGGAAAACTCAGAAGTCCAGATCACTTTTAAGTTGCTTTAATCATATTTCCTGTACACGCTGCAACAAGACCTCAGTGTGACAGCTGTGCTTTTATACAATACGCAAGTGTTTACTAAATAAAAGTGTTGTTAATAAAGAGCAACTTTTTGTTGCAAGTATGCTAACATCTGACCTTGCAAATTCCGCACATGACCTCACACATTATAATTTATCTATCTGCAAATCTGAATCCAAATCAAGCTTTAAAAAATGAAGTAGTTGTTGTTGAGTTGACCATCCTTGGAGCAGACTCGCAGTCTTTCTATTTCGGGAGATGCTGTTAAAAGTGTGAATCTAGGTAGCTGCTAAATACACAAAAGTAGTAATGGACTTTAAAGCATAGAGCAAGGTCACGGCATCTCAGTGAAAGCTTAATTAAACAGGGTTTTGTTGTTCTTCCTGTTTTTGCTGTATGGGGACTTCTTGCCATCGAGGAGCTCAATAAATAATTCGTGCGCTACTTCCCCCCTGCTGCTCTTTTTATTTCCTTCTTATGCTTTCAGTCCTTCAGGTGAAAACCGATGCTCTCTCCTGTCTTTCTAACGAGATATTTCCCCTCTTTGCAGTCCTCCTCTCTCCCTGCTGTCACCCTGTCTGTCTATCAGCCTGTTTTCTGATGTCGGTTAATTATCCGTATCGTCTCATCCCCTGTCATCAGTGTCCGTGAGGAAGAGCAGCTGGGTGACCTGCGTGACCTTTGTTAAGGCTGCTAATGGCTGACTAGGATCCTGTCTAATAAGGTGGTGTGTGTTCCTCTTCGTCTAGGTTAAGCGTGTGAGTGTGTGCGTGTGCTTTCATGTGCATGACACCCTGCATATCTGCATGCCCTCTCCGGCCTCACTGGCTGTTTGCGGCCTCAGGCTGTGCGACGGAGCTGGTGACAGTGTGTGCCCTCAGCGGGGGACAGTATTCAGGCACCGGGAGCCGTGGCTGGGGGGATCTTTGATTCCATAATGAGCTGTTGTCCGTTGTTGAGCTGTGAAGCAGCTCGCTGCGGGGACAGAGGAGCATTGTGTGCAGCTCAGGCCAGCAGGGGAGGCCTGACTGAACCAGGCTGGAAGCACCACAGGGCAAACATCTTCTGGATGCTTCTGTCTGTCTCCTGCATCTTCTGTCTGTCAGTCTGTCTATATGTATCCTGCATTTCTGTTGCAACACCACATGTTGGGTTTACTTCAAATCTAAACTGTGAAATCTCTGAGATTATCCCACAATTTGTTCTTAACTACTACATGTGAATTTTAAACTACTTTGGACAGGGCTAGGCTGGCAGTTTCCTCCTGTCTACACTCTTTCTGAGCTAACTGGCTCCTTTGTGCACTCTGATTCTGAAAGGACAAATATATAAGAGAGGTATGTCTCTTCTAATTTAATTCCCAGAAGAAAAGTGAATAAGTGAGCTTTCCAAATTGTCAAACTAGATGAGTGCTGCTTCACTTCCTAATCTAAATATCTTGTCCATTTTTTTGCAGGCAGTCCCAGATTTTCTGATATCTGTACATCTCCCACTTGTCCCGCTGTCTGTGCGTCAGGCTGTTTTCCAGTCTTTTACACATCCTACTCATGTGCTCAGAGGTTTCTGACTAGTGTAAATTTCTCTGCTATTTACAGTCTTTGTGACATATGTTCACAGAGTCCTCTGGTATTGTTAAACTGTGGAAAAATTCAAGCTTTTAAAAGAAGAGTTGAAGAAAGAAGTAAAAAAAAATGACAGACGTGAGGAATAAATAATAAATCACCATATTTCTCACTCTCTACCACTAAATATCCCATCCATCTTTCTGTCTTGTTGCCTTTTATCTCCCTTCCTCTGCTCAGACAACAACAGACTCTTTCATGTAGTCATCTTTTGCTCCGACCCTCGGGCATTTTCCTTCTTTCTCCTTCGTTCACACACAGTAATTAAATGTTCTGAGAGGAGCTCATGATTGGAAAGTGGATGCCGCTTTCTCTCCTGTTTTTTCCCCTGTCTCTCTCTCTACCTCTCTCTCTTTCTCATACAAGTTGTCATGAAATCTATATTTGAGTTACTGTCCCTGATGGCATTTCAAAAGTGTTTTTTTTTTTTAAATGAAAACACAGAGGTTCTTGTTTTCATAAAAATTATTGCTTTATTTGTGGTTTAAGATCAATTAACACACAAATGATAGCATACATCCGAGTTGTCTTCATTTTTACAGTCATCTAAACTTGAGTAGAAAGTGTTGGAGCTGGAAGGGGAATAAAAAAAATCAGAAATTATGAGGTACATTTAATAATGTGTTCTGGTTTAACAGTGACTGATTGTTGTGCTCCACATTTTTTGTCTCTTTTTTTTAGTGGTTTTGAAGAGACAGGCAGGTCTGGATTAATTTACTGAATGTTTAAATTAAAACAAATCAGGGCTAGCTCTCAGTCCCAACCATGACGATCGTTTAAAATCCACAAAAACAGTAAAATTTACACTTTAAACAATAACACAATATATAAATGAAATTAATTACAGAACAAGATCAAAATATGAGAGGCATCTGAAGTAAAACAGATAGAATCGTAATGGTTTCATTTATTCAAACTGAGTTACAGAAATTCATTTTAGTGTAATTTTTTTTACTTCCAGGCGGTCAAAGCATAGAAACTGAAGAGTCAAAGAGTCTTCAGTGTAGCAATAGGAAGACTCTCTCATGGGGGCTTCATAGATAAACACAAACAAAGGTCTATCCCGTTGTTTTCAGTCAAAGAGGACCTCCAGCTTTTTCATATTGAATTCAATTCTGAGTATGTGAACACTGAAATCACCCTAATCCAAAGCAGGAAGGGATAAAAAGTTGCTTTGATTTTTTTTTTATGTAAAAAAAAAAAGAAATTTATTTTAGTCTTCCAAGTTTTTTTGTATTTTCTTAAGGAGACTGTCTATTTGATATTTAATGTCCTTTTTTCTTTAATATGCACTGATTTGGCTTCAATAGCACTGGTTCGTCTTCAACACATATGACACTTTATTGGTCATAAATGCTTTATTTACCAGGTTAAATAGGCTTGAGTGTATGAAGGTTTTTTTTAAAGGTTTTTAAAATGATGTCCACTTGTGATTTCTTTCCTTGTGCTTTCACACATTGTTGTAAACAGAATCACGGCCCAAAACAAAGTGCTGTAGTGTGCAGCTAAAAGTTCTCGCTTGTCCTTAGAGACGCTGATTGATGAAAACCTCTGAGATTAAAAGATACCTGAGTTCTGAGTTCGCCTGGGTCCATTTGATCCTAATCTTCTTTACTTTTGCTCAACTTAAGCCTTATCTCGACGTCTTACTAATTTTAACAGAACTCCAAAGAAACAATGAGAAGCAGACATAACGTGTAAGAATAAAACATGTATGTATGGCAAACAGAGTTTCATGTTCATACGGTCGACAAGTGCAGGGCGATTAATTGAATGTGACAGTAAAAAAATGATATAAGGGTGATTCTCATATTAAGTAAGAAAACATTGATGGCAACCTCAGATTCGGTCGTTGCAGGACTGCAGGGAAGAATCTTGAGTATAGATAACACTGCACATAAATGCATGACTGAACACTGTGCTGGCACGTATGACTGAGGGGCAAACCCGTCATAAATTTGCACCATGAATGCCGCCATTGTCCGCATAACCATCATCCCCATCTTCATCATCACCATCATCATTACGCTGTGAGTTTCGGCAACCTCCTGCGTCTGAGTCACAAATGTGTTTTTCTCAAGCTTCGTCTCATATAAGTCACCAAATAATTTGTAGATTTCTTCCTTGGTCGCCCTGTTGTTCATTTAGTTTCCCCCCCATTGCTCTCAATCAGGCTGAAGTTGTGCAAAGAGATGCGGACACAGCAAACCACCAAACAATAGACCATTCATGATGCCCTGCAATGCAATGATGATCCTGCTCTGCCCTCCAGCCCCCACCCTGCACCAGCTTCCACAGCTGCACAGGAATGTGGTCCAACAAGTTACCCGCTCCCCCCCGTCCTCCCCTCCTCGTCCCTGCTGCCGCCACCGCCATCCCTACCGCTGCCACCACCTCACCAGTGCTGCCGCCATCGCAACCGAAGCCCCTCTTTCCCCAAATAAAAAAGATGAAGAAGGCAAGAAACTATAGAGGGGGGGAAACTCTGCAGACTGAGCACAAAGAGAGGATTCATGCCCGGTCACATACACTCCCAGAGAAAAAAGAGGGAGACCCATTTAAGTGTGGTGCAGCTGCACTAATTCACTGGGTGAAAATGGGTGAAGAAGGACTGACAGAGGTCAGATAGCAGAATCTATTTTATTCATCCCTACGGATGGCGTGTCGCTGCATTATCATCTCCTGAGAAATCAGTCGAGAGATGGATGCAGAAAACACCTGCAGCCACGGAGTCTGTAAAAGTAAGATTTAGAGCCACCCCACAGAAGAAAGTCCAAATCTAACCAGCTTCACAGAGCCCCTAAAAACAAGCTTAACGACCCTATGATCATGACCTGCTCAAAGTCTCAATATGACCCCTGTTTCTCCCACATTTTCAGTCAACATGTAAGTCAATCGTCTGACATCCAGTCACAAAGTCAGTTACCACTGTATGTTGTTGACTCAGAAAACCTCTGAGAGAGAAAACATGCTACGCTTCACTGTACAGGTCTCAGACCTACTGACAGTGGAGTCACATGATGTTCAGTTTTATTGATAGTCTACTTTAAGAGCTGGAAATCCCCAAGCTAATGCACTGACCTCGACTGTTCTTTTGTGTTTTGGTAAAGACTCTCAGAGGAACTAAGAGTGTTTATGAATCACATTTTGCACTAAGTAAGAAAACACAGAGGAACCAAACATATGAGACTGCTTCAATCTCATAGGAATATTTTGTGGTGAAATATGAAACTACGGCTTAAATGTGCCACTTCTGAAATATAATTTCAGATTCTTTTCTTCTTTTTTCTACATTTGCCATCATTCGGAACAAATGACGCCATTCATTTCAGGCCAAATGTGCCTATTGACATCAGAATGAATGCCTTCCATCAATTATGCACCAGTTTGATGCAGAATGTGACCCAGCATGTGAATATTTGACCGCTGTGCATGCTTTCCTTATCTGCATCCTTCTCACACACTCTCTCTCTCTCATATTATCTGCATCTGCCTGTTTTCCTCTCTCTTGCTTTTTCTCTCTATCCATCATCAGATTTCAGGAATTTCCCCCTGGGAGCCGTTCAAGTATTACGGCCAAAGCTGGAGGGTGCTCTCTCTTTTCCTACTTTCCTTGCCCTCCCACCACCTGACCATCTAAGTTACTGTCTTCACAAAAAACAAACAAACAAACGAAACACCCAAAAGAAAAGGTTCTTCAGAAATAAACTCATCTGAAGCAGCTTCATGTTGTTCATACATGAAAATGCTCAGTGTGCACCTGAAGAATGGCTCTTTGACCCGCCTCCTGTTGATGAGGATCTTTGACCTCCCTGCTGATCATGGGACCTCGTCCTGCCATCCTCTCCCCGAGGAGCCACAGGAAACAAGCTCTTGTGACACAGTGGTCTGTGCAGCCATGGAGAGGCCCATTACTGCAGTCACATGGCAGGTTAGCGCAGGGACTGATGCGACCATGTGAGCTCTATTTTCTAAATAGTTACAGCTGCCCCGCGGCTCATGAGAGTTTCACACAGGACATATAAAATGCCAGGAAGTGCATGAGGGGTTTAGATTTCAGACAAAATTTGTCTCTTTCTCATTTGTTTTGTTTGTTTGTTTGTCTTTTTGTTTTGTTTTTTATCTGTGCAAAAATGAGTCAGCTCTAAAGAGATGAAGGTGATCTTTGGTTTTAGCAGCAGGTGTAATAGGCGAGGTCTTGACATTAGATGTTTACAAAGCCCCACATGACTTTTAAACCTTTGCTTTTTAAGAATCTTTTAAGTTTTTGATTATTTTTTAAAAGGGGACTTTTAACGCACATCCAAATATCATGGTTGCACGTAGGGAAAAGCTTAAGTGAAGCATATAAGCTTCAGTATAAGGAAGAAGAGGAAGAAAAGTGAAAGTCGTAAATGCTATAAAATACTGTCCCTTTATATGACAGTGAATCAGAGCTGGCACTGCCCCCAATAAATTAAAGGAGCTCGACTTCCTGCGTAGTTTTAACTGAATTCAATCGCATCTAAAATACAAATAGAATCCATGCGATGAGTAATTGTTTTTTAATATGTGTAAAGTCATTTCAAAATCATTGAGTTTATCTAAATAAATTATCGGTCTATTTTTCTTCCGCTACATATCAAAAGACTTTAAAAAAAAAGACTTTATCCAAGTGAACATCCACAAAGTTTGATCCAAATGGGCGTGGGAGTGGGTTTCAGCTGCTTTCTGGGGCCTGTTAAATTTAAAACCGATGAACAAATTTGTACACAGCGCCAAGACTAAAATACAGTCCGTTTCATGCACATATTTATTTATTTTTAAAAGCCAATTCATTTGTAAAATAGTGATGAGTTTTCAGACCGAAACACAGGGCTTCGTTAAACATTTGACACTTGATTTAATTAAGCAGCCTGGCAGATATTTGTTTTAGTTGAATTATTACTTACCTATTGCCTGTATAGTCACTTAAAAAATAAAATAAAATAAAATAATAATTTCCTATCACTAATTGAAGTTTGATTTTTTTAATTTGTTTCAGTGTGGCAAAAAATAAAGAAACATTTGGTTCAGTTATTTTCTTCGATAAAAATTAATCATGCATTTGCTTTTGTCGCACATGTAGTCATAAATTATGAAAATAATTTGGTCTGATTTTTTTTTTGTCATGCCTAATAAAACCAGAGGCAGAAAGTTCTTTATTTTATTTATTTATTTTTAATCTTAAGAGGAAATTTTGTTCAAATCAGCTGTAAAAATCTCGTTATATTTTCTGCATCGTTTAACATAAAACGCGATAATTAAATAATAAATAAAGTCACGGAGTACATTAAACATAAAAACGTCACAGATTCCAGAAACTTAATGTTAGTAGCAATAATCTAAGCTGATTATAAGGACTTAATGAGACGTGCCTTGCGCTGAGATGATCAGATACACCTCAACGAGCAGCAGAAGCTTTGATTATTACCTGGATGTGGTTTCGACCAAACGTTTTTTATTTTAATGGCGTTCTGATAAACTGGCGACACAGGAACCTCAAGGTTCTTTCAGACATGCTCCCTGGGGGGCCGTGCACATCCAGCTGAACTAACTAAACACTCTCCGTAAAACCACAACTTTCCCCATCCCTCTCTTCTGCACAGGGCTGATGTGAAAATTGCAAACAAAATCAAAATTTGATCACTTTCTTTTTTGAAAACAAACAAACAAACTAAACTAAACAGCAACTATCGGGTCACGTTTTCTTTCTAGTGCAGACCAACAACAAAACAACACAAACCTCGGAGGCCTCACCGCAAGTCCGAGCGTTGAGGGCTGGTCGATGGGGTGCAGCATGGAGGTGGGTGTCCCCCACCATCACCATCACCACCAGCACCACCACACCGCCGACTAACAACCCGTCATTCTCCAAACATCAACTTCCTACCATTAGCACCTCCGAGGCCGATATCCAGGTGCCGCAGTGTGTGTTTGAAGAAAGTGTCGGAGCGGGAGAGAAACAGAGAGATCCATGTGTCCCCGTCTGCTGCGGAGTATTTTCTATGTGTGCGCGACTAGTGTCAATGCTAGGACATAAGGGGAGAAAGACGCACACATCGCTCTCTGTTATCATTTTTTTCTCCATGTTTGCAGCACAAAACTGCTTTTTGTTCCCCTTTTTTTCATTTACGAGGGTTAATGGATAGAGGCTTGGGCGTTTGATCACATGGCTACAATTCACCTGAGATGGAGACAAAGAGAGCAAAGAGAGAAGAGAGAGAGGGAGAAAACTGAGAGTCGGGCTCAACATGAGAGGCAAAAGGATACACAGGGGTCATTGTTGCATTCATTTTGTGTGTGTGTGTGTGTGTGTGTGTCCGTTTGCGCATCAAATGCTGCTTAAGTCAATTCTCTATCTTTCCCATCATGCATTAAAATCGCGGCCTTCAATCCTGCAGCCTACAAATAGATTCTAACACGCGAACAAACGCGGAGCGGGACACGGGAAGAGGAGGTTAAGGAGACACGAAGAATGCAACATTAGATTAAAATCATAACAACACTATAGCACCTAGGTTGTTTTTAGAGATGTCACTATTTATTGAGATTATCTGTTATTATTATTATTATCATTTTAAATCCAGGTGTCTTTACACGTTTTTTGTCTGTTCCTCGCATTTTCACGCAGATAGAAGCGTAAATAACTCTTAAAGATAGATTTCTCGTCTGACATTTCAATTATGAAGTATAACACTCAAAAGTTAAAGGTTATTTCAAGTAAAGGTGTAATATGTGAGATATCAGCTAACTTCAAATCATTTCAAGACATCCCTGCTTTCAGATTCCTGGGTTCCCCCCTCCCCTCTAAAGTCGCATCCACGAATACAAATCAATAGAATAAATTTCGTGACTGTTTTATGAATTGCAGATAATACTACGAGGAATAAGGAGATACCTTAAAAAAAGGTAATGACGCTTTGTGTGATCATTATGAGGTCAAATATAGATTCAAAATGATTATTTAGCATAATGTTTATGATTTCATGATCCATAAACCCGTTCAACACATCCTGCCTAAACTGGCGTTCGTGCGTTTTTTTTCTTTTCTGTGGATTTTCTTCCCGAACTTCTGTTTACCCAAATCTCTCAAATTTGTAAGATAATTTTTTGTAAGTAGAGTTTCGTTCAGTCTGAACTGAACTTTACAATTCATTTGGTGCTTTTTCTTCAGGAACCGCACGGGGCAATAACTCTCTTCATGATTGTTTATTTGTTTGATATAACATGTCAACACGTCCAACAAAGCTGGCCTTCTCCTGCCTGTAAATGGGCGCACTGTACAGTCATTTAAGCCTCTCCAAGGTAAAAATCTCACCTCTTCTCCGTTGGAAACCTTGCAGTGATGGACAGACGGCCATTAACGCTACGTGGCTTCCGCCCAATCGGAGAGCAGCGGGATAATTAGAGGACCAATCAGAGCAGAGTCTTACTGGGAGGGCGGGGCTGCTTGTGCTGGAATGCTGCCTCTCTGGGAATGTTTTCCACTTTCAATCACTTTTTTTTTCTCCCTGTCCCTCTCACAAGGCGCTCTTTAAGCTCCGGTGTTGCCACACAGAGCAGCCATTCATCGGCTCTACAGTCAGCCACACACACTTCCATGCTGAACCACTGGACATCTAAATTGGTAAGTTATGTAATTTAAAAAATGAGAGTTTATACATAAGTGAATGTTTGATATTAATATTTTTGCCAAACGCGTAATTATTATTTTTATTAAACGTTGTATGGACTAAGTTGGATTAATAATTATGATAATAATAATAATGATAATAACAATATGTGTATATTTTACCGGCGGAATTTTATTTTCCGGAATGTGACATTATCGAAAAGAAATTCATTTTCAGTCGCTTTCTTATCACATTTAGTCCCACTAAGTAACTTAACGTGTTTATCTTTAAATAAATCACGGCTCTTTTGTTTCGGACAAAAATTTAAATGATCATTTTAACAAATTTGTGTCTGTGTGGTTTTTAGATTTAGCCGCTGTTGCTGTAAAGGATTTCCAGCTGAAGGTGGAAAGCATTTGGAGACTTTTACGCAGCAGTATGTCTTTGCCTAAGAAGAGTCAACAATAACTGGGATCCTTGACACCCCGGACATTTACTTGAAACCATTTAATTACTCCGAGAAGTTAGTTCTGTGGCAAAGTTTTCATTTGAGGATTGTCCTATAATTTAACGAAATTGAAAAGGAAAAATGTCCGGCGAGGAGCACAGCCTGTCCGAGGCGGAGCTGAGTCCCGCAGGGTCAGACGATGGTCACTCACTGTCACCGACTCAACCTGGAGCCACGCCCGGCCAGGACTCACCTCTGACGGGGCAGCAGCAGCTGACCGCGCTCTGTGTCGCGGACGGCAGCAGTGATGATGGAGGCAGACCCAGAGCCAAGGAAGAGGAAGAGGACGATCGTTTCCCGATCGGCATAAGGGAGGCGGTCAGTCAGGTGCTGGACGGGTATGACTGGACACTTGTGCCAATGCCGGTGCGCGTAAACAACGGAAACAAAGCTAAACCCCATGTCAAAAGGCCAATGAACGCCTTCATGGTGTGGGCGCAAGCGGCGAGGAGGAAACTCGCGGACCAGTACCCCCACCTGCACAACGCAGAGCTCAGCAAGACACTGGGCAAACTGTGGAGGTTTGTATTTAAAAAAAAAAAAAAAAAAAAAAAAAAAAAAGAACAGTGTGGCCATACAAGGGGCACATTTCTTGTGCGTAAAGGATGTACCGGTGCTGAATTTAAGCGTAAAATGTTTGCGCTTCAGTTTGTGGTTGTTTGGTATTAAATCGGATAGAAATAAAAACTTGGTGTTTTTCTGTTGTTCTCCTTTACAGAGAGAATTTTAAAAGTAAACAAACAGATTTTAACCCAAAGAAGTAAAGAAAAAAAGATATTTATGCATTACGCATGATTCGGAAAGCAGGAGATATTTATGATCTTCAGGCATATTTTAATAAAATATTTTCAAAATGAACTTGGAAGCAATATAAGACTAGTCCTTGTTTTTCTGCCCCCTAGGCTACTGAATGAGACCGACAAGAGGCCATTCATTGAGGAGGCAGAGAGGCTGAGAAAACAGCACAAGAAGGACTACCCGGAGTACAAGTACCAGCCCCGGAGACGCAAAAATGGCAAACTGATGCCTTCTAATGAGTCAGATAGCCAGGGGGAAGGGGAGGCCAGCCACTCCCAGTCTCACTACAAGACTGTGCATCTTGAGCACAATGGCGGGGCTGGGTCTCCACTGGGTGACCTGCACCACCACCACCATCATCACCACCATCCTGCTGGTAGGTGTCTTCCCGTTTCTATGGATGTCTTAGTGATATTATTATTTTCATGTTGCGAGAGACCTGATCCAAAATTTCAAAACTTAAATCAAAAATCTCGAAACTTAATAATTTATGCTGTAATTTTAAAATATAACTTAAGCTAGGTAAAACAAACAAACAAACAAAAGCCTTTTTGTATCTGATGTCAAAGTTCACCTTATCATGTTGCTCCTTCTTTCTCTTTTAGGTCAGGGTCACAGCCCGCCAACTCCACCTACCACCCCAAAGACAGAACTCCAGTCTGGGAAACTGTCAGATGCCAAGAGGGAGGGGGGAGCAGGAGCGCCTGGAGGATCAGGGGGGCCCAGGGGAGCCCTTGGGGTTGGAGCTGAAGGGTCATCCGGTGGTCCCTCATCTTCAAGTGCTAAACCCCACATCGATTTTGGCACCATGGACATCGGCGAGATCAGCCATGAGGTGATGTCCAACATCGAGCCATTTGACGTGAACGAGTTTGACCAGTACCTCCCTCCAAATGGTCACCCTCAGAGCGCGACTGGGGCTCCTGCAGCTGGATCCTCGGCCTCGTCCTACGCCTACGCCCTGGCTGCTGCAAGCGGGCACTCCGCCTGGCTGTCCAAACAGCAACAACAGCCTCAGGCCTCCCCGTCTTCCTCCGACCCATCCAAGGCTCAGATCAAAAGTGAATCTGTCTCTGGTACCCACTACGCCGAAGCCTCATCCTCTCCCTCCTCAGGCACCCATGTCACCTACACCCCACTCAGCCTGCCTCACTATGGCTCCGCATTTCCATCGTTGGCCTCCAGAGCTCAGTTTGAGTACGGAGACCACCAGGCCTCCGGGGCATACTATGCCCACTCCAGCCAAGCCCCTGGGCTGTACTCAGCCTTCTCCTACATGGGCCCTACACAGAGGCCTCTGTACACTACCATAGGAGACCCCTCCAGCGTGGCGCCCTCTCACAGCCCCACTCACTGGGAGCAGCCTGTTTACACCACACTCACAAGACCTTGAGGGAGACCAGCTGAGCAGAAGGAAATATGGGAAGTGTGTGAGTGGATCTGTGTGTGTGCAAAATATGTGAGTGTGAGCGCGCGCGTGTGTGTATGCCCGTGCCATATCGATGTTATATTAGAAGTTTTTACTTTTTTAGTCAGTTTAATGCAATGTGCATCCATGGGGCCTTAAACAGTTAAAAAAAATACCCACACAGTATAGAGTGTGATTCCTGGGTCATCCGCCAATCAAAACCAGAAGAAAACTTAACAAACATGTGCCATCAAAAATTTCGTAGGTTGGGACATACAGGAAAGGGTGTAAAGATAGACAAGTGAACGAGACGTTGAAAGTGGACAAATGGATTGATGAGTGACTCCGATTTGACCCAGAAGTGCTGGGTTTAGACTGACATAATCAGAATTTATTAACCAAACTAAAGGTTGTTTGTGATGTCTTTGTGTTATTTTATATGAGTAGTAAGTTTATTGTCATTGTGGATATCCTAGGGTGTAACTTTATTGTGTTTGATATGATATTACACATCTACATCTGCACCACTGCTTTTGGGGGGTAAAAAAAAAAGACATCTTTCAATGATCCCTGGGGTTGTTTTTTCATGGCCGGAAAAGGATAGCTGCAACTTTTCTTTCTCTGTAGATAGTGCAGTCTCACTGTATCACTGTCCTGCCTTTATATTAACTTTGCTGAAGTGATCAATGAAGCATTTAAGGGGAAAAATAGGAAAAAGAGAGGGAAAGAGAGCTCTAAAAGATGCATTTCGACTTGTTGCTCAGTCTCGGACACTTACCTCAGCTCTGTTTGTTTTGTGCCAACAGCAAAGGAGAAATATGACTGGATACATGGGTGACTAAAGCAAATTTCCACTTTTCTTTTTGATTACTAAGTGCCTAAAAGATTCCTGATCCACCTTTAACAGAGTTCAAATCTATAAGTGCAAAGTCTCAACCAAATCTCTCAAGATAATTGGCCAGCTTGGGTCCTGCTTAAGGATTAGAATCACATGTACGGCCGTTCTGCTCCGCATGTGGGCCAAAGCCACGCTTTTGTTTTTACATTTTCTTCCTATGTTGCGCCCTCTCCCCCCTTTTACCAATGTGAATAATGGTCATTACCACAGCTTCATCTTTATTACGTGACACATACTTTATCATTTTATACTGACCCTTTTCTCACATAGTTGATATTTTTATGTAAGTAATAATGCATCGTGTCACACCTTTGTTTCTTCCATTTTGTATAATTCTGGATAGTTTTGTAAAGTGTTTGCTATACATTCACTTGAGTATTTTGCTTCCTTACCAGAAAAGCAATGTTGAAATATTATTGTTGTCATCTATTAAATCAATTTATTTATAAAAAAACAAAAGTCCTGTGTGAGAGTGATTTAATGCAATGGTAGTGGTTCAGGTATAACATATGAAGCAAGTGAAGGGTGAAAAAAAGTAGAAATTAATTAAAAACACACAGCTGATGTGTGAACTGTAATAACAACACAACCAGAGCCCCACCACTATAAGCTGTTTAGTGTGTTTGTGTGTGTGGTAGGCTAAAATTGACTACTAATTCCCCCACATTTAATCGGCTGGGGACTGCGTGTTACTGAGAAAGACAAAGAGAGCCATTCAACGAAAGCAAGGGACAGAAAGAGAGAGAAGGGGTGGGTGTAAAGAGTCAGAGGCAAGGCCAATTTCAGCTCAGTAACCAGCGTACACTCGGACTTTTGTACATGGCCTTCCTTTCACTCTACCCTCTCCTCTCCACCTGAGGTTCCCTCCCTGCCTCCACACTCAGCTGCAGTTTAAACCCATTCAGATGGCACGCAAAATTCAAAGGTCAAGTTCATTGCTCTCTCCGCGTTGGGGGCGATGCAGACATGCGCCAAAATAAGGAAGTGGGAGTTTTAAATGAAAAGAGCAGCTCAAGCCCAAGGGAAATTGTTACATTACACAAAGGCGTCTTAGATTAATCTTAAATTATGGCATCTTAAAATAATCCTACCAATCGGAGAATAAACACTCTTAAAATCATGTTGTGGGCAAGATGAGAAAAAAACAGATAAGCAGCCATGGCTCCAGCTTTTTGCCTACCTCCAGGCCATGACAAAACTGAAAAACAAACCTTGAATGGCTTTTAAAAGGGGACATGTGAAGGAGTGCACTAAAAAAAACCCAAACCTTTTTTAAGAATGTAAAAAGATTCTGAGCAAGTTTCATGAGTAGATATAAATATTCACATAAAAACATTACATTTTTGCTTTTCTGCACCTTTACGTCATTTTATTCAATAAAGCATTTCATACTTTGTTAAACATTGGTGAGTTTATTGTGTTATGCTACATAAACTCATATAAAGTCCAAATAAACTCACATAAGACCATACTTAAAAAATACTTTCATTTCAAAGATTTAGTTTTTTATACTTCATCAGTACAAATAATCCCAAATAGTATTATAACGTAATACTATTATAGTACTTATCTGCTTTCATCCATTTTCAAGGCTAAATTAGAAATCAGCCAAACCAAGCTCAAGTAATTCATATTATGTTATTTGGGTGATCGTAACGTTGCTACAGCAAATCACAGCACAGACACTGGTGTTAGACAGGAGCACACATGATTATCTAAATGCACATGCTACAAATTCCTCAAAGAGTCATAAGTGGGAATTCATTGCTTAGATTTGCACAATTGTGTCTGAAAAAAACCCCACAAGACTTCTGGAACAATGTCCTTTGGATAGTTGAGACCAAAATGGGGGTGTTTGACTTTAATGCACAGCATGACATTTGGAAACAGCTCACACCAAACTATTGCTATGGCCTTTTTGCAGCCACGGGTCCTTGGCACCTTGCAGTCACTGAGTGAAAGTATTCTAGAATTAAATTTGGCACAATCTGCCCAACAAATAAAGCTAAAGAAAAGACTCAAAGTGTTGCAGGGTTCTAGTCAAAACCTGATTGAATGCAGCAGCATGCATGCAAACCTCAAAGAAAAGCAGGCAGAGATTCCTTCACAAATGTGAGCGACTGACACAAAAAACAGATACTTACTGCAGAAAAAAACTCCCAGATAGATAGAGGTTGTTATACAAAAACTATGGAGTGTAAATAGTTTTTCACAAGACTCCAGCTTGTCAGTTATAACATTTTTGGGTCAGACAGCAGCCCAAATGCTGATTAAAGAGAAGAAGCTGATGCAGTATCACTCCTCAACAAACAGTGGCGGTTACAGTTTTGATACAGTTTGCTGATGCCATAAAAAGAGGGGAGGAAGAAGAAGAAGACCTCAGTGCAGAAACAGGCAACAGAAGCAGCAGTTAGTGTTTCCAGCTGTCAGACGGGATTCAGAAGAACATTGGGAGGAGAAAATAATAGAAAGGAATATACTCATATGTAACAGGGTGAACAAATCACAGCTATATTTCTAATGCTGAGAGGCAGAGCTGCTGTATACATCCACACAAACAATTCAGCTAAATTTATTCACTTAAATAAGCTTTTAAATTTTAAGCTTTTTTAAAAACGTGAAATATGATTTCAGCTGCTGTTTTGTCTCATAATCATGTTTGAGTTACAGGTCCAGGCACAGATCAAAACATTTATTTTTTTAACCACATTTGTGAGATTCATGTATGCTGACATTTGCAAACCATTCAAAATGTGAGGTAGTTTGTCACCTTGAATAATGACTGAGTGTCAGCATACTTAACAACTAAAACGGCAAAAAGAAATCATCATGTTCCCAGTTATGAATTGCTCATTAGCTGATGCCAACTTTTCAGTCAAATCAAATAGGAATATCATAGTTTGGTCAATACTTAAAAAAAAAATGGCTAAAGAGCTGGGAAAGCTCAATAAAAGACATTTGCATGAGACAGAAAATAAAGTAGAGGAGGCAAGAAGCAAGACATAAGACCGAAAATAACATAAAGAGCAGATAAGAACTGGTCACAGCAGCTTAAACGGATCATATTTCATGGCTATTACAGAAACAGTAGAGCACATCCTCATCGCCTGCAGAAAAAAGTTATGTATGTGCAAGGATTGGCTAGGGTTAAAATTAAAGCTGTGCAGATTTAGTAGAGGAAAGAAACTCAATTAGTGGGTTGTTGAAAGCAACTGGCCTTACAAATACTGTTGATGGCAGTGTATTCAGTTCAGAAGGAGGAAGTAATGCAATTCTAAATGATGCCAACTGCCACCGAACTCTAAAGAACAAGAGAGTCTGTCGATGTTGTGCCAAAATGTGATTTCTGAAGTTTCTCTGTGCTTTTGAGGTCTAATATATTTTCTTATATTGGTAAACAGGTTGTAGTCAACAAGATATATTAATGGGCTTATAGTAAATGAAATGATCTGTTTTGCAAGTGTCTTTAGGAAATCACTCTGCATCATTGTACTTGTTGTAATCAGTCAAGTCCTTTTTAGCCTCTTAACATGTTTAGCTGCAATTTCTGATGTCCTCTAGGCCAGATCTCTCTTTAAAAAGGCATCTCTAAAGTCAATGAGACCTTAGTATCTGGATAAATAAAGGATACGTACAGTTCAGTTTTCCAAAACCTGATTGGCGCTTCTACCTTATGACAGGAATGTTCATTCTGACTCAAAGAATAGTACACTAGTTTATACAAAATTTCTTTATACGGAATATTATAGGGTTACTGGCTCAGAAAGAGAAACAGCATGTTTCGTCTTTGTGCTGGAATGATGCAAGAATAAAGATTATTAGAGTTTTCCTGTCGGTGACAGAGAGTTAAAAAACTTCAGTGTAGGGACTTATGGGGGACTACAAGTCCCAAAACAAACGAAATAAATACATAATTAAACATTTTTTTTATTGATTAATTAATTAAGGGAATAATTAATTAATTAATGAATATATAATTATTGTATTAAATAGCTGTCCGATTCATTTAAAACATTTGATACATTACTTATTTATAATTTATAATTTAATATTATTTAATTAATTAATTACACTTTTATTTGATTATTTAATAATGTATTTATTTAACTAACTTCGGAACCCCCGTACCGATTCCCTTTAGAGGGAATCGGTACGGGGGAAGAAAAGACTGAAATCATTGACTAAAAAACTGGGGGTGGCAGTAATACAACTCTAGAGAATTAGAACTGCCATCAAACACAAGAGAAGAAGAACCGATGACGACGTCAATCCAGGGGCGCCAAATCTGCGGCACGGTGCACACAGAAGTACTCGTCAGGTGAAGTTTGGGGTGTTTTCATCATCTGAGCAGGTCAGCATAAACTTTGCTTGCGTTTATGACGATGTGTGCTACTTTGGCATTTTCTCCCAGCAGCCTAAACTAATGACTTAAGCACAAATCTCCAGGGCGAGCTGGTTAAAACTGTCCGTTTGAGTGGCGCGTAGCATTTAGCTAACGTTTAAGCTCATAGCAGCCACACGGATGATAACAGAGCATTTCATATTTCTTTTGAAATGCACCTTTTCCGTTGATAAAAACCGTTCTCTAAAGTTGGTAGGTCAGTGTGTGTTTCATTGTGTCTGAATGTGTATAACTTAATGAGTCAGAGCTGGATCTCACATTGCTGTCATTTGACTTTTAGAGTACCATCGCACAGTGGGATCTTACGTCTCCCTTCATAAAGTCCCTTTCACGCTCCCGACACACACCCTCAGATTCACACATCATCATTTGCTCTCCTGTCAGGAGCTCAGTCTGGGTAGAGCTTTTTTTCTCCTCCTGTAAGGTAGGTAAGAAAAACAATGTTGTGTATTTCATTGTTTTTCTTACCCACCTTACATATCAGTTTATTTGTTTTTTCCTGATTTGCTGCTAAATATTGATATTAAAATATTCTTAAATATAGTGTGTAGAATTTTTTTTCTCTTTATTTTTATTTTTTTAAACAGTAGTAGAAACCTGCCAGCCAGCTGCAGCCCTTGTGGGGTACAGTCTAAATTTAATGTTTTTGGTTTCTCTTGGCTGACGAAAACTTGTTTGTCCTTCAACAGCCACCATAGTTAGGATATCGACTTGAAAAGGGAGGAGTAAGAAAACAAAATCCAGTTTACTGCAGTCTTTCTAGCAGTGATATTTTACACACTGCAACTTTTAACCTGATCCTAAAGCGTTTTTTGTTTTTGCACAAATGTATGGTCCCGTCAGTCAATGCTGTCGAAACATTAACACCCCACTGTGTGCCCTGACACACCTGATTTAGATGCTAAGCAGGGCATTAAATGATGCCGCTTCTTCAGCAAAATGTATTAAGTGTGTTGTTGCAGTTTTTCTGAGTTCAAAAAAATTAATTTAAAAAGCTTTACATTTTCTGATTCATTTTTTCCTTTAGTTTTCAGTATTTATTTTCTCTTCAGTTAGGCTTCAGTTATTTTTGTAGTGGATTTGATCCTTTTATTTATTTATTTGGTTTTAGTCTTATTAATTAAAGTTTATAGGGTATTTTTCAGGGCCATCTGTTACAGAAGTTTAAAATAAGTAAAATAATAAATACATGCCTTACTTTGTGGCTCACTAAGACAAAAATCAACTTTAAATTTAATTTAATGTTGCATGTTCTTTCAGCCATCAGTCATGGACCTCAGCCCCTTTGAAGCTGACAACTCCGTCAGCTGCCGGCTGGTTTCTGAGATCCCTGAAGTCTGCAAAACGGAGGATTGCTGTCTTGGCATTGATGAGGCTGGCAGGGGGCCTGTGCTGGGTACGTGACTTTTACTTACTCTAAGCTAACCACTCGAGGTTCTTCTATATTTGAAACACAGAGTGTAAAGTATGTAAAGTTATGCTGAAACATAGTGTTAAAATTGCACTTAACTAATTAAATGTTTGACAAATTGTAACCTTTAATTGAAAATTAATTAAACATTCATAAAATGTTTAGAAATTTTATCCTACAACTTATTTTAAAATTGAATAATTTTGTTTACTGGTCTGGATACACAGAATGTGAAATTCTGGTCTAATACCAGTGTTAAAGAACAGTTTGTCCAATGCTTTTTTTAAAATGTTTGTTTTTAATGTATTTGTTTCTAATATCCCTTCTTTGCTAGAAAAGGGAGAACATTTTTAATGGTTAAAAACCAACAGATTTTCTGATCATCTCACTGTCCTTAAACATTAAGGCAGTGGAAATATTTGACACAAGATAGTTACTTAACCTTTGGTAAATGCCATGTTATTTGTTGATAGGAGCCAACCGTATAGCTATGAGCTGATATTGATGTTTGTTGTCTCCCTGTTATTTGCCATTTGAGTTTTGGGTGAATTAGTATGTACATTTAGTAGAGAAATCTAACAGTTTTGATGTTACTTGTGATGCAGGGCCGATGGTGTATGGGATATGTTTCTGTCCACTTTCCAGAAAGGAGGAGCTGAAGGACTTGAAAGTAGCAGGTAAACCAGTTTGCTTGTATTGCTGTATTTAAACTGAGAAAAACGCAGCAGTCTTTCTGAATATAATGCTTTAAACTCATTGTCACTGCTGTCCTCCCATACAATTAAACAAAAAAAGAAAGAAAAGTACTAAGGGTGGGCGATATAAACAATATATGATAGAAACAATATAAATTTGGCCAACGATAGAGATTTTGACTATACCACTCTACCGCGATAGCGCATGTTAATGATGTCATCAAGCTGCGCCTGTTTTGGTCGAAAGCATCGCAGCGGCTAAAACCATTATCATCTGCAAATTATGCCGGGCGACAGTCATAGCAAAGAGATGAAGCACTTTTGAAATATGGGGAAAGCCAAAAACTGCGCTTCCTCCACTTCCGTAACATTGATTCATTAATGTTGAATTCTCTCGCAGCTGTTCTATTCCCATGTTGTTGCAGTATATTAATAACTAACCTCGTATTGTGGATGAATGATCTCAGTTGTTCTCCTGACTGAAGTTTGGCCCGTGTATAGCATCCTGCTATGCGATTGCATTTGTCCCAAACCACCAGAATCCCTCACGTTAACTTTTATCGAGTGGGAAAAAAGTTGGCGTTCATCCTCCAGCTTCACTGTGCTAATGTTATGCTAACATAGCTGTGTCGCTAGCAATCACGTAGCACATTATATACCAGGTAGTCCAACTTCAGTAACCCTACAAACGCCACTGCTGTTTAGTTTTGTCTTCATTTATGTTGGAAGTGATAGCAGAGCTGTACGTTTTAATTCGTTTCAAAAATCTCTCAGTCAGAACATGGTATGTCATGTTTAGGTGGAAACTAGCGAGCTAACTTCCTGTTAACTTCTAACTCCATTAAATTTAATAAATTCTGTTTTCATGGATGTAAAACTTAATTGTTACACCCAATAAAGCAGCAACGCTGATGATTTAATTAAAGATGAAAGAATTTAGACCGTTTTTAACTCTTAGTGTTCGTTTGACTTTGGGACCTGAAGTGGAAGGAGTTTTGGACCCAGATTACTCCGCGAAGCTCCTCACTACGGCAGTGTAATGCTCTGACAATCCATCAAGCAGTGCGGCTTACCAAAGTTGTACTAAAACATTTTTTTAACAGATTTCTGCACGCCAAAATCGGTTCGAGGTCAGTAAGCACAACCAGAATTCATACATAAGGAACACTCTCGATTTTTGAGAAAATTAAAGGATTTTAAGTTTGCCTTATAGTGCGGAAAATACGTTATACAGAAGAAAAGAATATATCGTGATATATATCGTTACTGCACATGCTTCAAATTATACGGATTTTAGGCCATATCGCTCAGCCCTAAAAAGTATGAAGCTTGCTAATCATTATTTACTTTGTTTCCGTAACTAAAAATGTCACCAGAAAATAAATGAGCATGAAAAGCCCCCCGGCGTTTTCCTTTCCACATTTGAAGATACAATTTGTCATTGTGTCTTCAGTGATTATTTGCTTTTCCTTTAGATTCAAAAACCCTGACAGAGGCAGAAAGAGAGAATCTTTTTGAAAAACTGGATGAAGCTAAGAGTTATGTTGGGTGGGCTCTGCAGATTCTGTCGCCAAACACCATCTCTACCTGCATGTTACAGAGGTAATTTGCGCATACAGTGCCATGCACTTGGAGGTTTGTTACCATCATTCATGCAGACTAACATAATGTCTATTTTTCCTTCAAGGACAAAATACAACCTCAACGCCCTTTCACACGATACAGCAATAGACCTTGTACAGTATGCTTTGGACAGTGGAGTACAGCTTAAAGAGGTAGGTAAACAGTTTACATGAAATGTTTAAATATGTGCACATTATTCTTTTAATATAGGGTCCGCAATGTCCTGTATAAGTCATATTTCCTCTATGTTCCTAAAAGCTAAATCTGCTTTGAAACTGTCCTTTCAGCCTAAGGGGGCACTTTTGTGTGGGTGGGCAGTTAAAGGGCAGGGGGCATTGTGGAGAGCCACACTAATAAGGTGGGTTAAATTGTGCTCAGTATTAATCTCTTTAAACTCTCTTGATGTGTATAAAACAGTTTCTGGTAAGAGAAGATGCTACAATTAGGCAATGAAAATGTGAAATAGACCTAGTAAAAACACCAATATTTTATCACTATTTAATCAACATTTCCAAAAATTAAAGAAGAAAAGTTACATGTTTTTGTAAAATTTCAAAGACTTTTAATTTAAAACAAAGCACTTTCGCTATTTTGGTTATAGTTTTAATTACTTTATCTGCAGTTTTTAAGTTCTTTTTTTCTTTTTCAATGAGCGAATCTTTTCTACCTTGTACTATGTACCTTAGAGCTCTGGATGTGCTTGCCTTTCTTCTTAAAAACAATTTTATATTTCTGCTCTCAGGTCCCACACTCTTGCCCATGAATGAGCCACACGCAGCTGTGTGGTAGCCTCTGTCACCATTCAGACACTTTATCTTGCATCTGCTTCAAAAGTCAGACTTTTTTTTTGTTATAATACCTGCCATTACACCTGCAATTTATTCCATTACAGCCTATCCAAGCTTGCAGTTTCCTAACTTTCACTGACCTCAAACCTTTTTGTTTTCCAACGTCGAAAAATGTGTTGCAGACTTTATAGCTATTATGGAGCCAAGGAGAAAAAGTTCCATCGGAAAACAAAGTTGTCTGCTTTGTTTTTCAATGGAAACTCCATACTTCCTGCAAATTCTATCTGTCTTGTTACTGTTTGCCTTGAGATGGACACATTCCCCAATGCTGCTTTTTTTCCCCCTCATGTTTGTGGGCATATTAGTTAGAGGTGGGAATCACCATACATCCCACGATACAATATTATCACAATACTTAATGCACGATACGATATTATTGCAATTTTTTAAAATATTTTGCGATATTCAGATTCTGTACATAAACTTTATCAATATTCGTTTGATCTAATATCAAAGTCTCACACTCAGTCTTTCTCTCATTTCAGTCAGTTTTATTGTTGACAAACTGAACGGTTTGTATTACAGTCTAGTCTTAACTGAACGCAACCATCTGGTACAATTATAGCTACTATGCAGCCCCTTCAGCAACTGAAGAATTTGAAAGTAAATTAAAACAAAATATAATTTTACATTAAATAAAAAAGTTTTAAACTTAATTAAAATAAAACATGTCTTAAATTAAAATAAGTAAACTGTCAATAAGTAAAATGTTTATTGCTGCCATAAAAAAAAGTTAAACACATTTGGACAGTGAAGGAATGTCAGGATTCTTGCTCAGAAAAAGGATCAACATGCTCTGAAGTCAGAGCATGTTCCAGTCCACAAAAACTTTTTTGTAACAAAATATCGACTTCTGCTGTCCCTGTATCGATACATTATTAGCAAACAAAATATCATGATACTACACAGTATCAATTTTTTCCTCCACCCCTAATATTAGTGCAGAACAGTCCACCAATGACCTCCACTACAGGTGGTCTAGAACCATACATCCCAGGTCTGATCTACTGTATCGTCAAATAAAAACCAAAATATAATAAATCGCTCTTATCCCAGCTTTATTATATTTGAAGTAGTAATTATCCTTTTTGTTTAACTGTTTTAAGTTGTAGCTCTGAGTGATCCAACCGGACTTTTTCATTGTGTATTATTTGCCTCGGTCTTAACTTTTACTATCTCTGTGGTGTTGTGCAGATTTATGTGGACACAGTTGGCCCAGCGGACAAGTATGAGCATAAACTCTCTCAGCGGTTTCCGGGTATTCAAGTGACTGTGAGGCCAAAAGCTGACTCCCTGTTTCCAGTTGTGAGTGCAGCCAGTATCTGTGCAAAGGTTAGTGACCAGTCCTCAGCTGGATTTAAGTCTTTTCTATTTTTAAATCCCTTGGCTATTAGAGTTGGTTGGTACTTTATTATCTCTAGGGTGTGAAGCTACCTTCAGAGATTTTATTGAAGTATTGAAATAAGTAGTTTTTACAAGCTGTAGTAAAGGCAAAATAGTTGTGCATTGGATTTTGCACAACTTTACTATCAGGCTAAAGAGAAGCATTTGAACAATAATACAAAATTATGTCCTTATTCGTGTAAGGATTACACACTTTTTATGGTATTTTTTTAATGATATATCTTATGCGATTATTTAGTGTAGAAAACAGAGCTTTGGTTCTTCAAATATCCAGTATTTTACATTGAGATGTTTTTTCTCCACTTAATGGTTTCTGGTTTACTGCAGTAGACAGCAGACCAAAAGGAGCAATTTTCCTTTTGCGATTATTGACCTACCGTTGCTGTTACTAAAGAATATTCATATTTTATATTTCATATTTTAAGCTCTTAAAGAGTTTTCTGGTGCTATTTTTTGGTTTGCAGGTTGCTAGGGATCGTGTCGTGAAAGGCTGGAACTTTACAGAGGACTTGGGAGAGGTGGATACAGACTATGGCTCAGGGTACCCTAATGGTAGGAAACCATGCACATATGTTATTATCCATCCGCAATAACATGTTTTATTTTAAACTAAAAGTTTGTTTTGCTTAAGTAAAAGTATGTAAAGTTAGTGCTGTGGAACAATAAAGTAGAGCAAACTTCTGAAATGTTGCTGTGAGTGTCAGTACAAACATTGTACACTGACCATAAATGATAAGTCATATTAACCTAGTTAACTAGTTAACTTTAAATTAAATGCACTTAATGCACTTAATATACCTTAGTGTAGCTGTTAAAGCTGGGGTGGGCAGTGAAAATTTGAACTGAAACATGGCACATAAACAGTGTAGAATTACTTTAACCTCAATGGAAAAAATATGACTTATTACATTATTACATACATGAATTACATATCACTGCCTTTGTGCCATTTAAAAAACCAAACATTTCTTTGGGAAATGTTTTTTTTTGTTTTTTTTACAATTCATTTCTGTATCAGCTTTATATATTATACAATATATTTAATGCTGACACTTTTTATGAAAAGATACATGGTTGTATTCACTGTCTCACTATGGGATGCGTCTCCCCCAGAAGCTCATTCATCAGAAGTTTTTATCTCATTCCACAAATCCTGATTGGCTGGTGATTGCCACTACCACTTTGGACAGAACCACCCACCCTTAAATAAGATAAGATAACCTTTATTAGTCCCACGCATGGGAAATTTGTTAAATAGCCTACAGTATTATGTAACTATTTAAACACCTCTTCTCGCTTTGGAGCGTATCTCAACCTGCTTAGGCTAGCTGTGGCGACAAAATCTAGAGTAAAAATGCACACCAAGTCTGCGGAGTATGTTGCTTGTTGCTACTTCTAAGTCACACAGGCACACTCAACATGTCCCCCCACTGCGTCCAGACTCACTGTAGAGGGCACAGTCTAGAGCAGTGGTCCCCAACCTTTTTTGCGCCACGGACTGGTTTAATGTCAGACAATATTTTCACGGATCGTGTCGCGGATAAATACAGCAAAATAAAATGATACAACCAAGGCAAAAACTGTGGTATTTTGTAAATATAATAATTAATGCAAATTCACTGTGTAATTGTGTAACTTTATTAGCAGCGTCCTCCTTAAATGTGTCATCAACATTAAGAATAAAATCCTCCTCTCTGCCCCTTAATGCTCTCTGGTCGCTATGGTGATGCGTAAATATTTCTTTCAAAATAACAAAATAAGACACTCAACTACAACACGGGAAAAGACCCAGGGAAAACGAGTTAACGGTTTTAAAAATCCTGTAAACCATAAATTTTACACCCGAGCCTCAACTCTCGCAGCCCGGTACCAAACGACTCACGGACTGGTACCAATCCGTGGCCCTGGGGTTTGTCTAGAGCGCTCAAAAAGTCAATAAATGACACTATGGCACTGCTGCCTCAAGAGGGCACTGCTGCCCACCTCAGTAACCATGCTATAACCCAGTATTTCCCAACCTTTTGGAGCCACAGTACATATTTCACATTATAAAAATCACACGGCACACCACCAAACAAAAATGTCACATAAGACATATTGATCATTTTTCCCCGTGCACCAGGTATAGCGGAATGGGCTCGTTTGTCCCCAGTTTACCTTTTTTGCTTTCTTCTGACCACTTTTCATGCTAGGGCCTTCATCTGACTCTGAACAGGACCCAGGTCAAACTGACTACTTTTTCTTTTCAAATATTTATCGATTGCTGTTACGCACTGCATTGTCTCACAGCATGACTATTATGTAATTTCTTCATCGCCTTCTGTTTTCCTGGCAGTTAGCAATTCATTTAATTAAAGCAGGTAGTTGTACTGCCCTCTAGTGGAAGAGAATGTAATTGTTCTGCCCGTTACTCATGCCGGTTGCTTAGAGTACTAATCAGGTCGAACCAGATAATCTTCCACGGCACACCTATGTGCTGCAGCACAGTGGTTGGGAAACACTGCTATAAGAAGCTTAACATCCTACGTGTGCTAGTGTTAACTAGGTGTCACAACCATATTCTTCAACTAGATGTCCCCATAACACAAGTGTTTAGGATACGCAGGGTGGGCGAGACACCGCTCCTTCTCTATCTCTGAGAGAGAGAGAGAGACAGCACTCTCAACTTCATCCTGGGAGCTGAAGTTAAGTAGTAAGCAAAATTTATTTATATAGCACTTTTTTAAGACAAGAAGCTATTACAAAGTGCTTCACATGGGAATATAAAAACATACTAAACAAAACAACAATATAAAGGAAGTATAAAAGCGTATCACATAGTTAGTGCTAGTGCAAAGATTTTAACATGAGAGTGATATAGGAGAATTTATTACTGTGGGTTAAGATTTTTGAAACCGGGAGGAGATGAAGGCATGGACAAGCATCTCCATTTCACCTTTGGAGACAATAGTCCTAAGTTTAGCAATATTTCTTAAATGAAAAAAGCAGGAGCAGGTCACAGACTTGATCTGATCTCTGTCAAAAGAGAGAGAGTGATCAAAAATTATCCCAAGATTCGGAGTAGTAGTAGTAGTAGCAGTAGCTTTAATCGAGGATTAGAAAGAACCCAGACTTTGACAAATTTGGGTCTTGATACTCTCTGGGGCAAGAATTAAACGCTCAGTCTTGTCTGCGTTCAACTGCAAAAAATTGTTTGTCATTCAACCATTAATTTCCTTAGACAGTCCATTAGCGGGATAATTTGTCTAATTCCCAAGGTTTAAAGGAGATGTATCATTGGATATCGTCTGCATACAGATGGTAGGAAATAATTTTGAAACCGGTGATTATATGGCCTAAAGGAAGAATATATAATGAAAATAACAAGGGGCTTAAAACCGATCCTTGAGGGACTCCACATGAAAATGTAGCTATATCTGACCAGAAGTTTCCCACTGAAACTAAAAGTGCTCTATCGACAAGAAATGAGGTGAACCACTTTAGGACAGATCCAGATATCCCTACCATATGATTTAAGCGGTGGATTAAGATTTGATGATGAAGTCAGGCTCATCCCATAGTGAGACATCTCACTCATGCTATTCTGAGAACCGGGGTTACACAAGTAACCTGAAGTATATCACATTACAATTTACATCAAAGGGACACTTTTTCATTAGCGACGGACATTGTTGGGATTAACAGTTTGAAATAACATTTCACTTGTTAAATTTAACACTGCCTACTTAAGACTGTTATGCTAAAATAATTTTATTTGCATGTAAATGTTTTGTAGAAAAACTAGCACCGAGTCCCACTCTTTTCTTTGTTTCCAGATCCCAAGACGAAAGCGTGGCTGCTGAAGTACCTCGACCCAGTATTTGGCTACCCTCAGTTTGTTCGATTTAGCTGGAGCACTGCCCAAACCCTAATGGACAGCAAAGCGGTTAATGTGCATTGGTAAAGAGCCTTCAAACTCTATTCTGATCAAAGTCCTACTTTGGTTATGAAATCCTCAATTAAAGGAGCATCTGTCCTTCTGTGATTCTGCTCTTATACTGTTTCTGCTATTTGTGAGCACAGATCTGGCTGATACCAATTTCTCATAGTGTATTTGCAAAATACTTTGTTTTTCAGTGTCTGTTAGATAAGAATACTTGCAAGATCACAGGTTACACTTAATCTCTGTGCTAATCGTTTGACCTTAGGAGACAAGTAGTTGGCACTGAGTTTAAAAAACAGTCATTGTCTTCGTAAATCTTTTCTCAGGGACGATGATGAAGAGGATGGCGAGAAGGCAGCACAGAGACAGAGCAACAAGTCAATGTTGTCCTACTTCAGTGTATCAGCTGGAGGTAACGACCAAAATGCAACCCACCAGGCACACCGCTTCTTCACTGAGCGGAGGCTGAAGAGCCTCAACACACTCTAAAGACACGTTAGAGGGCCTTCACATACATCCTGGAAGTCATAAATGCATTGTGGGACTTTTTTTGTAACACGGATGCAAACTTCAGTCATCTGTCTGTATTTGTCTTGTTTGTAACTTTTTTTATATATAAAGATGTTGTTTAAATATGTTTTAAAGTGTGTTCTGCATTCTGTACCGTACATCAAGAACGAGGGTGGGTTCATTGCTGGATCGCGTTGCAGTCTGTAATGCCAATACTGCCCTCCATTGGTAAAATGAATGAAAAGCATCAACAGAATGTAGCAACTACTATTCGAGTTGCCAACACAAGAAGAACAAATTATTCATCAAAGTCTGACATCAGTGAAATCTTAAACTTCATCGCAAATCTAAACAACTTATTAATTCTGTATACTTTCATTAAAGACCAATGGAAGTGGTCCATTGCAGATGTGGAACACTTTTCATACTCTGCACAGTTTTCTTCAGATTGTAGCTCTTAGGTAGCTTTTAGGTTGAGAATAAAACACAGCGCTACTTAAAACAAGCGTCTTTAATTTTAACAAAAAACCAACATAAATATTGTCACAATAAAACAACCTTTAATTATGTAAATTAGTAATTTCAAAGAAAAATGTAGTACAGCTCTAAGTATCTTAATACAATCTTTAAATACTTCACAGCAGTTGGTAGTTGTTGTTGTTGAATTTCACGTGATAATACACTGAGTAATTCTGTATCCAGCTCTTGTAGGGAGACGGTATCTTTTGATATATTATGACTAAATAAAAATGACAGTCCAGGTTTTCCTTGAGTCATCAGTCCTAACAGACAGGTTGCCAAGAACAGAAGCAACATAAAACAACATGTTACAAAAACTTCTACTAAGCATCTCAAAAATAAAATGGTACATTGCCTTTTTATCACAACCGAGGGGCGGATATTTGGAACTTAATCATGTTTAGCTTCTGTTGTCTTCAGTGTTACATGCTACAGATATGAGGTAGAAGTAGGATGAGGTTTGATGGTATTACTGCATATATTTCTCTTCTTTAAAGCCCACTCTGTAATCTGTATCAATACAACAATGTGCATTTAGAAAGCACAGCTGAATTTTGAGATGATCCTCAAATGTTTATATTCCAGAAATCATCAGCCATTCTTTTTCCGGATCTGTCCCACGCTTCATCCTCTTCTAGGCCTTTTCTCCAGGACACTTTATGATGCATCACATTTTACTACAGGATGATGAAAGGCAGCTGGCTAGGAGTTCCAGTTCCCGTCATGTGAATATGAAAATATATTCTGGCTAGGTTAGCCTAGCTGTTGGCTATGGAGGGAAATCCATTTCTCCACCTTGCTAGTTGCTGTTGGGTTTGTTTCTGGACTCCTGGATCCTCTTCCCGCAGTTCATAGCTAAGCTGGAGACGGCAAATGAGGAAAGGATGATGATAGAGCTCCCCACAAAGTGAGATGAGGCTCCTCTGGGGGCTGCTCTCAGAGCTCTCCTGGGGAAGGTTTCTCTGTCAAAGGCTGTCGTGGCAGTCATTGTCTGTGCCACTGGCTCCATGGTTGTGGAGGGTAGTCAGATGTCAGAAAGCTGAATTCCAAGGCAAGCCTCAGTTGGAGCTGTATGAATCACTGTGCTGCTGATTCCTTTCTTGATCCTTCTTCTATGGTCATTTATAACTTCCCCAGACTCCTCCTAAGTCCTTTGAGGAGCTTGATGTCCTGTTGCGTCAATGGGATTAGTTAGCAGTTGGCCCATGTGTAGATATGACTAAGGCAGATCTATTTCAGCTTAGGACTGTGCAATGTAATTCTATTAGATCATCCTGTCTTTGTTCCATAGTGAATAGGCAGCGTTATATATGGAATACAATCTTGCACTTTGTAAACATACAGTTGTCGGCCACTTTGTTAGGTATACTTGGTAGAACTACCTTAATTCCTCATGGCACAGATTAAACAAGACGCTGAACATATCATGGATCATGATAGCATTACGTGATTGCTACCGATTGGTTTCTCATTCATGATGCAAATCTTTGTGTTTCACAACACGCCAGAGTTGATATCTGGTGACTGAAGTTCAGTTGAGTACAGTGAACTCATTGTGATGTTAAGGAAACCAGTTTGAGATAATGTGAGCTTTGTGACATGGAGTGTCTTCCTGCTGAAAACAGCCATGAGAAAATGGATGTGCTGTGGTCATGGACATTGTCAGTAACTGTAGTCAGACAGGCTGTGGCCTTTAAATGATACTCAGTTGGCATTTAGGAGCCCAAAGTGTGGCAAGAAAATATCCCCCACACCATTGCACTACCACTTTGAACCTGAACCCCAATAAGGGAGCAGAATATCAGCCCTGGCAGAATGTTTCGAAATCTTCTGTTTCATCGAGACTGTGCGAGTTGTAGTCTAAGTGTCCCGTTCTGAGCTGACGGGAGTGACAGTACGGTCTTCTGCTGCTGTAGCCAAGTATTCGAAGTTTGATGTGTTCTGCATTTAGAGATGCTCTACTGTTGATCTCGGCTGTAACAAGTGGTTATTTGAGCTTTTGTTCCCTGCCTATCAGGTTGCAGCAGTCTGGCCATTTTCTGATCTCTGACATCAGCAAGGCAGAGAACTGCCTCTCTCTTTTTCAGATTATAGCATAAACTGGAGATCCTTGTGGAACAAAATCCCAGTAGATAAACCGTTTTTGAAATAGTCATACCACCCCATTTGGCACCAACACCAATACAGATGCACTTTCAGAAACATTTGATCAAATTTTTTTTCTCCCATTCTGATGTTTAGTTTGAACTTAAGCAAATCATTTTGACCATATCTGCATGCCAGTGGGTTACTGCCATGTGTTTGGCTGTTCAGATATTTTCATTTACGAGCAGTTGAACAGATGTGCTTAACATTTTATGACAAAACAAAAAGAAACTATACCACCTTATCCTCCAAATATTTCTTTTGATTTTTAAATCAAACTTCTCCCCATTTAATATTTAATTCAAGTCAGAGAAATAAATATGGAAAGTAAACCTGATAAAGTAAGGCAGATATTCAAAAAGTAAAAAGAAAGAAAAGAAGACATGAGGTGAAGCAGACCAGAACCTACAAACATTTTGTGAGTCACTGAGGACCATCAAAGAGGACTGTTGTGTTTTGTTTTTTTCCCTGACCACGTAACGTCTGCCCCCCTCGTTAAGAAAGCTGAGCTGTTGACTGAAAAGGATCAGGGAAAGATCCAGGCTGATTTGCAGGCAAGAGTACATCAGCTTAGGAAACTGAGCAGGATACGTACACACATCAACCTAAAAGTTATAATTAGCATTCTGTAAATATATTTTTTTAAAATTAAATATCTAATAATAATAAGATAAATATCTAATGATAATAAGTATCACTCAATGTTGATACATTTTAAATAATCTGTTCTCATTTAACCCCAGCATGTTAATGAAATGCTCCAAAGCCAACATCATTTTTCATCTTTCTTCTTTTTCTATATGATTTATCGCAAATACTCTTACATTTTATTACACTCGGTGACGCTGAAAGGACTTTTGTGGATTTTGTCCTTGACTTTTGCTCAAACAAATCAGGAAAGATTTTTCTGAGGGGAATTATTATTATTATTAGGGGAACTATTTTTCAACATTTTACGCATTAAACAGTACACTGATAATCGGGGCCCAAATGTATTATTTTACTCCCAATCATTTTTGTTTATGCCACATTATTTATTTAGTATTCCTAACGCTATTAACATATTTAGTTTGTGATTGAACTGATATCATTGATCATGAGTGAAATATACATATATACTAGGGGTGCAACGATACACAAAATTCACGGTTCGGTTCGGTTCGATACTTTGGTGTCACGGTTCGATATTTTTTCGATACAAAAAAAAAATATTCATGCTGTTTAATTTGTGATTTATTAAATTTTCACGGCACATTCTGCACCACATCTCTGTGCGTTCATCATTCGTTTGAAGCCAGCTCACCTCCTGCAACCACTTTTCCGAGAATACGCGCTTCTTTTGTGGTTCGGACTCCTGACATTTCTTTGGAGGTGGAGGAACACCAAAGTAACTGCTTAAAGGAGCTTCTTTGACATCTTTAAGAGTTCTAAACAAATGTCTGTCCTCCTCCTGAAACTCTTATGGACGCAAACACGCGTTGCAACTTCTTATCTTGTGCGCGTTTTTTATTTTGACAGCGAATGCGCACCTGCGGACCACTTATGTGCAGCCCTGGTTATTTAGCTTGTCATATTGCAGCCACAGAAATTCTTTTGTCCATGAAACCATAAAGCTGCACTTTCTTTTTGCCTTATAGTCTGATTTGTCATAACTTTTCCGTTTTGTGGTAAGCTTTTCTTTGGCTGTCACTTCTTCACCCTGACCTGTCTTATTTGGCTCAGCAGAACTAAAATATATATCCTGCTGCTTTTACACAGGCACTCACATAACGCTCAGCGATTCTCTGCGCGATCAACCTCTCACATGTTTAAGCTGCGGAAGATTTCACTTGTCATGTTTGCATAGTAAGCTAACGATTGATAATACGATGTCAGAGGAATTGGTGCGCAAATTATCATCACTCACCAATCAGTGCTGTCGCTCTCTATACACAGTTCGCGCGATTGCAAAGTGAAAGCAAAAAACAAGCGCAAATTCAAACGCGATTTCAATATGTCACATATTGACAGTGGCTCACCGATGCCAATGACATAATTGCCCAGCTACATTTCCAAAAGAATGCAAAAGCATTGACATATATTTTTCCTTCCTACGATAGGCCGACGGGCAGGGCAGAGATAGATTTTGGTAGCGCAACTGGAAAGATCGCTAGCTGGGCTAGCGATTTTGCGAGCCCTGTATCTGATTGAGGAATCACTCATCTTTGGAAAAGAGTTTATTACAGAGAAATGGCTCTTTCCAAAATAAAAGCTATACTATACGCTTCTTCTGGGCTATATTCTCAGCAGCATATTAAACATATCAGGTCCCCATAAGGAGAATCATGTGTTAACGGCTGTCTAAATGACTTGGGTAAAGTTTGTAGCATGCTGCTTGTTGTTTTTGTCTGCTTCCACTTGTCTTTGCACTAGGATGATGTCGGGGTAAATGTGCAGTCATATTCGTTGTGTTCCCACTAGTGCTGTCAGCGTTAATCTGAAATGAGGTTAACGCCACAACACGGCAAATCTCCGTTAATGAGCTACCGCGGATCTCCCCGTGCATGGGGCTGGACGGCCAACACTTTAACCAGCTAACTGCGCTAACACACTAGTTCCCACCCTTGCAATTGAGCATTGCTGGCACATCCAACATACTGTTTTACTTTAGTCCATGACGTGCTTACCTTCAGGGTCATACCTCACATGAAAACCAAAATAGTTCCAAACGCCAGATCTGAATGAGGGTGGGGGAGGTTCAATTTGCCATGTTGCAACGAGAGCTTAGCTTCTGTCTGCTAGCTTGCCCTGCACTCAGTGAATCTGCGTTAGACTACTCCGCCTAGGCTGCACTGTCGAGCGCAGATCCACTGAGCGCTCAACACAGACAGCATCGTCAGAAGGAAAGTTGATAAAATAAATTAAAAATGTTGTATTGTTCGATACATATGCGTACCGAACCGAAAGCACTGTATCGAACGGTTCAATATCGATACGAGTATCGTTGCACCCCTAATATATACAGCATACAGAGAACTGCACATGTAAAAAAGTAATTTCTGAATTCACTGAGATGTAAGAAAAAGCTTCCACCAAAGGTCAGACTGTACAGTCAGCTTTAATTTGAGCTGGCTTTTAGCACTGAGGAACATATCCTGTCTTGACCCAGGCACAAGGGGTCAGCAGGTCTCTAAATCTGTCATTACGCGTAGTCCTAGTTTCTTTAGTTCATCTCTTTAATTGTTTAATTGGATTGCACTGGTTTTTTTCCACTACTAGCACAGAAAGCTTTCATGAATTAATCTCTGGTGGTGGAGCAGTTGTAGTTGTGTGAGACAAGAAAATCACACTGCATAATTTTGTCCAAAAATAGGAATTATAATGTAACTAATCACAACTCAAACACTCCCTCTGCTGCTCTCTGACCCGTTAAATGTCAGACTGAACTTAATAAGGTCTGTAATAGAGATGCATGACCTAAAGTCATGTGAATAAGAGCACCCTCCTTCAGTCCTCCTAAGGTTTTACATACCAGGACATAATAAAAAAACTGAGGTCATATGGTCGTTACCAGGTTCTGAAATTATTTAATGCAACCCCAGATGAACAGCAACACATGACATTGTGACACTGTGTCATTATTTAACGAAAGCTAAGCCAAAATGCAGAAACAATGTGAATCACTCAATGATTCATGATTGGCCCACACTTCTTTACAGTGTTGCTTCAGTTCCTTGAGGTTTGTGCTCATTTGTTCATGCACATTCCTATCACAACCTTTCAGTCAGGTTGAGGTCTGGACTTTGACTGGGTTCTTGCCATTCTGTTGTATATGTGCTGGATCATTGTCCTGTTGAATGATCCAATTTGGTCCAAGCTTTAATTGACAGATGCCCTCACCCTGCCAAACAAGCCATGCATGTTCAGTGTTTTTGTAATTGTACTTTGATGAAATTTAATATTCTAACTCTTGTTTTATTGCAGTTTATCTGAGTATTGCACAGTCTGATCTTGGGGGACCTCCAGTCATGGGAAGATTTTTGATCTTAAAAAAAAAGGTGCTTGGTCTTATAACTCTTTACTTGCCAACCCTTTACTGCCAAAATTCAAATCAAATAAATAATAACACAGTGTAATATGCTTAGGTTCTGTTCATCTGAGGTTGTGTTTAAATCAGGTGATGTAAGGTGATGGGTGGATGGACGGATATGTAAGAACTTTGAATTGGGCGTACTTCCTTTTCACTGTAAGCATCCAAGCAACATTTACGTAATAAGGTTATCACTTGCAGTATCTTCAGAATGAAAGATCTGTTGCTATGGCATGAAAAACTGTGCTGTAATTAAGAGAAATGTGAAGGAGGCCATTCACATTGTTGACATTTCCACAAAAATGTCAACAATGTGAATTTCAATTTGTGATTAAAAAAGGGTTGCCCTTCAAAACAAATCTCTCTTTTTTGTGATTTTGCATTTTCAATGTGATGCAAAAAGCTGCTCGATGCAATGTTGTATTTAAACAGTCAAGATAATGTTACTGATTTTGTTTTATATAATATCAAAGACAGTCTGCACCATCTTATTAAAAAATATCAGATGGCTAAATGTTTCGTAAATGCCATCATCTGTGTCAAGTGACCTTTGAGGATTTCTTCATTAAACTGCAGAAACGTCTGCCTGACATTTCATGTTTGCCTTCTTCTGCCTAAAGATTTAAAGACAATTCAGCAGATAAGACAGCGCTTTATTTTTAATTTATATTCATATGGGTGTCATTTTGTATTTGCTGAAGGTCACTGGTGTATATTCCCACAGCCTTGAACGTAGTGTGATCTCAAGCTGCTTCTTCTCTGTGGGTCAGCAGTATGAACTCCCGCTGTGCTTTGCTGAACCTCCACAGACACCGCTGGTCCTAAAATTCAGATAAATTATTTTCTGTGGGGCTGTCTCAAGAGGCCTAACATTTCACTTGGCCTTTTCACCATAGGCCAGCTAGTTTTGCTTGAAATAGCCGATCCTGTCCACGTGGTGTCTCTGTTGCCCCACACTGGTATCTGGACTGTAAGCTTCTGCACATCTATGAAAGAGAGATGTTTTCTGTGAAGAAAAAGAGGTTATGACCCTGACATCAACTCACCAGTTACTTTATAAGATACACCCGTGAAGCCAATACAACCGATTGGCCATGATAAAATCAAAAAGTGATCTTTTTATTTACATATTTATTATTTAGGCCATGCACTAAAGTGAATTAAAAGTGTTCCTAATACTTTGCTGCTATTTTGCAATTTTTAGGGCAACTCAAAATCCAGTAAACCACACTCACCCATTATGACCTCAATAGCAAACAAGATTTTTACCTTTTTGATGATCTCAGCAACAAGTGAAAAATAAATAGTTCATTAAAGTTATGGCAGAGTTGTATTGAATTGCACTGTATTTCCCAGAAATACAGAGGGGTTACAGCAAGGTGCAGACCAATCCACCTGGTGCATAACACAATGGTGGAGGTAATAACAATAAAGAAATCTGTACTGCTATTCTTTCAGCTAAACGAGTAAAAGATGACCTGATTTCCAGTTACAGATGTTAAAGATGGCACACTTCATTAATATTTTAAGCAGGATTACTTTTTTATGTCCGTCTTTTGCAGTTTTAAAAAAACTTTGGGAGCCCTGTGTGGTCAGTGCTTAGTAGTATCTTCTTTGGAAAATGTCTGGGTAAGTGATGGCTTTTTGAAGTGTTCCTGTTTAGGAGATATTTCTGCTTTGTTGCTGTTAAACTCTTCCACATGTGAGAGACTGTGTAGTTGTCCTAAAAGCGCTTCTTTTTTGGTGATGTTTATGTCTGAGGACTGTGAAGCAGATCACTAAATCTTAAGATTGTGTTTGTTGAAGTACTCTGTTACGTGTGTTATGGTCTGTTTAGAATTACTTCTCTGTGGTATAAGCCACCCTCTTGTGCTCTTTAGCTTTTTTACAGACTGGGTGACGTTAGAATTTAGAGGTTTAACTAAATCAGGGTTTCCCCACCAGTGAAATGTTCTTGTTTTGGAGACCAAGCTGCTTGATTCGCTCCCTTACTTACAGCAGGAAGAATTTTGTGTGTCACTGCTAAAAAGCTTGTTCCAAAATGATTTGGGCTTCTTTAGAAGTTGTTTTGCAAGATCTAGGTACTGAATTTTATGGTGAGGACACAGGAGACTCTTCCAGTAAGGTCACAGCTGTGAATGTGTTATAGACGAGTACGCCAACGCTCCAGTCTGCTGAAGGTTTTCGATTTGCATTTTGTTGCATTCCTAAGGAGGGGTCCTTTTACAAGTCCTTCTTGTTGTAATCTCTCTCACGAAGTTTCATTTGTCTTCCAAGTGTCAACTTGACCTTAACCTGAGCAAACACCTATCTGAAAACACTTTTCTATCTTCCTTTAGCCTTCGTCTGCTTTGTTGGCTTCAGTTATTTTACTTCTTAGAGTGCTGGGAAGCTGCTTAGGCGTATTAATAAAATATTAATAAGTAGTATTTAAAATGTTTTCAGATTCGCATCACCTCACCCTCCCTAGAGATGATTGTGAACACTAAAGCTCCAGTAAGGTCTTTTTATTAGTTTTATGGGCTATGTGAACGCTCAAATATCATTGGTTGCCCAAATTATTGCATAGTGCTGCTTTCTAAAATTGTACTAAAACAAAGAATTATTAAAATAATGTTTTATTATTAACTTTATACCTTCTCACTTCCTATATCCTTCTGTAATGGGCTGCTTTAAGTGCCAATTAACTTATAAATCTGCACATAACTTCAGTTCATCTTCTACTCACCTAGCTCAGTTTTCACAGTAATTCGGTGCACAATATTTGGCGTGGCTCTGAATATTGTTGGAATTGTTCTATTTTTTAGAGACAGGGTCCACTTTACCAATTAGGCAATCAAGATGCACAGTATCTCTTTTCTGTTTCTCTTGAAGTCGTTCCCCCTTCTCTTTATTTTGGTAGGTTTACGAGTTGTATGATGAGGCACCCCCGAGACTGCAGATCGTATGGTGTTTTATTTAAAGACACTCACTTTCTAGACTAGGCTTTTAGCACAGCTGTAGTCTGTGACCCACTTATACACAGACACTGTTGGCAATGAGGAGAAGGTGGGTGCTGTACGGGCTGTAAGGAAATGAATAAGGAGGTAGATCTGTAGGATAAAAAGAACGAGTAAGTATAAAAAAAGAGAACAATGAGAGGACGTAAAGAGGACTGGGCTGTAAGATGAGTGTTGGGAGATTAAAGATTTTGAGATGTTTGCAAAGTTGATGCTGAGCAAAAGGAATGCAGAAATTTTGTCTATATGCAGTCGTGTAAAATAACATTTACCCAGGACTCTATGCAGTCTTGGAAAAACCTAAAGACACCCGTAGTGCTTCTATATGAACTAAAACTGTGGGTAGTACCGAGGTCCTATTAATGAAATGCACTTTATTAACTGATCATCAACAAGTGTGAGCACCTCTATAAAAGCAGATGTTTTGGCAGTTTGCATTCAGAGGTTTGTCAACACATCCCACCAAATTCACCTCAAGGTCATTCTCCACTGCTTAGAGAAATTAAAAAATACATAGGAACAACATTTCAGACTGTACTGGCCTCATTTAGCATGTTAAATGTTAAAGTTCAGGACAATAGTATTAGAAAAACACTGAATGAGTATGGCTCATTTGGAAGGGTTGCCAGAACAAAGCCTCTTTGCTCTAAAAAGAATATGGCAACACGGCTTAGGTTTGTAAAGTTAAGTTGCATTTTAACCAGGGGTAGGGAACTCCAGGCCTCAAGGGCCGGTTTCCTGCAGGTTTTCAGATCAACAGACCTGAATCAAATGATTAGTTCATTACCAGGCCTCTGGAGAACTTCAAGTCTTGTTGAGGAGGAAATTTAATCATTTAAATCAGCTGTGTTGTATCAAGGACACATCTAAAATCTGCAGGACACTGGCCCTTGAGGCCTGGAGTTCCCCCAACCCTGATTTAAACAAACCACAAGACTTCTGCAACAAGTTCATGAGAGAGATGAGACCAAAATCGAGATGTTTGCACTTAATGCACAGCTCCAAGTTTCATGGAAACCAATCACAGCATATCAGCGCAATGATGGTGGAGGTGGAGGGGTGACGACCTTGCAGTCATTGAGTTGCCTCAGTGAAGCCATTTGTCTGATAGCCGAAGCTTGGCTGAAATTAGGTCATGCAAGAGGACAATGAGCCAAAGCACAGCAGCATAATCTACAACAAAAGATGAAAGAATCAAGATTCTGCAACGTCAAGGTCGATACATCAACCTCTTTGAAATGCTGTGGTGGGACCTTAAGAGAGCAATGCATAAAGAAATGTCAGCAAACCTCTATGACATGACTGAGCAAGTTACACTTGTTGCATGTAGTTTTTCACAGGACTGCAGAGAGTGCTGTAAATATTTTATGCTTCACATGACCGTACATGCAAGCGAATGCCATAAGAACCCACAAACTATTTTTTTGTATATTGTATGTTCTTTTTAATTAAACAAATAAATGTATCATACCAAGATAACTGCAGGTGTGATTTATAACAGTAATAATTATCACATTATATGTAAGCATTCATGGTGTACTTGGTGGAAATTAGACTGATTATTTCATCTGTGTTTTACCTCATTTAGTTTCTAAGCTCACATTATAATGTTTTAGCCAATGCTGTCAATGCAACATCATGTCATGGAATTATTTACCACAGATTGTAAGCACTGCTCATCAATACAAGCATGTATGAATACCGAATGGTACTTAGTAGCAGCCTATCTGCTTTAAATAATTTGTGGCTTTTTGCTTTTTGTATAAACAAACAAACAAGCTCCAGCAAACTTCTTTAAGCCATCATGGCTCAATGTTTAGAGGGTTTTCCCAAAGAATTATATAAACTCTTACTAATTCATTATTTTGCTATGCACTGAGTAAATTTTTTAAGTTGAAAAAGACTAGAGACTCATTGTCAGGGCTGATTTTAAAGTAGCTGTTTTTGCAGGTCAGACCACATCCAACATACACACATTGTGCGATATCAAACAATTGGCTGCTGAACCAGTTAGAGTTAAGAGTTTAGTGGTTTATTCTTGCATGTGGGAGTTCTTTGGGGTTTGGTCCGACAGACACAAGCTGCACTTTGAGGAAGTCTCTTTCTGGGATTGCGATTTGTTTTCCTCTGCTTTCATTTTCTTTCTTTTGATTTAGAAAACAATTAGCTGACCAATTACAGATTTACAATGGAGTTAATTGCAGCCTGCGTGTGATAAAACAAGGTACAATATAAAACACCACAAGTTACACAAAAAAACACCAAAAGACAATTACTCTGTTGGTTTTCTGAATGTTGTATTTATTGTGCAGCTTTTTGACTGGACTGCACTGACATTAACACATTTTTCATGTTTTTTTGGCACACTGTGGTGTAATAATGGTCGTTTGGAGAAGAAAAAGCATATAGCTGATTAATTGGTCAAAAGGATCTCTGATAGTTTGTAAAACATCCTACTGGGGCTCTCTAATTTACTGTATACTCCTTGTATATAAATATGATTTATGACTGCTTGTTCCCAGTAACAGCAGTATGCTACGGTTTGTCTCCACACACACACACACACACATGCACAGAGGATTTGAATGCAGGGGGAACCACTTGCAGTCTATGAAGAGATGTGAGCTGACATGGCTCTTGTGGCAGGCTTACCACGACAGGAAATGGGATCCCAAAAATGGCAGGCATACTCCAAAACCCAGCCCCACCGAGCTTTTGGCTGCTGAAAGCTGACCCAGTGCGACCTCCCTCAGGGCATCCTTTGAAAAAATGTGACATCATTTTGGGGAGCTTTTGCACAGAGTAACAGAAAAAAAGGTATTTGCCTGTGAAACTTCATCATTTCTGAGCTCTGCCACTGCAACCTCCTCCCCCTGTTCAGACCTCGCAGCATTTAATGAACAAAAAGATGTAAAATTCATGTGTCCTCATTCATTATTGAATAATAATACGGAACAAAAAGCAGCATAAGCTAAATGCGTTGGAGAAGTCAGACAAGCTGATAACTGGGTCACTACCTAAAACCTATAATTTTTCACCTTCTGACATGCTGATGACCATATTTGTCAGATATGGTTTGTAAACCCTCCTGCTGATAAGGCCAGTGTCAACTTGATTGGATTTATGGTTAACATGTAGCACTATGTCACATCTCATAGATTTTTAAAGTTAAACCTGAACTTAAACTGTATTTATTAATGAAATCTCATTGATTAATTGAATGAAAATCATTCACTTAAAAACATTGTGGACACACAGTGTCACGATCCTGGGTCTTATGACCCAGTGTTTTGAGTTTTAGTTCTTTTGATGTTTATAGTGTTTGTTTAAGCTTATTAGGTTTCTTATGTTCATTTGCTTATTAGCTCCCTCTTGTGTTTTCAACCCCTGTGACGTCTCCCTTGCCCTTCGTGTGTTTCATGTCTGTGTGTCTTATGTTGTCATGTCTGCCTCTCATGTTTCCTGTTTTATTTTGAAGAGGTCTGGTGTTCCTGTGTTCATCGTGTTTAGTTTTACTCTTCCACTGTGACATCGTTATGTTCATGTGTGTCAGCTGTCCCCCATGTGTTCCCACTTCTCTCATTAGCCTCCTGTGTGTATTTAGTCTGTGCGTTCTCATTCAGTCTTCGTCGGATCGTCTGTGTGTTCCTATGTCAAGTCCTGCGTTCAGGTTTTCATATATATATATATATAGATATGCGCTCATCTTCATTGCCATGTTTAGAGTTTTGTTTGTTTTTCTACCAGGGTTTTTCATAGTTCGTGCTTCCTTTATAGTTTACCCAGTTTAGGTTATTGCTTAGTTTGCATTGTTTTTGCCCTTTTATTTTGTACTGTTCTGTCTGCCTTAATAAACAGCTCATCAGTTAAGTTTGAGTTTTAGAATGTCTGCACCTGGGTCCACTCTTCACACTCCACGCAGTTTGCCGAGGCAAACTGTGACACACAGAGCAATACTTCAGTAAAAAAAAAAAAAAAAAATCACAAATGCTATTAGAAACAGAGGCTTTTAAAGGGATGAGTATCTGGGTCTGAGTTGTTGCTCATTTCAGTAAATGTCAGATGCCATTGTGAAAAAGGTTCAACAAGAATGGATTGAAAGCTGTTCTAAAATAATTTCTAAAGCACAGGGCTGCCATGCACAGCTTAATACTGGTCAAATCCCCTTGAAGAAACATGGTTGCCGCACCCATGTTCTCATTGTTTAAGCTTAAAAACAACAGGAATTATTTTTGCTTGTGAGTACAGTTTTGTTTGTACGATTAAAACAATCAAACAAATATCTTATAGGTTGTTTTTGTTTTCAAGTAATATGTGGTTTAAACAGCAGTGTTGTAAAAAGTAGAAGGTTTTGTTCTATATTAGAGGACAACATACTTATCAATAGCCATGGTAAAATAGATTTCTTTTTTATTCAATATCCTAACCACTTATCAAACGAGGTATCGGGGATATTGGTTAGGGCCTGTCCCAGCAGATATAGGACAAAAAGAAAGGTACACTCTGCCACACACACCATACACTGTACACTCATGTCCATATACTCATCTTCAATTCAGAGGCACCAATCAATGTAGTATCGCCTTACACGTGAGTGACCTCCAGTTCAACACTGGGAGAAGCTGTGCTCCTTGTGCCGATCCCCAAGGAAGGGTTGCATCATGTAACATCTGTGCCAAATCAAACATGCGTGTCCAACCACTGTGGCAACTACTCAGGAAATATGTCTTTGGACTGTGGGCCCATGCAGATTCTTTACAGAAAGCCCCCCTTTAAAGTACCAGGTTTTAGCGAGGTATAACACTGAGCGTCTACAGCCATCTCTAAAACACGTGGAGGCTCTGTTATGATTTGGGTCTGCATTGCAGCCAGTGGTGTTGGTCGCACTTGTTGGAATAATGAATGCAGATTTTGATCCGCCATAGAGGAAATATCACAAGCATTTTCTACATGACGATATTCCCAAACACAAAGGCAATGCACTACAAACACACCTAGATAGAAAAGCATCAGACATGGATTGGCCTCCCCAGTGCCGGGACCTCAATGTTATTGAAAAAGTGAGATCATCTTGACAGAGAACAAATCAAAAGGCATCCAATGTTCAAAAAAGGGCCAGGGTCCCCCGATGTGCTTCAAAGGTACTGCAGTGGCACCACAGTAATAACAAAAATTCAGTTTGAAATTATTCAAGCATAGCTGGTATAGGCCCCGTGGCCCTAAACCTCATCTTTGGGACTTAAAGAAAACACAAGAAAGCTTCCCTAATAGAGTTCAGGCTGTGTTGAAGAATAAAGCTGGACATAACAAATATTGACTTTGAAGCTTGTTAGAACTGTACAAACTCTGGTTTTGCCTTATATTCTGTATTCCCATTTTTATTTGCACAGTCTTGTTTGAATAAATCCCAGTAGCCATTTCCCATTTTCCTAGCAAAGCATAAAGAAATAAAGGTTGACTTTTGCACAGTACTGTACATTAGAAGAGGGCATTTTTCTCCTTATGTCTTCAAAGTAAGACTGAAGCTTTGGTGGTGGAGTATTTGGGGAGTTGACGTTGAACTCAGAATTATCTGTCAGCACTAAATCCCGCAGTGAGAGGGAGTAAAGCTTGCCAGCTCTGTCTGCTCAGAGAGACGGGGATCATTTAGGCCACAATGCTAAAAACCATTAAAGTCCCCCTCCTGTCTCCCCCTCTCCTGAAGCTGGAGCTAGACCAGCTGCCTGGCCTCCTGTGTGTTTTTCCATCTCCACATTGATCCTTCTCACAAGCCACCTTTGACCAACATTTCTGTCTTTCTTTCTTGTGACAATGTTTAACAGTATAATATCATTCAGAGACATTGTGTGAACACTGTGATGGACTTTGCCCCTAAATGTTACAGTGCAGTCAGTGATTACTACTGTGGAGTGATTTTTCTTTAGCATTGATTGGGATGTGTATTCCTTTTATTGACTGTGTATTCACATCTGTCTTCAGGCTCAGCAGGGAATAACATGGTTCACTTGATTTGGATAATATCAGAACGCACACAGTTTCCCTTAATATGCCAGCATCCCAAAAGGCCTTTGTCTTTAAAACCACAGCAGTGGAAATTTCTCATGTTCATTCATTAGCATGTGGATCAGGGATGCAAGTAACTCAAGGGTGAGGAGCTGTGAAATGTTATGTGCCAATGAATCCCATGTGTGACAGGTGTGAATGTTGAATAATGCATAATGCTTGATGCCATTTTTCTTAGGAATACCAATAGAAAGCATGACAGGAGGCGGCTGGAAGACGCCATTTATGAACAGCAATGTTAAATCTTAAACTTGGAGGTAACTTAATAACCCTGAATGCAAACATTAAGGGAGGATTTTTTTTAAAATTTATCTTAGGTAGGAGTTCAGGTTTCAACGAACTGTCATGTAGGGGTGTGTCCCTAAAAATCCACAATATAAAATCAAACAAATGTCCTGCACCCCCAGGACTGACTGATCTTCATCTTCAACTAGAGTAGAGGCGTCAAATACAAGAAGATTCAAATCTGAACCTCTAGACTTATTTGGAAAATGTGAAGGCATACATTTTAGACTTTCAAGTATTTTCATAAATGTTAAAGCTTTTCCTGCTGATAAAGACCTTCCCCCACAGTCATTCATACCACACTAAAGTAATGCATTAATCAATAAATATTAAAATGTCAGAAAAAACCCTGTTTTTCATTATCTACTATAGAAATGGGGACACTGTAAAAATAAATACATAAATTAATTAAATAAGACAATTTATGTAAGTTAACAAAAACATTCTGCTTTATAATTACACTAGTGACCTTTTTCTGTTATTTTTCACACATTTATTTGTTACAATTTAAGCTCAAAGAGCCTTAATGATAGCTTTCTTTCATTGGCTGCAGCAGCATTTCTTTATCATGTAAAAAAAACTGAGGTATACTGTTCAAATTAAACTTATTTTTCTTACACTGAGATATTGTAGGGATTAAATGGCCAGTTAAACCCCTATACACTGACAGAAAGGAGAGTTTCATTGGTCCAGCGCACTTGAGAGACCCTACCTACGAAGTGGGCTGTATGTGGCCCCCAATGTAAAATGACTTTGACATCCTTGCTCTACAGGCCCTTAAAATTACATAAGGGTTTTAATAAGGTGCTGTGAGGTCAGGACCCTATGCAAAGAAAACGGCGAAAACTCCCAACAATCATATTTCCACCTGTGAGCAAACACTTTGGCAATAATGGGAAGGAAAAACTCCCTTTTAACAGGAAGAAATGACATGACCCATGAAATTATTGTCGTTTTTACTTTCATTTAGTGATCCTTTGGGATACCAGTTATGGTGCTAAATAGGAGCTGGTAATTGAGATATACAAAGATAAACTCCTCTACCAAAACGACTGCATTTAGTTTAATACTTTTAATATATATGTAAGAGTTGAAATAACAGGTTGAGCACTCAATGAGTTCTTCAGTACATAAAAATATTCTACAGCTATTTATAGAACAACACCAGGGGCCAGTAAATGAAGAAACAGGTACACTATGTCCCCCAGCTTCACTCTACAAGCCTCTTTAAAAGAAATCGTGTCTCCACTTTCCTCCTGCTCAGTTCCTACCTGAAACCCCTGCTATTATCAGAATAAGGAACAGAAAATCGCACATCTCAGCCGGCACAGCTAGTCTTTCTCACCGTCTCCGGTCGCTGAGGGGTTAAACGTCGCTTGGTAGTAGGAAGTGGGTGGCTGGAGCCGAGGATGGAGCAAAGACTGTGAAGCAAACACAGATCATTTCTTCACAGGAAAAGCGGTGCTACACCCGAGAAGAACAGAGTAAACACATCGAATACCCGAAGACGGACAAATCCGTGTCCCAGAGGACGAAAACGAGAAGCGATCAACCTGCTTTCGATGCCGCTGTGTTTGCATGTTTCACCAGATGGACGGGTAGAGGCGCTTCTCATTCATCGTACCTTTTCCCCCTTTTTTTCTTTTTTTTAAATGCACATATTCCCTGACGTGGATGTGTGATAAGATCGAGATCTGTGGTAGTGATGTGCAGTATACATGCAGTGAACTCTGTGTACCTGCACGCAGCACATAGATGTATGTGGCTTGGCTGCTTGAGGACTTCTTTACTGGGTTTTTAAACCAACGGAGCATCATCGCGACAGAAGCATCTAAAATGGTGATCTAATTTAATTTTAGTGAAAATGTTTTTTGTCTTGGGCCGTGGATCACCGGCTGTTCGGGAGTGAAGATGTGCGCAAACTTTGTTTTATCTTCGCCTCGATAAGCCTCGGTGTGAGGGGTTCTTCTCTATCTCCCAGCTGGACTTAAGTTCATGCAGAGCACGCTGATCCCACCGTGAAGCCTCTTGCTTATTCAGCACTTCGCAGAGGAGCCTAGTCAGTACTCTCTGTCAGTCTCAGCCAGCATGGGATGTCGGCTGGGGTCGAGCACAGGAGCGGCACTTTTTATATTTTGGTCAAACCCCGGTGTAGTTTTTTGCTTGTAGCACGTGACGGTAAACGTTTATATATGCGTATTTATATATAGGATTTATGGTATTTCTCATACTGACCTTAACAGGGCTACCTAATCTCCGGAACATCATCTGCTTTTCTCTGAAAAGTGATGTTGACACCTACCGACCCTCCGTCGGGTGTTTCGGCTTATTAGCGTTCAATTAACACGTCTTGCTGGCTCGCTGAAAGCCACGCGAGAGTGGACCCCTTCTCGCCCCGTCACCTGGAGACCAGGGGGCCTCGAGACCAACCGACAGGTGTGACACCCCCTCCGACACGCGCTATGGATGATTCAGGGATCATCCGAAGACGGAGGCTGCAGGTGAGAACTTTTGGGGTGTTACGCAAACGCAGTCATTACTTGGATAGAATGCCATCATTTCATAATAACAGAAAGTGTTTTCATGGAAGTATGGAAGATTTCTTTGGCCAGAAGCTGCTGCATGGTGGTGATTTGTAGATGTAAGATTCATATAACACGCATTCCTCTAAATTCGATGCAGTTTAAGTAGTTTTTGTACATATCATTGGATCTACAAATTACAGTTATAAGATCATCATCTTACATTAAATGATTAACAAGAAGATTACCCAGCATACAACCAGTCTTACAATCATTTAACGTGACAGAAAGAGGATTACGATACAGATCGAATAGAACAGGAGACAATATTCCCTCTTGTCTTACTCCATTAGATACAGAAAAAGATTTAGATACCTCCATACTCCACTTAACTTGCATACTTCTATGTGAGTACCAACACTGTAAAATCCTAATTAGATATGCAGGGACCCCTCTGCGTTGCAATTTAACAAACTACTTCAGATGTCAAATGTTTTGGAAGCATCTAAAGAGCACATAAAAACTATTGTGTTCTGCCTCTTAAATACAATTCCTTATAAATGTCAGTGTCCTTTTCTTAACCAGCTTACATGTATCACAACTGAGAATATGAATGCAATAATTGGCTAATATGGCACACAGACACCTGACAAATCATAATGTTGTCATAGTTATTAAAATAGATAATTAATTTCTAGTAGTGGTTACATAAAGTGATAATAAACAGATAATAATCCCAGACAGTATGAAGCTTTCTTTATATGTTGGACATCCATAGTAATCAGTCGTGTTGGAGACTGAGTAAGTTAAATGGGTTGTACTGTTACATTTGCATTATGTAGGTTAGTCACTTTTATTGTGACTGACATGTCAAGGCGCCGGTAAAAGCTTGCTCTGACGCTCGTGTGGTGGGCGTGTGAAACTAATCAAGTGAGACAGGCAGAGCTCACCATTAGTGCCACTGTTTGCTAGTCTGTCTAAGCTGCCTTTTAAATTCATTTACAGTAAGATTAGTTTGCTGAAAACTCTACCAAAAATATCCTTCTGTAGAAGAGTTCCCATCACTTATAAATAGTAATAATAATAGAAAAAATAATAGATGTAAACAATTTCCTGCAATGCTATTCCCTAGATTGTAGTTTGCCTGTGTCCCCACTGTAAGGTCAGGAGCAAAACAAGGCAGTCTGTGGGTATCACAGCCATCCCTGCCATTGTTGAGCTGCACTTCTTGAACTCTGTGTTGACATTAAGACCAAGCATTTGATAAAAGTACAGGAAGCAGTAATGTTTGTGTACTTCCCGAAATGCATTTGTGCGTGATTAACAGGTTGTTATTTACCAGTGTAGCCTTTTATTAAAACTGAACTCCCATCAGCTTTTCCTCCATCTAAATGATTTATGCTGATTACCGTCTAGTTTGACTGCTCAGTCTATAAAACAGAAGAAAATAATGAAATTACATCCAATATTAATCTCTATTGAGAGAGCTTGATTTGTTTGTTTCAGTATCAAATGACTAACCTGGACTGACCTGAAACCATAAAAGTTTGTGAGTTTTACGTCAAATTTTGATCATTAAAATAGTTGCTTCAATTTTGCATTTTGCTGCAAGTAAGTTGTTTTTACTCTGAACTTATGTGTACACTGTATTTTTAGACTGAAAGATTGACACCATGTTAAAATATACTGAAACATGGCAATCGCAGGTTACCAGCCTCCACTGGTTACATGTAGTATAAAAAGTAGTAAATCTTGACAGTGTCTTTCCTTATTAAACAGGTGTTATTATTTCAGCTCTGCTCTGAATGGGCTTCTCTGATGAATCCCTATGTGTTAGAGTTGTGTTCTTGCACCTTCTTAACTCTTCACACCAGGAGACTGATCTTGTACATCAAAGAAGTAAAGAGATCTGGATCAGATATGTAATATAGATATTCTTCTCTGCAAATGAGTACCAGAGCTTGTTAGAGTAGAATTTAGTTCACCTCAATGACTGCTCTATGCTATAATGATGGTTTGGCAGGTTTCAGTGTGTGAATAAAACACTCAGAAGTCCTTAGTGTTGAATTATTTCTTCAGAAGTTAATCATATCGGAATTTCAGCCGTGGATCTCAACACTGTCAATAGAAACAGAGAGCGGGTAAACTGGCAGGGGACAAGAGGCAATCTGATGTGCACATTAATGTTATGCACATGCAAATACACAACGAGACAGAGACACACTCTGTAAAATGGACTGTAATGGTAATCAGGAACACATAACCACATAGAAAGACACAGGTACTTGGTTCGTGTACTTTTTAGTCATGTGGTGTTTAATGTGTAGGTGTGTTTTCTAGTTTTTGCAGATTATTTTGATTTAAAAATCATGTCTCCACAAATCGTTATGGAGACTAAATTTCCTTATAGGATCATGAAGTTCCCCTAAGGTAGCATAAACCATTGAATTTTAAGGTGAAGACGTGTTTTGAAGCCAACGGTTAGTTTTTGTGTGTGCGTGCATAACACACAAATTCTGTATATGTACATACAAAATCGACTCCCACCCTCTGGCCCTATACTCTCCAGTTCCATTGAGAAGTGGTCGATATCCATATCTCAGACAGAGGAGGTCTAAATGCTGAGGATGTGGTGCAGTTGTCAGGCCCATTAGTAGGACTAATGGTGGCCTAACAGCCCTGTGTGCCCTGAGGGAGGAAGACCAACCACCAGCAGCAGGATGGCCTGAAAGGGCTCGAGGCTGGGAGGAGGAGGAGGAAGGGTGGCGGCAGCATAGATTAGAAGAAGGCAGCAGCTGTGGGCTATACTAGACCCCATTTAAGTGCTCGTTACAATATCTGGATCCCTTTACTACCTAGATCTGCTTTCATACCAGAGGGATGGAGGAGGGAGGAAAAGGACTGAGTGTATATACTGATGACATGTTTGTGTTTAGCACTGATGACTACTTCACTGGTCAACTATGAATGTGGACACTGAACTAATTTGGGGTAAAACTGAGGTAGCTGAAACACATAAATAAGTGCAATAATGTTTTAGGTCATCTAATAAGTCAATATTATATATATATGTTATATAGCACATTTAGGCACAACAGACAGTGACGTGCTGCACAGCAAGCAAAACTATCATAGGAATAATATTAATGATTTAAGAACAATAAAGAAAAATAGAGTAAATAATAATAAAAATAATAAAATAGTAAGAAAGAGGAATTAGGAAAAATTAAGCAATAGTCTGAAGATGAGAAAGCTAATGAGAAGATGTTTGTTTTCAGTTGCCGAGGAAGATGACTTAACCTGAGAAACAAGATGTGCACTGAGAATGCCTGATCACCTGTACAACCTTATCGGGGATTTGAAATTACAAGAAGTCAACGAAGTGAGCGTCATAGAACATAGCATTGTAAAGCTGTAAACTGGAGCAAGCCCACAAAAGCACTTACATGTGAGAAGCAACATTTTTAAATTGATCCTGTACGTCACAGGAAGCCAGTGCAATGATTTAAGAATGACTGGAATATGATCCCACTTCCATGTAGCAGTCAAGAGTCTAACAGCAGCATTTTGAACCGGCTGCATTCATGATATCAGGTTTTGCTCAGTCCAACAGATGAGGAATTGCAGCATTCTAGTCTAGATGTAATAAAAGCATGAATGACTTCCTCGGGATCATTGATAGAAAGAAATAATTTCTTCTTTTTTTAAATGAAAGACTTTAACGCTTGATTTAATTTGTGAGTCAAATTTAAGAAAGGAATCAAAGATAACAACAAGATTTTCTGATGTTTAAGATTTGATGCCAGGGGCTTAAGATCTGAAATGTCGGGATGAATCACTAAATGTTTGGCATTGAACAGTTTATTTTCGATTCAATAAAGCATAAACAGAAGATACAAGGTAAAACATGGGACTTTAACAAAAGTACCTGGTGCCAGGTACTACGAGTCGCGCTGAGTAGGTGCTAGTGGAAAAGGGCTGCTAGACCTCCTGAATGCCCCATTCCAAACACTTACACATGTCCAGCCTTGAGGTCCACTGTATATCAAAACTTTCAGAGATAAGAAATACTTTATTAATCCTAAAAATAGGTAAAATACTGTGTTACAATAGCCCAAACAGCTTATATCAATAAAATAAATGCAATGTTACAGACCAAAATAGGTAAGAAAGGTTAAAAAATAAAACTAAAGAAAAAGCTTGGTTAAACTGAAAATAACAGAATATACAAAAAAAGTAAAGGCTTCAAAAAATGTAAATCTTAATAAGATTCAATAAGGAGCTTAAATGAAAAAAATGATTGCATTGTACTATGAGGTGGAAAATATTTTCTGCTTTTCATCCTAGTACCAGCGACGCTGAAACAGAAGTTAGATGTATTATTGAAAACATGTATTAAATATGCATCAATTATACATGGCCTGTCGTAATTATGGTGGTGCCAAAGGAGGAAGTGAGGTGATGTTATGACGGAGTGACAGCGAAGTCTGTAACAACAGGAGATCCAAAAACATCAGAACTCAGGACAGTTTTCCAACCAAAGATGATTTCCTTTATAAATGATCATAAATATTAGCTAACTAGTTATTTGTTACCATAGTAATGATTGTTTTACCTTCACAAAGTCATCATTTAAACTCAAACCCATGAAATTGTATATTTATTTCTGAAGGGCCACAAAACTGATGTTTTCATATCAATAGGTGCATCCGATTTATTTCTTGTTCTGGAGAGCATGGGCAAATTTTATCTTTTAATTTGGAGGGCTTGTTGGACAGAAAACAAGGCAGCATTGAGAGGTGTGCCAACAGAAATCTGTGGCTGGGACATCGAGATGTACCTTTGACACTCGTGTGCTGCAATTTCAACACCAGTTTATGTGCATAATGGGTGGATATTGATGAAAATATAGGCCCAACAGATGGAGTGTGTATGCTCGACTCTGCTGTGGCTGGCACGCCAGACATATTTAGCTAATAGATTAAACATATAAGCATGTGAATTTTCATGGTCAGTAGTTTGCTGATTGGCTAAACCTGCTGTCATCTATAGTTTAGTAGTCATTTATCTCCACTGGATCCACAGTAATGTTTTATACCACTTCATCTGCTTCACGTGTTTTATCCACCTATCCTCCTCTTCATGTCCAACCTTCCTTCTGACTGTATCATTTTCATTCTGCAGTTGTCCAGCTGCCACATCATTATGATGTCACACATAAATCACTGTAAAACATTGACGTTCAGTAGATGTTTTGATCTAAAGTTTTGGTTTATGTTTTTTTCCCCCATATCTCCTGTTGGTCCTTTCTGTGATATTTGGACATGCGACAACAGCTTTAGACTGACTTACACTTTTCATGTGAATTTGATATCATGTTAAATGACAATTACAGACTGTAGTGCTCCAAAGACTTTATATCAGTCACACAAAGTCATGCTGTCATGCAACAGAAGCAGTTGCCTCATTAGTAAACACACAACAATAGAAAGTAGATCACCAGCAATCATGACTAACACCCTGAGTTTAGGCACCTTTCCATCCATTTTATTCATCTGTAACCGTAGTCTCTGCTGTGGGAGAAAGTGTATCAGTCATATGAGTTGTTTTTATCTGAAGAGAAGGTTATCATATTGTCCAAGCAATTGTACGTGTGTGGAGTACAATATACTTACACTTAACCCATATGGTCAAACACTCACGCACACACAAACAAACACAAATCATGCTGTGTGTCTCATCCTGCTCTCATGTAGGAGTATGGAGTAAGCCACTTAAACACACACACACACACACACACACACACACACACACACACACACACACACACGCATAATTTGTCCAATATTTTGTTCTGGGCAGTGTGCCCATTTCCAATATGCTAAGCACGAGGGATAAGAGTGTGATCACTGCAGAAGATCCAGCTCTGTTTGCCAAGTCCTGTCACTCATTGCCATGCCCACTGCTTTGTTCTGCCTCAACACGTCCTTCTGATGTCAGTATTATTCAGAAAAGGGTAGGTTTTGCACTGGGAGAGCAAAGTGTACATCAAAGCAACAAATCTAGGCCACAATATATTTGGGAATACTTTCAAATATTTGAACTACTTTTTGCAGAGCTAGAATTCCCATGCCAGAAACCTTTAAAGAAATAAAGTTTTTGTCAGACTTAATTCCCGAAATACATGAAGTAAGAAAAAAATACCAGCTCTTAAGGTTTCAAAATCTGCACATTTCTTCGAGATGCTACATTATTTCAGACCCTGGTGTCAAGAGCTCTGAATTGAAGGCTATTAAGAAAAAACTGAAGACTTGCAGATTGTTAAACTGAACAATACACTGTGTGACATTTGCCTTCCAATCTGCTCTGAGTTTTGGCAGTGGAAACAGAACAGAAGTCTCATGACTCTGCCCAGAGGAGCAACATATTAACATTTTTCTTTTCTATCGTTTGCACTTGGCCTTCACTTGGTCCTTGGGTAGATATTAACTGAAAAGCAAAAGCCAAAGAAAAAACATCTGTCTTAACGTCTTAGGCAAACTTGCATAATATTTTAATTTGGGTTGAACTGTCCTGTCTTTGCAAAGCATAGCGACCGAGGACCATGTGATTAATGGGCTGTTACTTGGCGCATGGAAGCTGTGCATAATACATTAAATGTGCCGGGGAGGTGTTTGTTTGTGTGCAGATTTCCGTGAGTCTGGCTATGTTGAATTAAAGCTGTAGAAAATGCTTAACTAATGCTTTTGCATCTCTGTAGTGCACGCAGGTTACATCAGAACTTTTTTTTAAAGTTGATGTTTTTGTTTAAATATTTGTATGGAGGCTTTCTTGTTATGTAATGTAACTGCAGTGCCATGAATGTGAACTGGAATTTGTCTGTGTGTCCAAGATCACACTTCTAAATTGTTGCAGTGTGAACATGGACACATTTTTGCATTAGTATAAGCACAAAGGCAGAAAATGGGTGCTAATAATGAAACGTCCCATAAACACATTGGTCAGTTTATTACGAACATCTTGCTAGTTCCAGGTCGGACCTCCGTTTGTCTTCAGAACTGCCTTAAATCTTCATGGCATAAATTTAACAAGGTGCTGGATTTTGGTCCATATTGGAATAATTTGGAATTCTCACATTGGCCGTCTGAATAATGCAGCAGAAATTGTGACTCATCAGACCTGGCAACATTTTTCTAGTTCTTTATTGTCAAATACTGGTGAGCTTGTGTGAGCTGTAGCCTCAGTTTCCTGTTCTTAGCTGACAGAAATGACATCCAGTGTGGTCTTCTGCTGGTGTAGCTCATCTGCTCAGATATGTTGTTCTCCATACCTGAGTTATAACGAGTATTTATTCAAGTTACTTTTGTCTTTCTATCAGCTTGAAGCAGTCAAAACTGCTTTCAACTGATATTTTCACATTTTTGGTCCATTTTCTGTAAACATTAGAGATAACTATGTAGAAAAATCCCACAAGATCAAAAGTTTCTGAAATATTCTACACACCCTATCTAGCACTAACAATGATGCTACATTTAAAGTCACTTCAATCACCTTTTGTTCTGTTTTGATGAACTTCAGCAAGTTGTCTTGACCGTGTCTGCATTACCATATGACTGGTCACAAATGGTCATGAATCATATGACTGGTTGATTAAATATTTGTGTTAACAAGCAGTTCAACACATGTACCTAACAAAGTGGCTTGTGAGTGTGTAACCGTGAAGACAGAGAATGAGTTTTAATAATGAGCCTCAGTGATACTAGCACTGTATTGCTTATGCATCTTCTAAAGGATGATCTTTAATCATTTCAGATGTGCCCAAGGTGTCAGTTGTTTTAGAAAAAGAAATGCATAAAATACATGAAATGTCATAAAAAGTGATTTTATTTTGAACATGATACATTCTTAAGCATGAAAGTGACGGTGCCTGGAGACAAATACCGTAAAGGAGATGAAACAGAGATCAGATAAACAGAAGCAAACAAGTAACTGTTTTTCTTAAATCAGCTGATCAGTTTTTTTTTTTTTTAATTAATGTAACAATTGTTTAGTAATGTGACATCTTCGTTGCATTACAATCAGTTCAAAATCTCAAAATTTAACTTTTGGCACAACTTTGTATAAAATAGTTTTACATTTACTTGTACACACCTGGAATCAAAGGAACATCAGCAAATTGTCAGTGTTTTTGTTGTTCTGTATTAATTCATTTACTAAAAATTAGCAAAAACACTTGTTCATCAATTGACCAGAACAACAGAAGTACACATAGATTCAAAAATATGTATTAACTTTTCATTCAGGCTTTTAGAGACTGAAATAGCACTTTGCTACATCATGTTAAGGATGCACAGTGATTTATTTATGAGATTGAAATCCTTATTGATTAATGAAGGATTGCCCTTTTTTGTCTTCTGGCTTAGGTCTGACGTGTGTCAGGAGATTGTGGCTACTGCTGCTATTGATTAATTTTATTGTATATTAATGTGTAGCTTAAATGTACAATTATTACATTTAATATTTAATTATACAATACGAGGTTTGTGTCATTGTCAGAACTTCTTTTCTCTGAACTCAAAACAAAGGAGAAACTTTCTTGAATTAAAGAATCTCAAATCTCTGATGAAAGGCTTTTTAATTATGAAGAGTAATGGAGTTTTCAGATAATTACCAATAATCTTTTTAAAATAATGGATCAATTAATCAGTGCAACACTGCGTCAAATGTGTTTCAGATTTGCATTACTATCATTTTTTATATATTAAAACATGTAAATACTGAACAGTGGAAAAATCTTATATTAGAGCTAAAATTTAGAGAATAATAGTAATATTGGTTTGTGCCTATATCTTGCTGTGATACGCTTAGTAATAGCCAGTAACAAGAAAGCAGTACATACAGTAGCTGTCAACTGAAAAGACAGTGAGAGGGAGCAGGTGTTGGGGTTTGGTCCATTAGCCATCCCTATTGCCCCATATCCACACACACACACACACACACACACACACACACACACACACACACACACACACACACACACAAGACTCCAGTGGGGCGCTCTCTGAGTCACCCTGGCGTAGCTCACTTCCTCTTGATGATGTACCGTATTAGCATCCCTGAAAAAACTGACCATGATAGATGATGTCACTCCCAGATAAAAACTGTCTGCCCTCCGCTCTACCTGAAATGCTATTATTAAAGTTGCATATTTTAATATCGAATATAAGTTGTAATGAGTAGTTGTCAAGTAGCACTTTCTTGGCAAGAGTTCAGTGAAGACGTCATGTCTGTTCGGCATTTATGAAGCTTCAGTTTGGATATGATAAGTGTCTCTTATTATAAAGACTGAAAACAAGGAAGAACACTGCAAAAAAAGATGTGACAAGAACAAAATATGTAGAAAAATGGCTCATGACCCAAAGCACACCACCTCATCGATCAAACATAACGGCTGGTCTGTTATGGCTAGGCCACCTATGGCTGCCAGCTTAACTGGCACACTGCTTTTTATGTATGATTGCACTGCTGACAGAAGAATGAGGAGGTATACAGGAGCAAACTGTTTGCTCAAATTCAGCCGCATGCATCAAAACACGCAGCCAAAGCAACCAGAATTATTCAACTCAGTCTGATTTTTGCTTGTTGAAAACTGGGCTAAAGATATCGACAAGAGCTAAAGGTGGTTGCAGTGTGAGAGCATCACCAAGGCAGATAAGAAGCATCTGGCTGCGAGACAAAGACTTCAGGCAGACAAAAGATTTTCCTCAAAATATGAAGTGTGATGAGCTTATTTCTGTCCTTTCATCCAGTTACCTTTGACTTCAGTTTCTAAACATCTGGACCAACTGTTCTGCGTATTAAAACCTTGTATACCTTAACACATGGACCATTCTTGTCGTGCTAAATACTGAATATTGTAATGTAATTTTCTATCAACGGACTGCAAGTGTGTTCATGGCCCACGGTGTTGGAATTGGGCGGGTTTGGGTAGCCAGCTTGTTTTGAGACTGGAGACAAAAGCTCCAGCTGTCAAGTCACGTTTCATCAGTTTGACTTTGTAATGCTGGTTTACTTAAACAAAGGCAACGAGGGAGACGGAGGGACAGAACTCTCAGGATCAAATCAAAACCAGTGAAAACCAGTCGCAGTCCTTTATAATTACCTTATTTCCCTCAACTTATGTGACCCTAGCATCTCTAGTCACTTATATTCATTTGAATTCACAGACATGGCTGTGTGTGACAAGCCGAGTGGGGGGGAAAAGACGTTATCTTTTTAGCAAAGCCATTGAGAGGTAGAAAATATCCTGATAAGCGACACAGGACAGGCTGACAAGAGAAATTGACAGTAACCTGATCTTAGCTAAACTGAATGTTTAATGGTTTTAAATTGGGACTTGATGGGTAACAAGCAGCATACAGATTCATCCCAGTAGATCGTAATCACATCAGAGTCCTTACAGTTGTGTCCCAGTGTCATAAATATAGCAGCAACAATTTTTAAATTGATTTTGTCTCCCTCCAACCTGGTGTTTCCTGAAGCCCTAAGGTCTCCAAGCACTTACGAGGGATTATTTGTCAAACTGCTTTTCACTGACAGTATACATGAACAATATAATATCACCTTAAAGCCAAGCTGTAAATTAAAACATTGCTTTTTTTTAAAATTTTCATCTAGGGTATTTTTATTAAGATAACATTGTTGGGTCTGTCTAGCACAGGCCCACCGCTGGAACGAGACAATTTAAAAACACAGCAAAAGCATTGAACACCAAGTAGGCAAAGTTCTTCATGTTACTCATGCATGAGGGAGACCTGCCTGGAGCCAAGTGTCGTTCCACCACTTGACCTCCATCAGACTCTCAGCCAGGTTCCCCATAGCACTCCTTTTATTGTGGTTACATGAATATGCATTGGGTCATTAACATATAACATCTTACATAGGTAAACATGTGAACAAAGAATACTGTGTGTGTGTGTGTGTGTGTGTGTGTGTGTGTGTGTGTGTGGGGGGGGGGGGGGGGGGGGGGGGGGGGGTCAGAGTATGACCCCATAAATGACTTCCCTAAACCTACTGGTCTGGAAAGTCCACCAGTTCATCTAAACAAAAGGCACTCAGACTAAAACAGATATAGCTACGTTTATCCTACCATAAAACAATAAAACAAGGTACGACCTCTTCCCATGCTCCCAGGATGTAGGTGTGGATTCCAGAACACTCTGGAATGCACACCAAGCCTTTGCAGCCTGCTAAAGATCACACATCCTATCACTACACAATTAATTATACACCTCTAAGCATATATGGTTAAATATTTCTAAGCATAAATGACAATCAACAATACAAAACCTAACAAACATATTGAACATACCCTGGATCCCTACTCTAAACACTTAAGCCAGTGTTATACTTTAATCATTTTAAAATCAGCTCGGGGTTTGGCTGTAGTGCAGGGGTCGGCAACCTTTTCTATCATAATAGTAATTTCAGAAATGATATGCTTATGTTGCATATACAAAATTACATAACTAAAGTTTCACTACAAGTTTATTTTTTCATGCAACATTTAGGAAATAAGGGATCATTATTATCATGTTATGGCCCACTTTGAAACAAACCAGCTGTAAAACCATGCAATCCCCTAATGAAATTTATTGATAGTAAAAGAAAGGGGGCCAGTTTCCATTTAGTTTTGAATAAATGGAAACTAGCCTATTGCAGACCTAAGCAACTAGTGAGCAAGTAGCATTAGTGGTGAACTCTAAGGAAGAGCAAATTCACAGATTGCGACTTTATGAATGTTAACCATTCATATATATATATTATTGCTAAACAATTATGGTTCAGATAAATGAGGAGATGGTACCAGGTGACAGATGTATGCTGTGATGCACATATGATTTTTTTTTAACCGATGGGCAAAAGAAAGAAAAATCTTTCCTTTACCTACAGTAGTTAATATTTATGTTACATGTAACTTTTGCTATCAGTTGCAGGAGTAAATCTCATAAACGTTTTCTGCAATATGTGGATGTGATTAATACTTAGGGGCCACAGTCACAGTATAAGAGGTACTGTATAACGCTCATGGAATTTACATTAAATGTACTTTAATCTAGGGATGGACGATATGGCCTAAAATTCATATCGCGATATAATTTGAAGCATGTGCGGTAACGATATATATCACGATATATTCTTTTCTTCTGTATAACGTATTTTCCACACTATAAAGCACACTTAAAATCCTTTAATTTTCTCAAAAATCGAGAGTGTGCCTTATGTATGAATTCTGGTTGTGCTTACTGACCTCGAACAGATTTTGGCGTGCAGAAATCTGTTAAAAAATGTTTTAGTACAACTTTGGTAAGCCGCACTGCTTGATGGATTGTCAGAGCATTATGGCTGCCGTAGCTTCGCGGAGTAATCTGGGTCCAAAACTCCGTCCCTTTCAGGTCCCAAAGTCAAACAAACACTAAGAGTTAAAAACGGTCTAAATTCTTTCATCTTTAATTAAATCATCAGCGTTGCTGCTTTATCAGGTGTAACAATTAAGTTTTACATCCATGAAAACAGAATTTATTACATTTAACGGAGTTAGAAGTTAAGAGGAAGTTAGCTCGCTAGTTTACACCTAAACATTTCATACCATGTTCTGACTGAGAGATTTTTGAAACTAATTAAAACGTACAGCTCTGCTACCACTTCCAACATAAATGAAGACAGAAAACTAAACAGCAGTGGCGTTTGCAGGGTTATTGAAGTTGGACTACCTGGTATATAATGTGCTACGTGATTGCTAGCGACACAGCTATGTTAGCATAACATTAGCACAGTAAAGCTGGAGGATGAACGCCAACTTTTTTCCCACTCGATAAAAGTTAACGTGAGGGATTCTGGTGGTTTGGGACAAATGCAATCCCATAGCAGGATGCTATACACGGGCCAAACTTCAGTCAGGAGAACATCTGAGATTATTCATCCACAATACAAGGTGCAACAACATGGGAATAGAACAGCTGCGAGAGAATTCAACATTAATGAATCAATGTTACGGAAGTGGAAGAAGCGCAGTTTTTGGCTTTCCCCATATTTCAAAAGTGCTTCATCTCTTTGCTATGACTGTCGCCTGGCATTTGCAGATGATAATGGTTTTAGCCGCTGCCATGCTTTCAACCAAAACAGGCGCAGCCTGATGACATCATCAACATGCGCTATCGCGATAGAGCGATATAGGTCGTGTCCAAATTCATGGGCTGCATCCTCCTCGCGGTCTACGTGGGCCGGGTCCTCAGAAGATCTGGTAGGCCGGAAGTAAACGGCTGGGGAAATTGGACGGTCTAGCCTTCTGATTAGCGTCACCGCTGTCCCGGTGGAGTTTAATAAACTCGGCCGTCTGCTCCTTGCTATCTAAAATATAACAGGACACTGGCGTAAATTCTCGACCGTCTCACACTTCTGTTTAATCAGTTTTCTGTTTGACGTTTATTTAGCTGTGTGAAAATCCCGGAGGAACCCACCCGGGGGATTAATAAAGTTTTATTTTATCTAATCTAATCTAATAACTTTAATCTCAGCCAAACCGATTTACTCACGAACAAATAAAACACTGAAAAAAGCCCAACAATAACATTTTAGGTTGTCTAAGTGACTTATATATTACATTTAACCTGAGTAGCGAAACTCCGGGGTTATCTGAAAATGATGTGCCGGGAGTTGCGCCGTTCTCGGCGGCTTCAATGACCCTCGAGCTCCCGGCTTGCTATCGAGCTGGTGGGTAGCAGATGCTCCGAAAACGTCGAAGCACTTTTGCAAATATGCGATATCTTGATAAACCGAGCAGATATTTGAAGTTTACACAGCTACTTTCTCGCCATGTTATAAGCTTATTTTGTGACCCAGAAAGATTAGTAAGAGTAATTTTAAAACTTAGTAGCGGCCGCCATTATTGGAAACTGGAGTTTGGCTAGGCGGCGCTATGAATTCTGGGATATGGTAGGCCACAAAGGACACACCCGACCCATCCTTCAAATTCGGGGAAAAGGAGGACGCATTTGTCGGCTGCATTCGGAGGAGTCTACGAATTTGGACAGCCTTCGGCGTATCACTGTGACGTAATCGGTCTACAAATGCTGCCTCAGGAGGATGCAGCCCATGAATTTGGACAAGACCATAGTCAAAATCTTTATCGTTGGCCAAATTTATATTGTTTCTATTGTATATCGTTTATATCGCCCACCCCTACTTTAATCCTAGTTTTGTGGCAATTACTTTCTACCCTTGTGTCATATATCCATTTATCAGCCTCTTCATTACTGGGTTACTGGTCTGGATCATTCAGAACTTCCTTAATTCTTCATGGCATAGATTCAAAAAGGTGCAGAAAGTATCCCTCAGAGACTTTGATGTCATCAAGCAGTTTCTGCAGATTTGTTGGCTGCTCTGTTGGATTGAGAGCCATTCTTTCATTGTTGGTGTCCAACAACCATACCATTTTCAAAGCCACTTACATCTTCCCTGCTCGTTCTGATATTCAATTTGATCTTCAGGAGGTCGTTTTGAGCATGTCTTCATGGCCCCAATGTAAACATAGCTGTTTAGGTATTTGTGTTAACAAGCGCTTAAACAGGTGTACCTAATGTGGCTCATAACTCGATGATGAAATTTTTTTTAAGACTTTAGGACAAAATGTGTGCTTTCATTCAGGTTCCTGTATGTTCCAGAACATTTCACATTGAAACAGGCACGTCTAATCCCCACCTGAAACAAGAGGACACAAGCAAGGACAATGACAATTTTATTTATATACCACGCTTCATTACATGTAAAGTCAGAGTGCTAACACATAAAATAAAGGTATAAAAATCTGTGTATATTCACATTGCCTTAAGGCAGAGAAAACAACATATTGCTACATTTTTTTGTGTAACTCAAGATCAGTCTAAGTTTTGACCTTGATTTGAACGTGCTTGTCCTGTTTTCTGAGAAATTATGCTGTGCTTCAAACAAAACATCAGTGCAAAATGTGTGAAGGGATACAAAAGGAATTCATGCCACATTAAATTGATAATATGACAGAAAATTTGGTAATTGCGTGTCTTTAATAAGTAATTATATCAGTGTGGTTAGATTATTCATAAACTCCTGCTGGTAACAGTCTGTATAATGAGATATTACAAGAGATGTTATGCTAATTCACATTTCATTACCACACTAATAGTAACTAATAGTAACAGTTTTCTGCCTTTTAGAAATGAGTCCTGCAGATTGCATGATGTGTAAAACTCTAACCAGTCTCATTTGTCTGCTCCCCCTCTCCTTCCTTTTCTCTCTTGCCTTCTCTTTCTCACCAGAAGGATCTACCTCTGCCCCGAAAAAGTAGTGGGTAAGTTTTCCTCTGCATTTCTCCTACATAATAATATGTTTTTTTATTCAGTAGTATCTGTAGTGCCCATGTGTGACATCATCAGAATACTTACTGGAGTTTCTTTGTAATGTTGGTTGTATGGCTGTGTGTGATGTGAGTTTTTTTCTTGCTTTGTGGAATATCTTGAATTTTGTGAGATCCTGGTGGGAAAAGTATGATAATTATCTGTGAGGTATTAAGGAAATCAAAGAGCATTTAATGTGCTTTGCTACAATATACTGCTATTTTGCAATTCCTTGTATATTGTATGGGCACAGTTGTCTGACTTGAATGGCATACTGTTGAAAAATGAAGAAGGAATCATATTTTTTAAAGATTTTTTAAAACCATTTCAGCTTTATTACAAGAAGTCATGGTCAAATGATGTTATTGTGTAGTGAGAGCCTCATCTACTGACTGCAGCATGTTTCAGCTTTGCAGGAGCTTTTTCACTCATGGAGCTTCTCTGCTGGTTCAATCTGTTGCACCACTGAGCTGTGCAATGAAAGTTCAGCAGCAGGAGCACCGTGCTGTGACCTCAATGCCCCGTGTGGATGAGAGGGGTCTGAGGGTTGAGAAAAGAGAGCAGAGCAGTCTAGGACTTAAGCTGTCGAATGTTTAGTTACTTACCTTGTGGTGGGAGAACTGCTTGTTTATTGAATTACCAATATAATACCAATATAATATCTGCTGTTGCAAACTTACAGTTGGTGTGTCACCAAAACAAAAAAGCCCTGCGTGATGATACCATAGCTGGTGTGGCTATCCTAAAACTGTGAGCGTTCAAGCGTAACAATCGGTAAAAACTGTGTCATCTCCTTGTCACCCAAGCATGATTAGTCACTCTGCTACACCTGTGCCCCTTATACGTTCCCCCTGCCAGGCTGTGCTACACTGCCACCCATGGTGAACCCAGTGCAGACAAACACAAACATAGCATGAAGCCCTTACAGTTGGTTAAGTAAGGCATCAGACAGTGAAGAGCACCCTGACATAGTTAATGAAGCTCTTAAACATGACTGAAATAAGGACTTACAAAAATCACCTTACACATACGGTGAAGATAAAGGCTGTGCTGAGATTTATTCTCAGAGAAATATTCAGAGCAACAGAATGTTTCTTACCATTTTCTCTTTATAGCCTCAGTCTGGGTGCCCCGGCTGGCTGATTCGTCTCTTAGTGAATGGAGCACAGAAAGGGAGAGAGAGCTGTCTGCAGAGGGAGAGCAAGACCTTAACTGCAAAGCAGAACGTGTCCATGGATTCTGCACAAAGTGCTTTATTGTAGGTTGGCAATAATGAGGTGAAAAGAAAAGAGTCACGTACCTAAGCTGAGGTACGCATATATCCTTTGCCAGTAATGGGTTTGACACCCATTAAACTTCAGAGCTGTCTCTAATTCTTTGTGACAAAGATTCAACAAGGTGCTGGAAACAATCCTCAGAGATTTTGGTCCATCTTGACATGATAGCATCACACATTTGCTGCACATTTGTTGGTTACGCATCCATGATGGGAATCTCCCATTCCACCATATCCCAAAGGGGCTCTGTTGGGCCATTTGAGTACAGAGAGCTCATTGTCATGTTCAAGAAACCAGTTTGAGATGATTTGAGCTTTGCGACTTGATGTGGTATCCTGCTGGAAGAAGCCATCAGAAGACGAGCAACAATTTTCTGGTAGCATCTTAAACGAGGCTGAGTTGGTATTTCTGGTTGATTGTGATTATTTGAGTTACTGTTGCCTTCTTATCAGCTCGAAGCAGTCCGGCCATTATCCCCAGACATCTGACATGAGCAAGGCATTTTCACTCAGACAACTGCCACTCACTGGATCTTTTTCTTTGATCTATAATCGCCAGACATGGTTGTGTTGGAAAATTCCTTTAAATCAAATGAAATACTCCAACCAGCCGGTCTGGCATCAAAAACCATGTCACGGTCAGAGTCACTTAAACAGCCTTTCTTCCCCATTCTGATGTTTGAATTTCAGCAGGTTGACTGAGTTCCTGCCATGTGATTCGCTGATTCTACATTTGCATTAACAAGCAGTTGAACAGGTGTACCTAATGAAGTGACCATGAGTGTATATTGACTTCCCAATATTAAAAATTAAATGCTTATCCAGTTAATATTTATGCACACCGCTTAATATTTCAGAATTAAATTTACGCCCACTTTTATTTTATTTTAAGGGGTTTTTTTTAGTTTACGTTTGTTTTGTTTTGACTGGCTCCTGGCTGCAGATGAAGAAAAAAACACGAAGCAGATATTTTTAGAATCAACATGACTCACACTTCCCTGGGTACGTCCGATGTCCATTGTGAGAAAAAAAATGCAAGAAAGAAACGGCTTATAAATAATAGAAAATAAGAGTCTCTGTATAATTTTAGGTTGCCTGACACTCATTGTGTTTAAAGTTTAAATAACATTTATATTGCAAACACAAAAAATGTTGGTTGAGTTGGCTGCAGTGTATGACTCATTTTGTACATGACTTCATCAAGATCATAACTTGAAAACTGTAAGAAAAAGACCCACTAACACTTTCCTGTAGTTGTGCCTTTGAATGAAATGATTAATGGGAATTCCTTCATAATGTCCCACGTTAAAGTTATCAAGTCCAGAGTCAGCTTCACAAAAATATGACTGACTTTTCATACTGAAAGGAAACTCTGCTTAAGTGAGGTACTTTCTGTGCAGTGTAGGAGTGAATGGGATAGAATGAAGTTTCGAGGTTTGACAGAACCAATTAAAATGGCTCGCGGTGTGGCACAAACGTGTGAAACCCCTTCACATTTGACAGCTATGTTGGTTAAAATATGAAATGTATGTATGTATGTATAAAAGAAGCTTAAACGACGTGCGAGTCTCTGTCCATGGTGCTGAAACCAAGTTCCCCACTTTTCCTTTGCCCCTTAGTGCTGGTTTATCATTGATTCTTTTGTCCTCGGAATGCAACATAAGAATAGAACTAAACGAGTATTTTTATTTTTAAATCTCGATTTATATACTGGAAGCCAATGTAATAAAAACTTTGCTGTTCTTAAAAATCAGAAGCCTTGTTTTATTCCTCCCATCCGTCTTAATTGCTCTTTACTTTTTGGCTGTGTCCTCTCTTTTGCTGCTGCTCCTGCTGTTAAAAGCCTTCCACAAAATCAGGGAGAATTTGGAAATTTGCCTTCTGCTCAACATGCAGCCGGCAAATACCTTTGAACCTGGAGGACAGTGTAATTTTTCTCTATATGCTTACTCTTTGCTGTCATTGCTTCAAGTGTTGAAATCCTTGAAATTTTTCTGAAATTGATGTAGCCATGCCTTCCTCCCTCCCCTGCTTATTTTCAGCTCGCCCACTTTTGCTGTGCATGAGTTGAATGTGAATCGCCTAGCTCGCTCACATGTCAGTTTGTCATGTAAACTGTTATTGTTGTACTGCCTGTCCTGGTCGTTTAGGGGGTTATAAATATGAAGCATGGTGTTAATTCTCCCCATAGAGCTCAGTTTAAAAAAAATATATTATTAACTTCATTTTTTTTATTGCGTGTACTTCTCTGTTTAGTATTCTGTATACATCTTACTCTGAGCAGAGGTAATGTCTGCTAGCAGTAGTCTGACACTGTTAGCATATATACATGCCAGGGGTAGTTAATGTGCGTCTGTATCCTCGTTTATTGCAGTTTACTGTTAGACTCGGTTTGGCCATGCGTGTTTGTGTGTGTGCTCTTATGTGAATCATGTATGTGTGTCTCCAGCGGCTGTCATTGGATGTATTTTGTCCGTGACCTTTGACCTGTGTGGAAGGGTGGCAGATGTCACAGCATGACATGAAGGTGATGCTGGAGAGCTGGAGGCTCACAGCTGGTGCTGCTTTTGGGTTTTCTTTACATGCGTCGTCGTGTTGGGCAGTGGGTGTAATGACTGACAGTTTATGCAGAAAATAAATTGAAGGACAGGCGGGTCACCAACAAAAATAACACAGAAACACGGAAACACCCACCTTGTCTTCTATATGATATCATGCCACCCATCCCTCTCTCTGTGACCCCCGCTGTGTTTCAATGATATCATCGCCCTCCTCCCACTTCCTCCCCTTCTCTCCTTCTCTTCTCTCCCATGTATATTTTATCCACCCAGACTCCCACATTAGAGACGGCATCCATTATTGAATTACTCCCCTCAGCACTACTGTGCAACTGTCACCCCACGTCAGCTTTAACATTTGGTGGATTTGTTTCAAAGGGAGGGAGAGAGGGCGTACACATATGCACACACACACAGAAATGACATCTCTCGTGGTTGGGCATTGCAGAGCAGCTCCTGTGATATCTAGGACAAAGAGACAAGTGCCAGAGCTCATCCAATCTGGCATTTCATATTTTAGAAAAAAAAACATAACTGTGTCAGTGTGTTTCTATATGCATGCATTAAAGTAAAAGGCTGGCATATAGCCGTGGTCAGAAGTTTACACGCTGTCATCATGGGCATGAATATCATGGGGATTTAGGGCTTTTAATGATTTCTTTGAGCTGTTCTTTTTACAGGGTGGAATGACTGAGCAGCATACATCTTTAATGACTTAAAAAGTAAGAACTGGGTGAACAAGCTTATTTTTGATTTTCTTATATTTGATTAAATTTCCCCGTAGCAAATTACATCTTGGTCATCTTGATTGCTTTTGGTAATCATCAAAAACTTCTACCGTTCTATGGCTGGACATTTGACTGCTTTTCTTATCAGAATTGGTAGAGTTAAATGTTGAATTTGGAGGTAGTCCTTCTTCATTATTCCATCCACTTTGTACAATGTATCACTACCACTGGCAGCAACGCTCCAGAGCATTTTGCTAGCACCACTATCCTTGACAGCTGGTACAATGTTCTTAGGTTTTAAAGCCAAACAGCTCAGTCTTTGTCTCATCTGACCATAAAAGTTTTCTCCAGAAGGCATTTGGCTTGTGCATGTGGGCTGCCTCAAATTTCAGTCAAGCTTGAAGGTCTTGATTTTGGAGCAGAGGCTTCTTTTTTAAGTGCCAACCTCCCAGTACATGGTGATGTAAAACTCACTGTGTCACGGTGGACGGTGACACTGGTATTCCTGCAGTTTTCAGTTCATGGCAGGCTTGAGCCTTGCCGGTCCCTGAACATCCTAACCAATCTCCTCCCAACTGACGGTTACAGTTTAGGTCCTCTTTCAGACCTCGAAAAAAACCAACTCTACTCAATCAGGATCAATAACTATACATTAATAGACCTTGACCATGATAAGTTAAAAAACCCTGTAAAACATTTAGCACAAATTACTAAAGGATTTAAGTGAGTGTATGGATATATTTGAGCCTGTATGTTTACTTTTGAACCCGTGTGGATTACAGAAAATCCTAAATAAATTCAAACTTGTGCACAAAGTAAAAACCTGAAAAAAGAACAGTTCAAAGAAATCATTAAAAGCCAACAATTACAATTACATTTCTGCCCACAATGAGTGTATTTAAACTTATGATCACAACTGTTGTTTTTCAGTAATTTCTCACTTCCCCATCTGCATCTGCAGATAAGTACTAATTTACAGCAGTAGAACAATGCATGTGGGAGTAAGTAAAAATAGAAAAAAGGCAATATACCAACCAATAACTGGCTTAAAGAAATGTTTTTAAGGGATGAGTTTGCATATATTTTCTGATTATCCCAATAAATCTAACAGAAGATCTAAGGATAAATTTATCCTACTGTTAAATAAGTATTGTAGTGTAGCAAAATGCCTGGTAGGTCCTCTGTGTTATAGAGCTCCCCATACCATTGCATTGCACATGAACACCAGTAATTATTTTGAGTGTTTATCACCTGCCTCTGCAAAACAAGAAAGTACTTAGTGTTTTATTAAAAACCCAGAGTATTGGTGTCAAAATCTTCTGACTAAATGCACGTGTGTATCGTAGGCAGTAAGCCATGATGGCTCCTACAATATCTAATATCACATTACTGCAAACCTGACCTAGTTTAGTTGTAGTAACAGAGCTTCAGAGGCCATTTTTGATTGACTGAATTAATGAAGCATCACCTTGATGATCTATGAGCAGACTGGGAGGCAACACATTTGTGGTTAGGGTAAGGCAATGAAAGCAAGTAATAACAATTAGGAAAATATTGTGATTTTTTTTTAAGAAACGTTAAGATAAAAAAAAAAATGCTTCATAATCTATTGTCAGCTATCCAACCAGCCTGAATGTTACTATAAAAAGCTTTCTTCTGATTCTTGTGTTAATGCAAGTAGATTTTGCACTATAAGGTTTGATAATATTATCAAAAAAGAAACATGTTAGTAGTTGTTGCTTTATCATGAAACCTACAGACATTAATACCATCCATCCATTTGGATCCTATCCCAGCTATCATAATTGGCACAGGTTGGCAGTCTATCACAGGGTTAACACATAGAAAACAGACAGTCATTCACTATGGCCAACTAACCTACCATGCATGTCTTTGGACTGTAGGAGGAAGCCAGAGTGAACTTGAGAGAAAATGAAAACTCCACACAGTCAGCCAGTGGATTCAAACCCAGGACCTTCTTGCTGTGAGGCAACAAAGCTAACCACTGCATCACTCTGCTGCCCTTGACGATAATACAATATAACGATAATATCATATTTAAAGCAAACTATACAAACACAGACGGCAGTTGATGTTGGCATCGGTACATGGGGCAGAAAAGAGAGAAAGAAAAATATAACATCATTGTCCTTGAATGGTCTGTTTTTTAAATGATGTCATTCCCTGCCTGGTGGTGCTCATGTGTAAGCTGTAGCAGACACAAAAACGCACAAAATAACACATGAAAATCACATTGCAGTGTCCCTCCTCTCTTTCTTTCTCTGCCTCTCTCTGTGTCTCTCTTGTCATTCACATTAGTCTCCAGTTCACTGCCCCCCTCATCTCTCCACCTCTGATTGGCTTTCACTCTGTTATTCTTGCACTCTCACTTGCGTTCCCCCCACATGCTGTTTCTTTCTTTCTTTCTCTCATTCATACTGCATATACCCCTTCCCTTTATCTTGTTCTCCTCCTCCCTTTTCTCTCTCTCTCTCACTCTCTTTGGTGCCCCCCCTCCCCCTTTTGCTCTGTCGCTGTACACTTCCTGGCTTGGCACGATACCCTTGAAAACAGCTCCACAATCCTCTCTCCTTCCGAGAGGGATGCTCGGCAGCCTGTTCCCCCTGTCTCCTCTCTCTCCCCGTCTCTCCTTTTTTTCCAACTTAAATTCTCATTTTCTTCATCTGTAACACAGATGACATTTACAAATCCCTCTTCTCTCCCTTGCACACACTCCTGTAGGCATGCTCACGTGTACAGACATCAAAGAGAGAATGTGTGTGTGTTTTTAACTGGCCAGAGGAAGCTGACATGCCAGCGTGGAGCGTAATCGCTGCTTCTTGACTGAGCGCGAGCCTGTGTGTGTGTGAGAGAGTTTATTTCGGTGTGTGTACGTGTGGAGGCTCAGCTGCTCTCATGTTCATCTGCCAACACAGCCTCTGCCGCTACCAACATGTTTCGACGCACAAAAAGGTAAACGCAAGCAATCTGTCAACGTGCAGTCTTTGTGACCGGTGTGGTGCCCTGCTGTTGTTAGTATGTGTTGATTCATCGAAGGAGGTTGTTGTGTTTTTCCATGATGTGTCCGTTGTCCCTGCCAACTGTCATGCTGTCTCACAGTTGTCTCCCTGTCTCCATTTAGCTTCAGCAATATGGTGTGTGTACTTGTGTGTTTGTTTTTTGGCATACATATGTGTGCGTATAATGTGCTTCTGTGCACACAGCATGTTTTTATATGTGACAGGTATATGGCAGGAGGGTTTTTATAAATGCATCATTTGTTTGCTTATACACTCCTTATGTGTGCTCATCTCTCTTTTACAATACAGTCCAGCATAAGACTTGTTATTTGTATTTTCACACATGTTAATCTTTATTTTAGAGTTGCACATGCTTTAGATTATGGGTTGTGAGTTGGGCTCCTGTCTGGCACACTCACTCTGGAAGGTATGTGTGTGCTTGTTTAGTAGCCTGTGTGTCGGAGATAGCTTTATGAAGTGAAAGCATTTCCAGTGTCCAGGGAGTGCTTGTGTAGCAGAGAGCCAGCAGTGGGCAGTACTAGAGTGCTGGCTGCCTGGCAAACCTCCTGCCTTCCTCTTCACTTCTCTCCCTCTCCTCCACCTTCTCTCTTTCCTTTATTCTCTGTCCCCAGCATCCCCCATCTATCTTTTTTCATTGTGTCTTTTTTCCTCCCCCATTATCCCCTCCTCGCCGGTCTCCACTGTGATTAATTGTCCTCATCTCATGTCATCTCAGGGGCATTAGTCGGACTCTTCACTGTCCCTCTCCATGTGCTGTATGTGAACAGGAGTAAAGCCTCACTCAAACTACCCCCCCATCCCCCACCCCACTTACTGTATGTGCCTTAGAGAAAATGTGTTTATTTGGGAGACTGTATAAGTCTGTTTGAATTCCCTGTATGATCTTAACTCGTGTCTATATTTACACAGATGACTGTAAACTAGCAATACAGATCCACCACAGTATGAATTTACATCAATATGAATCCAGTGATCCTGTGCTCATTTTTGGCTTGTTTTTGTCTTGGCGATTAGTCATTCATGAAAGTTGTTGTTGATTAATTTTCTGACCGTTCGAGTTTTTATGTTTGTTGGCACTGACCTGGCACTGTCTGCAGCACTAAATATGGAAAGCTGTCAAGTACTGTTGGCATCCGATGTCTGGTTAGATTCATAATCGGGTTTTCTTATTCTTTGCTAAGATGCAAACAAATAATTTGCCAGTTCTTAAGTTTAATTTCGACAGAGATCTTGCAGAAAACATGTTTATTAAACATAATTTTGCTTTAGGGTTTTTACAGTACTGTATTTTCAAATCCGATGCCAATATCCAGGAAAATACTGAAAAGGGGGAAAAAAACAAAAGGCATTTTTAAAAATAAGAGTTAGAACAATGATGTTCTGTGCAAATGTATTCAGCTCCAGCCCTGTTTGTTTCCTGTGCTTCTGGTGACTTGGCACCACATTTTTATTAGTGATCACATAGAGTTAAGGCAGACTGCCACTTTTTCTGTGTACTTGTTGGTGAACCTTTACCTACTTCAGTCTGGGACAATCTCGTTATTGATTGGAATAAAATAATATTTTAGACTAAAATATAAAATGCTGCGTTTTGTAAAAGAAGGTTTTGGTTATGCTAATCAGTGTACGTGGATAAGACAGAACTGTCCAGAACAGTGTACTAGCCACATTTGTTTTTAAAAAATGCATTTTATTCCTTCTTTGTAATGACCTGATCTATATTTTTCACTTTGTAAGACACGTATGACTTACCCTCTATTCTAGATCGAAACAACATCAACATCTGTCCATTTACAGTTCAGTTTTTGGCACTTTTGACCAGAGACAGGATGTCTAGGTTTCAGTGATGTTTGCTGGCTGAAACCTGGTGAACAGACTGCCTATTAACCTTACAGATGGTCAGGACTGATAATATTTGCTGCCTAGCCCCAACAGTGACATTATTTTATTATTAGCTATAGCCGCTAGCCGCTACCTTAACCATAACTTAGCAGACTGCTAATGTGGGTCATTGCTACTAGTTAAACACATAATGTTAGCGTGTGCAACAGCCAGGTTAATATTTATGATAACTGTTTAAATGGGAGCTTTACTCACTTCTCAAGATTCCTCAAAAAGCCACAGTGTTGTTCTTTAAGACGTTTGTTGTGCTGCTGTTCTGGTGTTCAGCTGCTAGTGATGGGAGGGGCTGTGTGTCTGCCTGTCTACAGTGCTGCTGTTGTGTGATGGCACTGTTGGCATCAATCCTGTTACAAAAAGGAATATATGTATGTGCTGCCTGTGATATTTACATCTTAAAAAAATAAAGCTTTATCGCATTTTCATAATTTTAATAACAAAGGTATCATAAGTTCTAGTGACATCCCTGTTATGCATACTGATTTTGTAAAAGTGTTGAGACTCAATTATTGTATCAGCACTGAAAAACGTTCACCCGTCCCAGGTTCTGTGTTATAAATATCATCCCTGCTTCCTCTCTTAATCTGCGTTTTTTTAATTATCTTCCTTTCTCTTTCTTTTGTGTGTGTGTTTGTGTGTGTGGGGTTTCTTGGCCGACTGTGGCAATTAAGAGAGATAATGCTTTGTGTCCACTCCAAACAGATTGAGCTAGAGGAAGACAGTAAAAGTGTGTGAGTAAGAAAGAGAACAGGAGGCACGAGACAGCAGCAGGAAGAAGGAGAGTGGGGTGGGATGAAAGGCAGAGCCTGAAGTAGAGTCTCAGTGTACGTTTAAGTGCAGCCCATGACAATAGAGTCTGAGTCCTTGTCTGCTTCATTCTGTCTTACTTGATTTCACCATCTAAAGGTAAACTCTGGAGGTTTGTTGCTCTGGATTTTGAGATCCTGAAAGAAAGGCAGGGAAAGAGGAGAATTAAAAGATTCAAACTGGATGACAAACAAGTGAAGGAAGTCTTAATGGCTTTCTTGCCAGAGACCTTACCTCTCTCTCACATACTGTATATATATATATTTGTTTGGACATCATGCAGAGTACCAATGAACCCACTCATGAACAGGTCAACTCATGACGTTTCAACCCACTCACATGCAGGTGTTAATGTTTATTTTTCATTTGCAACGCAAAGGAAAGACTGTGACTCAGAAGGAGCGATCATTAGTATTTAGGTTTCCTGTTAGCTGAATCTTCCTCTTTACTAACTGGGCACCAAACTGCAGGCTTTATTACATGTTGCTACTCTAATCTAACTTCATTAAATATTGTAAATACTAGTTCCATTGTACCAATCTGATATGTGCAGATGTTGTTGTGGTCTCTGCAACAAGAAACTCTCAGCTTCAATAGAGCATACATTATGTTGATGGACCTGATACCCAGACATAAGTAGGTTCCACAATTATCTGCTTGAGCACATACTCAGTGGTGTTATGGCTTTTAGATGCTACAAAATAATGGTCCTTTTTCAGATATTTTTGTCAGCACAGTGTTCATGTATGAGGTTAAAAACAGGAACATGCTTATCTGCACTTTGCAGCAGCAGATGCATAAAACCTGGGTCTGTCATTTGGTGTTTGAGCAGCTTTATTGCTCTGCTGTTTTTTATTGAAATAGCTGTGCAGAGAAAGGTAGTAAAGAAAATGTTCAGCATCGAACATGGATTCTCTTCTCCGTGCTTTATGCCTGTTGTTTGTACCGTGACGGCACCATCTGTTACTGGCTGGTGTTCAGGCTAGCCTGGACCAAAACACACAGACTGTTTTTGGTTCATCTCTGATATTGCGATGACATTATAACACAACTTATCATATAGACCCCTGAGCTGGATGACAGCCTGGCAAACCTGAACTGCATGATATCAAACCTGAATCTTCTGATAAGACATTTTTAGATAAAGATACATTTTCTTAAGTTCATCTTTATTATTCAGCACAAGGAAAGCTTTGAAATTAACTGAGCAGCTGGTGTCCGTTATTTTATTCAGTATAAATTTCTGACATGCATAGTTATTGAAAACTGCTATTAGAGTTGACCAAGAACACTGAGCTCATTTTGATCTTGCAAACAGAAAATATTTGTGTCAAATTAGTATAACACAAAACAAGTTGATATCTATTTCTCAGCAATTTACTGAGATTTCAGACACATATTAGAGTCGCTTTCTCCATGAGGTATGTGAAATAAGGTTTAAAGTGGATGTTTTCAGTAAATATGAATAGATATGGTGCACTAATGCAAAAGTCTGTCTTATTTTGTCAGTGATATTGTTTTTGTGTCTGTTTATCATTTACACCCATAAAACATATGTTGCTATGCTTGTTACCACAGTCATATATCGTAACCTTTGCTAAATAATTCGTTAAATGTGTTAAAGGTAACATGATCAGCTTGGATTTTCATATAAAATGTTACTTCTGTAACATTTTAAGCATCTTTTGATGACTGCAGCAGTACTTCACTTATGAACTTGGCCTGTATTTGTATAGCGCTTTTACTAGTCCCTAAGGACCCCAAAGCGTTTTACACATCCAGTCATCCACCCATTCACACACACATTCACACACTGGTGATGGCAAGCTACATTATAGCCACAGCCACCCTGGGGCGCACTGACAGAGGCGAGGCTGCCGGACAACTTAACATAACGCCCTCATATTGTACCGAACAGTAGGACTAAGGTGATTGCCTGATTATTCAAATTTTGTCTTAATAATCATAAGATTGTGGGTGGGTTTTATGAATGTGAGAAAGAGAAGTTGTCTCTGCTCTTGACTCTCTTGTGATTAAAAAACGAAATATGTTTGGAAAGATGTGATTGCAGTGTGCATGATTTGGTGTATTTATAAAAAACAAACAAACTTAAAAGTAAGAAAAATGTGAATTATTATATTTTGACAATCAGCTTGTCACATGGCAAACACTCAATACAACATGGTTGAGACGACATGCTGAAGTTTAAACTGAGCCTCAAAATGGGGGTGAAAGGTAGCTTAAGTGACTTTCAACATTGTATGGTTGTTGTTGTCAGATGATCTGGTCTGAGTATTCCAGAAACCGCTGATCTACTGGGACTTTCCCACAGAACAATCTCTAGAGTTTACAGAAAGGGTCCAAAAAAGGAGATAATATCCAGTGACCTGCAGTTCTCGAGTTGAAAATGTCTTTTTGAGGCCAGAGGTCCATTCTGCCTTGTATTCATGCTGATGGCCACAGTATTTCTTGGTACACTGTGATGCATACTTAACTACAGACAGAGAATAGAGCACTTGATGATCTCTATATGCACAGTAATTTTGACAGTGGTTCAAACTCCGCGACTGTAGAAAGAAATGCAAACTGAGAACAGCTTTGTTTTTGTAAAGGCACATCTATACTTCCTAGCACTAAATCATCTTGCGGTAACAGCGTTGTCACATATCTGATAAGAAAATGTCAAAATGGTTTCATTTACAGTTGAGTCATTTTTCTGTCTTGGAACACTGAGTTAATCTCCCCACTGCTATCTCCAAGAGATGTTGTGCCTTTGCTTTCTTGTGAACTCACATGCATTACCCATAATCACGTGATTTTTAATGTGTGCTAGACATGAGACTCCCTACTAACGCAAACGAGTGCTGCTCACTCAAGGAAGGGTTTTATTCTTTATGAGGTGGTGGCTACGGATCGTTTGCTGTGAATGAGGTCACGAAGGGAACAAAGTGAAATGCCGTTGTTGCAGTGATTCAGAGCACTTCTCGGGTCTCCACATGCAGTCTCTGCAGACAGCTGACACAGCTATCAACGCAATGTGGAGAGAGTAATGCAGACAAACAGGAAACCAGCAAATGAAAGGCCTGATAGACACATGCAGAAAGAGCCAGATAGCTCTTTGCACTACCACAACTTCCTGCTGCATCACTCCGGCTGAGGATACACTTTCACACCTTAACAGGACATCTGACAACACCCTCATCTATAGAGGGAATGATGTGACTGAAATAGATGTCTGGATTTTTATTGTACCCAGTACTTTATTTATTTATTTGTCATATTTATGAGCGCTGCCCTGACTGAGGCACTGCTTTGAGACCAGTGAATCTTTGAATGCCATGTTGTGTCATCATACTTTTTTCATAATACACAGAAAGCTGTGCTGTGCTGCTGCTTCTGTGATTATGTGAGCTGTCTTTTTTAAGTAGTTATAAAAATTAAGTTAAAAAATCGAATCCAACTTGTGAGTTTTCTCTTGATAGGAAAGAACCTTTCACGAAGGTTCACAAGGTTGCAACCACAATCAATTAGCAGTGTGCGCTGCAGCCTTTAAATTAGTCTTTTATTAGCTGTGATTGGTGTGACGTGTCCATGTTGATTTGATTAAACAGACACTTTGATACTTTTTAGCAAACAAACACGTGTGAACTCAGTGAGGCGTCCAGGTTTTGTTCCAAGAACAAGCTGTACCGAAGATTTCGGTACAGCTTAATATACCGTCATTCCTCAACCAACCTTAATTTATGTTCTTTATGCTAAGCTAAGCTAATTACTGATCTTTGTGTATACTCAGTACACAACAAAACAAGACTTATAGGCATCTTTCAATTAACACCTAACAATGAATTAAAACAGTCCAGAACAACTACAGCTAAAAGGAAATTAGTTCCATCCACAGTAACTTATTTTTGGCGTGTAGCTCTCTGCTGGCAACTCTCCATCGTTCCAGGCAGAGCAGCAGCAAGACCCCAGCACAGAGAGGGCATCCATGTTAACAGAAATGACACTGATTAAGTCAGACACATAAAGATGAAGAGGTGGTGTGGAGATCAGCTGATTTGGGTTGGGATTGAGATCAGGGGATCTGTAGATATTGCAGCTGAGCTATTAATCTGAAATCTGAACAGATTTCCCAAAAGATGTTTAACTTTAAAAAGAAGGTTGAATACCACCAGGTTGAATAACCCATCTGTAGAGTACGTGGCTGCTCAGATGTGATTCTAACCCTGTTGTGATACAATCTCCTCTTTGAGCTTTTTTGTATCACCTTTATTGCTACAAACAGTAGGGAAATCAGTGGGATCAGGGTCAAATCTGTTTGTAATAATACAATGTATAACAGTGAAAAATTGGTAAAAAATCAAAAAACCTCTGCTGTCTACATACATAAAAACATTAAACAGAATTTCACATCCAACAAGTCCAACAAGATCCTTTTAAATTTCAAACCAAAATAGTGACATAGTTGCTGCAGGACAGTGATCTAACGAAAAAAAAAAAAGCACAGGTGAAAGGCATTGTTTTATATAGTATACAACCATACACCAGAGTTAAGTCTCTTTTTGCGAAGAGACATGTCGCAGGGAAGATGCACTTGTTAGCACAGGCTCACTCAGATTGATTGCAGCATGTTTACAATCTGCCTGCATTTATCAATTAGACTTCAGTTACTTTCAAACCTTCACCAACTGATCTGAGAGTAATTGCAGTCAGTCTGTGCAATTGCCTTCCTATTGAAAGTGGTCATGCAAATGTTAAAGGTGCTGTACGCTCAGTCTGTGGCCAGACATTCATGGGAACTACTTGCAATCATTTACAAAATGCTAAAAATTGAGTCATAAGCTTTTGTAGAGTTCAGGATCACTTCGTTATTCATTGTTAATGCACTCTGTCAGTCTCCTCTATCGGCTACCCACATGGTCAGTCACAAGTTTAACCAGTAAGTCAGTCTGAATGACAGGTTTTTAGCAGACCGGTCACCAAATTAAACAGTCAGCCTCACTGTCTGTTAGCCAACTTTCTTATACAATCAACAGCTGCATAAACAGCTAGGTTTAAAAAAACACAGCAATGTATTAAGTAATGAATTGGCAGCAACTCCTAGTAACAAGTGAGCATTGTCCCTTTTTCAGAAATTCAAAATAGTCAAAATAGTTTTTTGACATGCTGAATTTTTTTCTGTGACCTCTTTTATTCAATCTTCTTCTTCTATTTGTCATTTTTTAAATTTTCTTTTCTGCCTTGTACAATGGTGAAGCTATGGGTGTTACTTTTTTGTCCGGCTTTGTCACGCTTTCCCCTCGGTTAGTCTCTCATGAGGAATAACACCAAAAGCCTCTATTTATGTCTCTCTGTGCTACATGGCATAGCAACAAGAAGGCCATGTGACTAACCCCTGCAGCAACTCCTGACATCCAGACAGTCCTGTTGTTGCTCTCCTGTTTTCTTCATCATCATTTATCTTTTCTGCTTTTGTCTTTTACCTTTTGTCATCACCTGTTTTATTTAATCTGCTGCCTGTCAGAATCACTCATTCATTCTCTCAGTCTCCATCTAGATGTCCAATGCTCAATAAATCTGCCCACATGGCTTGATTTGGACAATTTCCCAAGTTTGGGATCGATCCAGGTCTCAGTGACTGTTTCACAATGTGCCTGTAAGAACAGAGGATGCACTAACAAGGACCAGCCTCTTAAAGGGGCAGCATTTTATTAGGTACAACCCTTTTCCCACAGTTGTAAATATGCACTCTATTTTAAGAGGTCCTGGCAAGAGACAGAGAGACAGAGAATGTCACCTGACAGGAAGTGAGACTGGATGGATCGATGGTGTACCCATTGAAAAGGTCTTGTGTCCTGTGTGCCCTGTGAGTCAGCACTTAGAGCAGAAGATGACACCACTGACTGATAGACAACACACACACACACACACACACACACACACACACACACACACACACACACACACACACACACACACACACACACACACACAGAGAGAGAGTTAATAATCAGCAAGGTAAAGCACATTAAGCATGCACAGGCGCTCGCTCACACCTATCTGATGGATGGTGTAATGGGCGTAGGTAAAAACTTGTGTGTTTCCATTCCATGTGTGTGTGTGTGTGTGTGCGTGTGGGTGTTGTGTGTACGCCGGTGGACCATGACTGATTTTCTATTTGCATGCACATGTTAGCCTATGACAGGTAAACCCCTCATCATGCACTGTTAGGCTGTTCATTCAGAATCTGCTGTCCTTTAATTGATTGTATTTAATACGGAGCTGCTGTGTTTTTATCAGTGACCATTTGTTGTAATTAGTGTGCTCAGCTGTCTGACTATAATGTGGTCAGACAGCTGAAATCTTTTATGATATCAATGAGAAAAGAAACCCAAGTGTTTCATATCCCAAACTAGTACAGTGCTATCGAAAGGTCGTGAGTCACCCTTCAGTTCTTTATGTGTTGCGAGCAAAATGGGACAAAGTTGGAGCGTTTTATTGTACAAAATAACCCCAAGTCAGAGTTTGTACCATTTTAATGAGCTTGAAAGTCATTGTGTGATAACCTCAGAGGCTGAACCTCTTAGGCAAACCTTCTTGTAATTTCTTTAGTTTTCAGGAATAATTCTTCTAGATTTTTGAAATACATTCAAAGCTCTTTTTGAATTCCATCAATTCTGACAAGATCCCCAACATCACATCCCTAAACCATGACAGAGGCTCCAGTGTGTTTTACAGATTGCTATAGACAGTCACTGTTGTGTTTAATTTGGGATACCTGAGGCTTTTCTCCTCATTTCCCTTTCTTAAGAATCGCTTCTTCACAGCCACATTTGCATCACTTCCTGTTTTTCCTGAGGTTTCACGGTTTTCACGGTTGTTCCAATACCGTTATGTTCTCAGCTCCCAGTTCTTACTTTAAGGCACACTACATTATCACATATGAAGATCTGGATTTTAATTAACCCAAATTTGCCTTCGGGGAGAATCTTACAATATACGTCACATCTGTGCTGATTTAAAAACAGGTTGTTTATCCTTCCAGAGAGACTATATCAGCCCCAGCATTGCGTTAAATATCCCAGATTTAATCCCCCACATCCATGTGTTATTGTTTGCATCATTTTTATTTTCAGTTTATTGAATCTTTGGTCGGTGTTATGGGGACTGACCCTGTGTTTTTCTCCATGGTGTGTTTGTGTGTAAGAGACTAATGGCCCTATGCCAGCCAGAGGCCTGTAGGGGGATAATTGCTCGTCAAAGCTTCTGCACGAGTCATTACCACAGATTTAACCTTTGACCCCCTCGAAGCAAGCTGACCAGAGCATCATAACCACTTACAGCACTGGGGTTTCATCACTGGGAGATTGGGACACAGGCAGGGGTTGTTGGCTGTCTACATGTATATTTGTGGTATGTGGTAATTTTTTTTAACAGCAGGATGTTTGCATCTCTATTTAATTTTAAAAAAAGTGTATATATTAAAAAAATAGACTAATTTATGCATGTAGTTACTAATAGCTTTGTTCTCTAAATGCGCGGCGCCCAACAGTATTCGTTGACTGGTCTGTAACTTGATCCAGCTGCTGACTGGTACTGGGCAGGTAGAGTTCAGTGGGTTCAGAACAAACGTGACCAGTGACAGTTAACACGAAACAGAAAAGTCGTGGCTAAGGTGAGCTCTAGAGTTGCTGATAATTATGCATTTGCTTCTCCAGCCACACTGCTGATTTAAATCACACCTTAGTTTTCATCATAGTTCATTTTCTCCTCAATTAGTGTTTAATTAGTTTGTTGGCTTTTTGACCTTGCACACATCAGCAATGTTTGCAGTGCTGCAGTTAACTTCTGTATACTCACACTGTTGAGTTAAGTTTCCCTTAAGTGGCTTATTACCATGTTCTTGTTAGTTAGAAATACTTGACGGAGACGTGAATGAAGCAGAAGCTTGTCATTGCTGAGGATGTTTGATAGTTTCTGCCACAAACCTGGATGCCGTGTGCTATGTCTCCAGCGTATTGCATATAAATTGCACCTCAGGGCTCCGTGTTTGTTGACTGTTTAATCTGCACTCAGCATTAATCTCATGTTAAAAATGCTCCTTGTCACTGATTAATATTAACAGCAGATTTTGTAGGAAAATCAGCTAATATTACAAGATGATTGCCTGTATATAAAAAATGGAAGTACCACAGTGACACTACACGTTATGAATTCTTGAGCTTGGCTTTCTTCCCATGTTTTGATGATGTGGCTAGCTAGCAGTGGGTCTGACTGTAATCAAAGAGTACAGCACGCTCACATTGTAGCAACTTCTCACTCCAGAGGGAACCACACCCTATTTCTTACTCTTTTTAACTTCTGTTTTACTCTAAAGGAAACCATCATTTACAAAATCAATGTAACTTTGTATTAACAAAGACTTCACACTTGTGATCAAGACCATAAAGTCAGTAGTGAAAGTTGGCACCGATGTTATAAATGAAGTAAGAATTGCGATCACTTCGATCGTTTCTTCTACATAGTCAAACTTATTTTTGCAAGCAGAGGAGTCGCCCCCTGCTGGCCAGTGGAATCAAGAACATCTCTTATTTACAGTGAATGCTCTGAGGTGGTGTAGCCTTCCTATGATACCCATATGATAGCTGGGATACATGCCAGCTCCCCAGCCTTAATTTGTTGAGCAGTTAAGAAAAGTATGTCCACCTCTTCTTCATGCTCGAGATGTTTTAGACTATACTTGGAAGCAAAAAAACAACAAAAAAACAACAAAAACATGTATGTCCTATGCTTTGACAGAGATGACAATGTCACGCAGACACACTTTTCTTCTCCCTCCCATATTAAAAGTAGCATCACACTCGCAGCTTTCTCGTCAGCTCTGGTCGGCGTCCACAGAGGCCCACACAATGGCAGCATGCACCGCTGACCCCAGTGAATCACACGCCGCCTGATTGACACTAACCTCCCGCCTCGCCACTAGCCCTCTGTCACACACAGATTGAGCCTGCATGATGGATTACACAATGGATTATGATGGATTAAAAAACTGGCATTCACGAGAAAAACACACAAATGCTCATTGGCTCTGTTGTGTGAGCAGACTCTGGTTCTCAGTACTGAGGTTCACTGCCGGGTGAAATCTTTTTTCACATTTTTTTGTAGATTAGAGCTGATTCAGTCTCGTACTCACCTTAATAATTTAATTTAATACAAGCTGTCTCTTTTCTTGCTGCGCGCTCTGGTTAAAACCAAATAGTTGTAGATGACGCCGTTTGCTTCTCATGAGTGTGACTCTAAATCTGTTGCTATGGTAACATTGTACAAACCCCCCCCCAGTTTCTCTTCGTCTTTCTTCTGTATGGATCGAGAGAATTTTCTCTTGATTGGCCTAATCTGATCTGAAGCGGTTTGAATATTTTAAAAGGAAAGAGTCTTGTTTTTAGTGACGCTTCAGCCTCTTATGTTTAAAATTCATGCATGCATGAGACGGATGACTGAATGAGCACAAATATCACTGTCAGCCTGAAAACAGAGAAGCTGGCAGATGATGTATTGCAGGACTGTTTGGCTGTAAACTGACAAACTGTAAACTGTTTGTATTTGACTACTAAACTAGCGGCAGATTTATGATCCAAAGATGGCAGTGTACAGCGTATTAACTGTGTCTACGTTTCTCCCACACATACACACAGAGACACACAAACACACACACATACTAACATCTTCTTAACCAGACTGAAAGAAGATGAGCTCAGGCTGCACGGCTATAACCGTGACGGAGTGATTTAAAGTCACATTACCACACACACCAGCTTTCTCTTATCTCCTTTGCTTTCCCAGTGAAGTGTATCCACGGCGTGTTAGTCAGAAGCCCCAACAGCCGCCTATGGCGCCTATATTCCTCACTGACTGCTACTAATTATCAGGAAGGGATATAGGGTGAACATGATTGGACTTTACAGCTTTCTTAAATGATCTTATTGGTACTCCCTAGAGAAGGGACAATGGTGTAAATATACAGTTTTTATAGAGTGTGCATACTCATAGAACAGAGCAACTATAGCTACATTAGTGAGCCTTTTTGTACCGATTTACTCCCCACGATGTCACACATAATAACTGGGGCTGCAGCTAATAGGAGTTGATTGGTGAATTTATAATTTGACTTTAAAATATCAAGTGAACCACAGGAAGTTTTATCAGAGTAACAGTCCAAAATACAAACATATTCATTCTAACACATATAGACAATAAGAGACAGAAATATGCACCAGATACAGCAATGAGCAAACTGTAATGTTTTTGGTTCATCGGCTAATTATCCACAAGGACTGATTTTTTTTCTGTGTTTTGACTGTTTCAGTTTTAATACTGTTTCATGTCTTACCTCATCATATTACCGTTTCCTCTTGAAATTGTAGTTTTAGTAAAAAGAAACCACAGATATACCTGTTCAAACACACATTAGGGCAGATAAATAATCAGCCAATCACATGGCTTTGTTGATGCCAGAGGTTAAAGGAGAATTGCCGAAATGCTTTGAGCTGATAAAAAGACAGCTCTTACTCAAATAACCAGCTGTTACAACTAAGGCATGCAGAAGTGCATCTCTGAACACAAAACATGCAGTGAAGTAAGTGGGCCGCAGCAGCAGAAGACCACACCCACCTCTAATAGTGGGAATCTGAAACTGCTATTACACAGGCGCAACAAAATTGGACAATAGAAGATTAGAAAAATGTTGCTTGATCTGATGAGTTGCAATTTGTGCTGCAACATTTAGATGAAATGGTCAGAATCTGCTGTAAATCCATCCATAGCTGGAATCAAAGGCTCAGGTTGCTCTGTTGGTATAATGAACAGCATTTAAACAATACATCAAAAATTTAAGGCCAACACATCTGCAGCATCTGAGTAGTATCATGTCACTATGGCCCGAAATGTCAGAGGAATGTTTCCAGCACTTTCTTGAGTCTGGATCACAACAAATTATCAGAGTAGCTGCTAAAACTGATAAAGTGGCCAGAGAGGCAATATAGTAGACATCCAACAAACAGAAACAGGCGTTTTGTTAAGAGAACATAAACACGTAAGCTGAGAAAAAATTTACAAATGCTGCTATACAGCTGTTGATGATCAATATATGGTGACCTCTGTGACCTCGACCTCAGGGTCGAGGTTAGAGGTCAAGTTTTCTAAAAATCTTGTGAACAAAATAAATCAAGAAAGATTTCCCATTTCCAATTTTCACATTTATGCCATAGGTTCATCTAGCACGAGGCTGTGCGGCAGCAATGGTGACTGCCAGTATTTTCATTTATATGTTGTTTAAACTTAAAATACAAGCACAGGAAAGCTGGAAATTGTGTGTGCACACATAATTATACAAAACAAACAATATTTTTATGAACTGTAAACAAAAAAGGAAAATATATTATGCAATATTATATATATTAGAACAATGCAATGTAATACACAATATTGCAATGCTATTTAATTTGTGTTATTTAATTTTTTGTATAGTCTCATACTCATATTCCTAATTATGCTGCATCAAGTTTGATGCTAGAAAGCGGTTCTTTATGCCGAGGAGCACTAAAGCACTTTATGAGGCTTTCTTTTGATGTGTGACTGATTTGTGCTCTGTATGTAAGTCTGTCTAACAACAGTAACCCAAATAAACCAGATTGCAGTAGGTTGCAAGGCACTGAGCTTGGTCGATGGTTTCAGTTTTGTAAAAGCTTTTGTAAATGTGTGTTCATGCTGGTTTTGTTAAACAGGACTTCTTGGTAAATGTTAGAAAGGTACACTGAAAGAGATCTCAAAAAAAAAAAAAAAACAGTGGAATATACAACCACCATGGTAGGATGGTTTTACGACCCGCCCCCCCTTTCCCCCGCTGTGTCTGTCATATGTGCTCCACTTAGTTTTAACAGAATTGAAGTAGCAGGGCTCTTACGGTGACCTTTACTGGTGTGACTGGCAGTTGGAGTATAGAATAAAGAGCAGAGCTCCTATTTAACCTTTGCTACAGTACAAATGCTTAGGGCAAGATACCCTTTTGAAGCATTTCATTTAAGATAATGTTGTAATGCAAAGAGGCTCTCAACTCCACAGGAAGATTAGATGGCTTTGCCTTTGTAGGGTTTTCATTCTGCTTCGTTTTTTTATAGTTTAGTCAACCTTGTATTGCCTTAAAGGGGAGTTAGGGGAGAGAATGACTTTTCCTGACGTCACACATTTCAATTATTCATCATTTAGAGAGTTAATTTGGGAGAAGGAGAAAGCAATATGGATCCGGACATGAATGCAGTTATCAGAATATGGTGACGCCGTTTGTTGTGACTGGGGATAATAGAGAATAGGAGGAAAGTCTCAAAAAGGAGGCAGGTAGAATTAATGCTCCTTCCTGGTAATATGTGGTTTGCAACATTAGGTACTAGACCTGAAAGTGAATCACTCCCATTTAACGAGTCACTGATAGAGTGTTTCTCCTGTAGATACGATGAATCATGAATCAAAAGCTAAGAACGTGTTCTGAAGTGAAGCTTGAGTGGTGTACACTCCAGCGATTCAGCTTTTTGAGAAAGAGCAGCAGTGAGAATGTGGATTTTTCATGCCTCTAGGAAAAAAGAGGAAGGGAAATGAAAGTGAGTTTCAAACAGGTTCAAGGAAATGTGCACTCGAGTCTTCTGTGCCTTTTTTTTTATTCCTTCCTCTGCCACCCTTCCCCCTTCTTCTCTTCTCGTTTTAAGAGAGTTGAAGCAAAGTATGGTGTTAAGCCACTTCTAGCCCTCTGTCCAAAGCTAATGCATTCCCCTTAAATATTTCAATGTGCTTCTCTTATGTTCTGCAACACTGAGTACAAGCTCTCCTTCAGCTGGCACCCACAGAGGCGCACTGCCACCAATGAAATCCTGCCAGTTAGACTTCTCATACTGCTAGAAACAAGCACTGAAGATTTGCATTTAAAAAAAGGATAGAGATGAGGGAGGTAGGAAGGAACTCTAAGACTGGGATGTAGATTATAGATACAGGGTTTGACCATGTTTGGGATTTTTTTTTCTTTACTCCTGGGTGTAAATGCTGTGATTGTTTTTTACTTTCTGCACAGATGTAGAGCAGCATGCTAGCTGATGCAATAAGAAGCAAACTTGTGTTATTTGTCAGATTCGTTGCTGCTTTCTAAAATCTGCTCTGACGGGCACTAATGTGAATCACACACAGAGACATTAAAGCCCTGTGAGCAATCCTTACAGGAAAAGAGCACCTGAAAAATCCTCTTCCCTCTTTATGAGCTGTTACATAAAACAATGACCCTTGTGCACTCTCCGTCAAAATGCACAGCGGCACCTCCAGTGGCGGCAGCATGTGTAGTCTTTATGGTTCAATAACTTCGTTCCTTCATTATGGTCTATACCTGCCCTCCCTGTTCCTTCTTTTCCTCCCTGTCTTCGTTCCTGCCCTCCATCAATCTAGCCTTTATATTTCACAGCGGCAGCCATCATGCAGCTGGACCTTGAGGAAATTAAAATCTGTCTTGCTTTGTCGCACTCCCCTGTGGACCTGCAGATGTCAATAAAATCCTCTATTATGTTCTGGCACATGCACACACAGAATGACATACTGTACTCAAGATAAACAGCATGCACACAAATATTTAACTGCAGGCTATAGAGTTATTTGGGCTGTCATGTAAGCGCACGGCCAAGCTCGGCGAGTGTATTCATTAACCTGGTGCTCCCTGAGTCGTTTGGGCTGTCAGCTGTTAATTGATCTAATGAAGACAAATACTGAGGTGCTCTTTGTTCTTGTTTACGTTTGTAGTTGCAGAACCAGTAACCGGAAAAGCCTCATCCTGACCAGCACCTCCCCCACCCTGCCACGACCGCACTCACCACTGCCCGGACACATAGGTCAGTATGCCTGGTGTATATGTTTTACCACATTCTCAGTTTGATTCCAGCTGCCTTTCCTGAACATCATATCAGTCTGTCCCGCCGCTTGTTTCTTAGCATCTCAATTATCTGCTATGAAAGCCAAAATAAACTGTCAAAAATGGGCATTGTTGAAAATTTGAAATAAAAAGAAAAAAAGAAAAATTAAATGAGGTGCAAAGTTTGAAAATAAAACAAAATTTACATTCACTGTTTTTACACCAGCCAAAGGATTGTAATTATATTTTTTCTGTTGACTCTTTCTGCATTTGCATGCAGTCTGCAGTCTGCAGCTTGCTTGCATTGGCTGTGTATCCTGTCAGGTTGATCAGTAGAAAGCTGTAAAATATCCCCATGGCTGTCTCATTGCATCGGCATGCAGGAGCAGAAAAAAATCCAAGAACCCGCTCATGCAAACATGGATCCATATAGTTATAAGCAGAGGGATTAGAAATGAGATGCACATTTCCTAAAGCTTTTGACACAGTTATTCTGAATATTCTAGGAAGTGAACAAAACCAACTGACTTTTAATGTAAAACAACCACAAACAGAATGTATTTTAGTTTATTACCCTGCCCGGTAACCCAGAGCGTCTGTTTTTTTTAACTGTTTTTTCTCCATATGTATTTTATTAGGAAGCAGTCCATTGGACAGCCCGCGCAACTTCTCACCAAGCGGACCTGCCCACTTCTCCTTTGCCTCTTCTCGAAGGTTGGCATCAATTCTTTTGTGCAAAATATTGGAGCTTGACTGCTGTTAGGATTATTCTAAGACACATGCACACAAACACAGTGAAATCCTTCAGGGAACACACCCACTCAGTCGCACACACGTGTAAAATGGAGCTGCAGCTTTGTCCTGGGTCTGTGTGACTGAGGCGTGACAACAGGCCGACATGAATCAGGCGAAGTGCCTGGACTTTGCCCAAACGAGTTCCCCCTCATCACTCACTCAGGGGAAGTGTCAGACTCCGGGACAGCCGGAGGAGGCCTCAGGGAAGAGAGGGATGAAAGGAGTGAAAGTGTAATTGGATAGATTGAAAGGCAGTGAAGGTGGCAGAATTGCTCCGGTATAACAGCCAATTGTCCTGTTTGGAGGAACAAAAATAGAAACTGACATTTCAAATTTTGGCTGTTAAAAGTTGTAGAGAAAAACAGTTTTTGGTTCCCTTTGTGTCTAACATATGCTTTCCTGTTTTTCACTTTTGTTTTTTATTTCTTTTCTCAGGGCCGATGGTCGCAGATGGTCTTTGGCTTCTTTGCCTTCCTCAGGATATGGCACCAACACACCCAGCTCAACGGTAGGTTTCAGCAGAAGATCGAACTCTTTGATTATCATTCCTGCAGTTTAATGTGATCATTGCTGGAATTTTTTTTTGTCTGGTTAATGTATTAAATGCATTTCCTTTGTCATAAAAACATGTGCAAGGCTGATTTCATCATATTTTCATTGTTTATTCTTTACATCCCGTCTGTTTTTCCTGACTTTGTTGGTGCTTTGCTACATTCCTTGCTACCTGAAAGGCAAATACAGATTAATGGAACAAAAAAAGGATATAGCATTTGTCCCATTTCATTTATGCTTAATCCGATTTGTCAGAGTTGATCTTCAAAAACATCAGTGTCACTGACTCATTGTTGTAAAGCTTTTGTTGCTAGAAGGCTGACTCTATAATTTACACTTTCCGTAAGGTGGAAATGAAATTGTTCCTACTTGCAGCAGCTTTTCAAATCTTACTCTGGCTGTGGGTAAAGATAAGGAGACTTATCGCATTTCAAAATTCTTCCATGCGTCTCATCCGTTGAGCCCAAGGTTGTTCATTCCGGCACCACTAAATCAGAGGGTGTTTTCTTTGGTGGAAAATAACCTACAGGCCTTGAGGGCTCAAGTCAGAATCACCACTATTAGCTATCAGAGGGCGATAAATGTCTAGTCATCATTTGATTGACATATTTCTACTTGATTATTGCCTGCATGAAGATATTTACAATCACTGAGCACATGGGCATTCAGCCTGGACAGATGATCCATACTATATACAGACAAATCGATCGAGAGGTCGCTCCTGTTAATGATGCTGGGCAGGTGCATTGCCATCTCAGCCACCATTTCTGTAAATGTGTGTCTAAATGAGTGAATGAGAGGCAAATTGTAAAGAAATATGCTGTGCAAAGGTTGAAAATCACTATGTCAGAGCAGTTTATTTGTCCTTCATTATCAACAAAGGCTTCCGCACCATATGTGGCAGCTGGAGCTCAGATGATACAGCGAGTGGGCCATTAGTTGCTGAGTAGTTGGTTAGTCCTTGAGTATTTAAGTACTTGAATGCTTAAGGACACTTATTCCTATACAAATATTAAAGAAGGAGAATAAATGAAAGCAGTTGTATAAGAGGTTACCAGCATAATTGACCATACAACAGATGTGGCTTCCTTGGCGACAACTTTCCTCCATCTGTTGTGTATCATTAACTGCACAGCCACTGCTGCTGACTAAATGTGTCTTTGTAAGACAAAACATGTGTCTGTCAAACTATGCTGCACAGTGTAGGTGCAGTGAGCTTCATATAAACCTTCTGAAGTAAATTGTTGAGCCTCTGCGATCATCGTATTTTTTAGTAGACATTCCCCCCGAGCTCCCTTACGAAAGTGCAAAACAGAGAAGTGTGACCAGATACTACGTACTGCCTTTCATTTATAGTTTTAGCAGAGAATCGTGAAAAATGACAACAAGAAAATGTGAAATGTGTATTTTGTTTTGTTTTTTTCCCCCTTTGGCTAATTTGCTGCCTAAGTCATGAAACTGCACCAGAACTTTACTTTTGATTTTTCTTCCATTGCTAAATAGATGAGGTGCATTTTATAGCCTGTGCATGAATATGGATTTCACTCAAAGAATTCATTTGCATATATTTACATGCACAAAATCAGCTCTGGCGCTGCTGAATTCATATTCTAAAGTTGCATGTGCTACATTTGTTCCGTTTGGCTTTGAAACAATTACAGGCCACAGTCGCGGCTAAATGCCATGCATACACAAACACGCACAACTCCCCAGTCTTTGACTTTGTAATTCCTCTTGTCAGTCCCAGATGACTGTTAAGAAGCTTCTGAGTGGCAAGAACATGTATCATGTGTAAACCAGAACTAAAAATAAGTAATCAGTTGCTAAGATATGTTCGACCTGATTTATCTGAAACTGATGACTTGGCCTCTCTGGAAAAAGTAGAGCAGAGATAATTGAAATGTAACCAGTCTGTATTCATGCCTGTTCCAGTATGTATTTCTCCATCCATTTCTTCGCAGAGACACAGAGAGATGATAAAGAGGGACAACGGAGACAAATAAAAGAGAGTGTAGGTGGAAATGAAACTCGATTTGAAGCAAACAGAGTGCCAAAAACAATGTTCGCTTTCTTCTTGAGTGCAAGATGTTTGCGGCATAAGAGACTACCCGGAGAATTGAACACTGCCAAGGCCCATTTGGTAAAGACTCCATTTGAGAAATGGACTTTAATGTGTTTGATGCTCAGGTGGATGCGTTGACTCATAATCCACTCCCTGTACATTTCTGTGCCGTCCTGAACGCGATCGTTCCCTCAGCCTCTCTTCTCTTTCGCACATCATTTCTTTCATTGACTGCCTCCCGTGCTTCTCACAGCTGCACATGCAGAGACACGCACACACTGTAGATAACCCATTGATCTGTTTTTACTGAGATTGAAGGTGGTTGCTCTGTGTCTCCATAATCTTCTCCACCTCCATCACTCCTCCTACCCTGCCTTCCGTCCCATCAATCAGTTTTCAGTGCTCTCCTTGTTCTCCATTACTTGCTTGATTAGCTACAGCAGGGCCGCTGTATACTGAACAGAGCAGATCAGAGTACAAGGTGTATGTGTGTGTGTATACCTATAGGTAGAAATGACATAATATTTTAGAGAAAACCTACAGAAAAAGTTGGAAATGTATACAGACGGTTTAAGCCTTACAGATGACACAAACAATAGATTCCTAATTTCTGCTTAGATCCTGCCTCACACAGCAAAACAGCAATTTTACACCAGGGCAGAAACAGGCTTGTCATATTACTCCTAATGCTCAGATTTATTATTATTTTTTTATATTTTTATTTCTACCTTTAACTTGTTTATAGTTAATAGTGCAGTCATGAGCTGAAAAAGCACTTTGGTCTTTTAAAAATAAGATGCATGTTGAATATTTCACTGAAAAACTTTGTAGTGGGAAGAAACTATGTTTTGCCATATGTCGGATTATACTTTACATTTCTGTCTTGGTTCTTTGTTAGAGATAGAAGTACATTAAAAGGAGTCAGTTGAATTTGTTTGGACATCTAGCTCTTAATCACCTCCTAGGTGAGGTGTTTCGGGCAGATCCTCCAGGGAGGAAGACCCTGATACACATGCGGGACAAACTAAAGAGTTTACATCTCTCCAGCTGGAGTTCTGGAGAAAACCACCCTTGTTTTTCTCCAGAAGAGCTGACGGAGGTGATCATTAAGAGGGGGGTTTGGGCATCTTTGCTTAGACTGCTGCCCCCGCAACCCAGATGAGTTTTAGAAGATGGATGAACGGATGGATGGATGGATTAAAGAAAATAATTCCAATTTTTTGTTCAAATGGTGAGACATTCTCATTTAAAATCAATGCAGTCAAACAGTTTCATAGCTTATAAGTGCAGCAGTGTCAATACACAATCCAATGGCAAATGCATTCCGCTCATACAACCTGGTATTTTTGTACCATTATAAGTGCTGTGTGCATTTGGTTCTAAGCATACAACCTATATGTTGCTGAGACTGCCTATTTTGTAATTTATTATGTCCGTGCCCTAAACCAGTAGTGACTTTATAACACATTTTATCATGAATCTGAATCTTTAAGCCACACTTTTCAACTCTTTGGAAGGATCTGCTGCAATTCACTTTTTTGAGATTTTTAGTAAATGCAGTGAAAAAGAATCATTTTATATAGAGGCAACACTTCCAGTAAATATTCCATTCTGGGACTGACTTTATATTTTCCTATAAAGCTGTTAAGGCCAAGCATTTTTTATGATCTTCAAAAATTTCCTCCTCGGGCTATTCTCAGCGGCAAATCTTTCTCACTCCATTTATAAGCCCGATGCACCTGAAATGAATCTGCATATTCTTCAAAATATCTTTCAGGAACAACATGCAGAGACTAATTTCGCTTTCTGTTTAGCCTCAAAGCCATTAAAGGTCAGAAGCATTAAGGTTGAATGACCAGTGATTCAGCTGTGCCACCATAATAACAAAACTAAATGTTGGAGATATTTATCATATTTGTTTTTTTTAGTAGTAAGCAAGCAGAAGTGAAGAAAGACTGACACGTTGGAGAAATGCTCCAAATGAAGTAGCAAAAGCAAATCATATAAACTTTTATTTATTCATGACATCCATCATGTTCAGTGGCATTTCCCCTCATTCTTCAATCTTGCTCTGTCTTTGGGGAACTTCTTAATTGATCATGTTGCACTCTCAGCATTGCAATTTCTATACTTTTCTTCAGCCTGCAAGAGACTAAGACCTGAAAAGAGTTTCTAATGGATTTTTATAGCAGAAATCATTGTGTGGCCAAAGCCAACCATTATGTCCCATTGGGAGATGTGTTCATTAAGGCTCTCATTGATCCAGGCTGTTTTTTTCCTTCGGTGCTGTAGAAAAGTCTTTTGTTTAAAACCAGGCAGCGCTGCCATTAATCGCCCAGAGGCATGAGATGCTTAACCAGCAGTCAACTTTTACTCAGGGTGATTTTTTGATTCCCTGCAGTCTTTTTGCTCTGTTTTTCAGTCTGCGTTACTCTGTTTTGCACTCCTACACCAACTCCTTCTGGATATTTTGCTTGTTTCGCCACCTCTCTCCTTGTTCTTTTAACTTGGTTTCTTCTTCGTTTCAGTTCTTTGTTACACCCACTCACATTATAGTACACCTTGTTCTTCTCTTCTCTTCTCTTCTCTTCTCTTCTCTTCTCGTCTCTTTGTTTTTGATGTTCTTTTTCATCACTGGATGTCTATTTTTAAACTATTGATCTTGCAGCTCTTACAAAGGCTTAAAAAAAAATCAAACGACGGACAGTTCACTTTTTAACCTCCTTTTCATGTCTCTCATGTCTCTCCAGTCATCCAGCTCATCCCAGGAGCGTCTGCACCAGCTGCCCTTCCAGCCAACCATGGATGAGCTGCACTTCCTGTCCAAGCACTTTGGCAGCACAGAGAGCATCACAGACGACGACGGCGGGCGCCGCTCGCCACACGTCCGTCCTCGCTCCCGAAGCCTCAGGTGAGAGCATGACAGGTAATGGGCAAAAGACTGTTTAAGTAAAGGATCCCATCCCTCCTGTGTGACACTGGAGAATAAAGATGTCAACATCAAAGCTTTATTTGTAAATGTTTGAGTATTCTGTGTAAGACATAACAAAACTAGCCAAAATTCAACATGGCAAGCTGTCATCAAAGGACATTTAGCAGCCATTAAAGATGATAAAAGCGATATTTATTCAGTTACTGTGCAGGACCAACTTCTTTCTGTTATTAAGAGGTGTGGAGTGCTCTCAGTCATTAATTCAGATGAGTCGCCTTTTGTGAATGTGCCAGTGCTTTATTTGGTGCAGCTCGCATTTACAGAGAGGGGACATTTGGTTTGTTAGGCCTTTTCATGAAACACATCATGCTCTGTTTTGAAGATGTGTCTACCTTAATAAACAGTACTTAAGTCCTTGCTGTACCGGCACCAATGCAACACTGTAAAATCTCCCTTTATCATGGTATAGCGATAGGTTTGCAGTAGTACGCAGGACACAGTCGACAGAGGTGGAAAGTAACAAAGTACAAATATGTTACTTGAGTTTTCAGGTACCTGCACTTTATATGACTAGTTATTCTTCTGACATGTTTCTTTACTTTTAGTAACAGTATCTAGTTTACTGTTACCACTCTAGTAACAGTAGTTACTAGTTTTAACTCTAGTTTTAACACATTTTAGGAGAATATTTTGCCTTTCACACATTAAACCCATTTGAACCTAAATAGAGGGAACATGAAAGACAATCCTATTGGTGGATCCCACATCAGTGCTTATTGCTTCTGACTGGCATAAAAGACGCAGAGATGATATGCAGGGAAGAGAGCAAAGACGGACCTATGACAGAAAAAAGTACCATTAGCAGCTTTATGACACACAACAAACAAAAACAAAGATATTGATCAGTTAGCTTTTCACAAAACTAGCGGATAGAAATACCCCTCGAAGAGTTACTTTGTACTTTTTTTGTCGTTAAGCTGCCGGGGCGGCGAGCCACGTGGACACCTACATTTGTGAATGCGATAACTCAAGAAAGAGGCAACGTAGGAGCTTCAAACTGATACCATAGGTGTGTCTAATAGGAGGCTGAGGGGTAGCGCCAGTTTTCACTTTGACCTAAAAAAATTGAATTAATATTTCTACCTAAATCTTTCAGAATGCAAGTACTAGCTGTACTTCTACTTAAGTGAATAATCTGTCTACTGTTTCCACCAGTGCAACAATAAATAACCATTAATTATCTTTAAGATGTCAGCTGTCATGGGCAGTTTGCTAAAAACGTACATAAACAGTTTAAACTGGTCCCTAAGTATAATAAACAGTTCAGAATAATAAACTAACAGTTAAGGATAAATGGTTGAGGACGTTTTTATATTTTCCTCTGAAAAGCAGTGAAGTAGAAGTACAAGTGCCTCAAACTGTAGCACACCATTGATGTCTCTGTACTTAGGGTTAGGGTATTTTCCACCACTGTTATTATATCAGTAGCGAGTCCAGCCTCCCGTGTGTTGAGCATCTCCAGGGTGTAGCAGCTTCTTTAATAGCTGAAGCCTCTGGTGTACACTCCCTGCAACCACACCTATTATAGCCTCCCCTCTGGATGCAACATGTCCTAACTACATCCGACACATCACTACTCATCAGTATTCAGTTTTCATATTAAGCTCCTCAGCAGTTCCTGGCCTAGATAAAATCAGCTCGCAGACTTTCCTTATTGTGTATATGTTAAATTATAATGTGTTTTCCCATAAAGGACTTTTTATCAGTTCCTTTTTCTTTACAGATGTGTAGATCAGATCAGTTCCGGAGAAATAAATTCAACAAAGTAGACTTTTGCTGCCATATGTTGGTTTAGCTTACATCTTGTGAAAACATGCTGAACTTTCATGTTTACATGCTTGTGACATCTTTGCCACGGTCAGGATGGAGGAGATGTAGGAAGGGACTGCGTCCATAATAGAAACGTGGTGTACTGAATTTCTGATCAGTTTATTAGTGTTATATACCAACAGGACAGACATGAGGGAGTGCGGTGAATATTTTCTCCGCTCAGGTGAAAAGTACAGAATTGCTTCTCTTTGGGCTGCCTCCTCTCACTCTGTTCTGCTCAGTCGGTGCTGTATATTACACTCCTGCTCTCTGTTTTTCTGTTTTCAGCCCGGGGCGCTCACCATCCTGCTATGACAATGAAATAGTGATGATGAACCATGTCTACAAGGAGCGCTTCCCCAAGGTCAGGCTCGCACAACAAATACGCAAGTGTAAACTGTACCTCCACGCACACCTCAAAATACACACACACATGCGCGCACACACATACACAATATGCATACTGGCAACAGACATCTCTCAGCTACATTTAAAATATTTGTTATATTTCTTTTATCCAAAGTGAGTCACTATTTGCAAGAATCTGTTGTTTTAAGTAAGCAGCTGATGATCTAAAAGTGCTGGAGGGGCTGAACATATAAACAAAACAAGAAGTAAAACAAAAAAAGCAGCAAAGCAGCTCCCTGGAATTTCAGACAGTGATAAAAGCTGCACTTATTTACCGTGATTATGTTAAAATAATTCAAAGGTAAAATGCTAAGTTCTAGTTCCAGAGGGAACAAATAACTGAGTTAAGGTCTTGTTGACCTGATGTTGCTTTAAACAGATTTTGCATATGAATATATAGAATTTATAGGCAGGGAGATGAATGGACACTGCAAGTTTTCTCCCTGAGCACGCTTTGGTGACATGGTGAAGCTTGCCATCCCTCTTTTGCACTCCTGATGGACTGCAGAGACCAAAACATGGATGGCATATACACCAATTAAACTACTTGCTGCTACACCAACCAGCAGACCAGTGACTACTGACCAGGACCAGTTTGAGGTTCATGGCTGTGTTTAAAAATGCTTCAAAATATGGGCAGCCTTGTGATCAATGAATGACACACACCCTATTTTAAACCATTTCAAAACTAGAATTTAACATTTAATTATTTCAAAGTGTAGTGCGCACTCTGTGCCCATTTCTACTCATTTTCAGTTCGTACTGGATTCCACTTTCAGGGTTTTCTGCTGCCACAGATTCCCTAATGTACACTTCTCTTACAACAAGCAGGTATCTGTGTGCTTGGTACTTTAAACAATGCTCACCACTCTTTATTTATTACATGGTTCATGGTAAGCTGTTAAAAGGTCATCCATGTCTAAAGTCCTTTAGCAGATCATAATTATAAAAGTCAATTAGATGTGTTTTAATGACTCTGAGACGTGTAAACATGACTCAGTGTCTCAGGGAGCCAACCATTTTGATGAACAGTGAAGTGTGTGCAAGGAAATCTTTCACATTGCAGGTGTCCTCAAACACCTGCCTACACACACACACACGTATACACACAAATCATAATCCTGCTCATTCACAGTGATGCATTGTGAAGCAGCACGAGTCTTCCCACTCACAAATCCCAAGTTGGTGAATGCAGGTTTAATATTGCTGTATTTTTTTTAATGTTACTGTAGGAGTAGTTATCATTTGCATACTTGAAAAAGACTTGCAACAACTGTATAAAACTATCTGTTTATATTTGGGCGAGTTAACCTGTCAGCTGAATAGAGCAGGGCGATATGACCAAAAATATTTATCACAATATACATTTGAAAATTTGCGATAACGATATAACTCACAATATAATTGACACTAGACAAAATACTTTACAACTCCACAACTTGCAAAAAAAACAAAAACAAAACATCAATGTATTTTCACTTAAACAAGCAGCTGTTTTTTACGTGCATTAAAGTTATCTAAAAATTTAGCAAAGTCGTACTAAAACATTTGACAGATTTTCGAGCACCGTGTGCCACATAAAATCGTTTCGAGGTCAGTAAACACAACCAGAATTCAAACATAAGGCACACGGGATTATAAGGGGCACTGTCGATTTTCAGAAAAACCAAAGGATTGAATTTAAGTGTGCCGTATTTTCCAAAATACACTGTAATAACGACGGCCCGCTAGCATGCGCTACCAAAAATAGTGCTTTGTTGTTTATCTGAGGGACGAAAGCTAAACCAGTTCCACACCACTGAAGTTGCAGCATTTTTACAAACCAATCTGGTTCATCCATTTCATTCAATGATCCACTTTCGCCCTTCTCGTTCTCCGTCGCCGCCATGCTTTTTCCGTCATCTGCGTATGAAAACAAAGGCACTGCGCATGCGCATTTTACCCATATTCTATCGCGATATTTCATTTTCTTATCGTTGCCCAACATTATACTGGTATTACCGTGAACGGTATGATATGGCCCAGCCCTACAGCTGAATTAATTATAATGACCATTAAATGAGCTTAAGTGTCTTTACTTATTAGAAAATAATAGTAGCATCCTTCCAGATAATTGTTTGCTTCACCATATATGAGTACTGGTAATTTCTGAAAATAAAATAGGCAGAAAAGGCACATTAATTCTCTAAAGTAGCACTTTACTGTGGCATAATAATAGCAAGCTGAAATACATACAGATTGAAAGCACAAAAATGCACTCAATATGAAGGTTAAAAAAGTGACAAATCAAGGTAAGCCTTTATACACACAAGTTTGCAAAGTCTAATGTAGTTGTCGGTCTCCTCCTGAGGTTTGAGTTTTATGAATATGATGGAAATACTAAAAAGAATAACACAGTCAAAAGAGGTGCAATAGCAACCAAATGAGCAAGGACCAAACACAGGGCGCGTCACGTTGTGTTACATCACTTCACACATCATTTTTGTTGAGGTGCCTTAGCTGAGCTGAGTTTCTGCAGCCCGAGAAAGAAATATCCTAAAAAATCTTTTTTTTTTCCTGCAGGGGAATGAACAGTGAAGTGCAAAAAAACATCAAGGCCCTTCCACAAAGGCTTGTTCAGAAAACAATGAGTGTCGTGTTTAAAGTAGCACATTTATATAGAATGTGTGGAGCTGACTGAGCACCGTATATTGAGATAAAGACAGGTGATCGTATTATCTTACACTCACTGACTATTAACCACTGTTGTGTCTCTAATCAGGCCACAGCTCAGATGGAAGAGAGGTTGGCAGACTTCATCCAGAACTACTCCCCAGAGAGTGTTCTGCCACTGGCCGACGGGATTCTCAGCTTCATCCACCACCAGATAACGGAGCTAGCCAGAGACTGCCTGACCAAATCACGCGAGGGCGTCATTACCAGTGTTTACTTCTGTGAACTGCAGGAGAATCTGGAGAAGATGCTGCACGACGTGAGTTGTGTAGCAGGAATCTGATGTGATGTGCTTCCAAACCTCACTAACTGACCATGTCTCTCCAAATTTCTGTCTTTCTTCATCAGGCCTACAAGCGCTCTGAGAGCTCGGAGCTCACCTTCGTCATCGAGCTTGTCAAAAAGCTCTTCATCATCATATCTCGTCCTGCCAGGCTGCTGGAGTGCTTGGTGAGTTCCGCCCTGCTGATCTGATTGTGGCTAAACTTTCAAACACATCGAGAATCCAGACTTTCTTTATTTCTGGAGGCATTTTCTACCCAAATTGAGCTGCTCAAAGACACTCCCATCCTCCCACATGGAAACGGAGGGTCGAATATGCTGAACTGGTACTACAGAATCTAAAAGTAGGGCAGAGTGTCAACTGTTTGTTCATTCTGAACTGATGAAACATAAGTGTGTCACTGCAGGAAGCTATGCTGCCACTCCAGTCAGGAAAGGTTTAAGGTTTATTTAATCTTTTATGTTGCATCTGTTTTACCAGTATGTTATTAACAGAGAAAGACAAGACAGGATGTCTTCTTTATGTGTTTCACTTTTGCAACTTACAAGTATAAATAAGTAGTGTTTGCAGCAATAAAACTGTGGTGGAATAAAACAGGATAAAGGTCCCAATTATACAGATAAAACTACAGCAATACTGGTGTCTCTACACAGCATTAGGAGGCCAACATTTTGGCTACTAAGCCAGAGAAGATGTCTGTGATAAATTATTGCCAAATAGCAACAGACCTCAAACCAACTGACCTCAGACAATCCCCTGGGGTATCCCATTGCTACTGCCTTTTTCCCCGTTAACCCTGACATTTTTACAGAAGTACAATTTTTTTTTTTTACACCTAAAAAAGAAAATCTGCATACAATTTCATCAAACATGGCAAACACCTCTGTCTCAGATTTTAGAGAATTCAGAAGTAATTTGAGCCTTTAAATTTTCTGCATTTCCTGTGTTGAATCTTGCATATTTGAATCTCAAACCAACTCTGCTTGATTTGTTTTTATTCTGTCATAACTTCAGCGCACACATAACACATTTATCACCAGTTGGTAATGAGATACAGGCCCAATCCAGTGGAACATGGAGATGAAATAAGCAAGATTATAAAAGACAAGAAAGGCAATGCACAACACCTCTTAATCTTTGAGTTCAGGTAGTTCAACCCCTATTGCCACAGGTGTATAAAACCAAGCCTTCAGGAACAACAGCCACTCAGCCATGAAATGTCTGACTACATAAAGTTAAAGTGCTGAGGTCCATAGTGTGAAAAGTCACAAATGCTCTGCTGCTTAAATAACTGCAGAGGTCCAAACCTCGTCTGTCATTAACATCAGCATAAAATACTGTGTATCAGGAGCTTTATTTGCCATGAAACTGCCAAATCAAACATACGCAGCTACAAGCTGTGGTGACCCTTGTGATAAGGGAGCAGTCAAATGTAGCTAGCTAACACGTTTTTAAAAGAAATACTGACATTGGACATCAGAGTACAAATAACTTTATCGTGATGTGATTTAGTAGCATGTCATATTTTTCCCCTGTTAATTACATGTAAAAATTTGAAATTTTAGACATACCAGTTGCCAGATTGCCATGAATTTGTGATATTTTTTTAATCCAAGCCAGAAGATGTACCATTATTTGTTTCACGCCTGTCTTCTCTTGACATGGCTTTGCTTGCATTTGGAAGCAGCTGCTACAATCCATTCTCTTGCTTCCCGTAAACATTGCTTTACCTACAGCATTCTTAACACATGGGAGTGTATGAATGCTGAAATACACTGTATTATACATGGAGGTCATGGTTTTGTTCAAGCTGTGTCATTCAGCACATCAGTCATCCTCTGTTGCTGCAAATTGCATGATTATTGCTTTAGGATATTTTTCCCTCTCGTTCTTCCCACCCCCTCAACTTGTCCGTTTTCACAACAGAACATCAAATCCGGTCCAAGACGGAGCTGTGTCCTTGACATGCTGATTCATTAATTCAACAAAACTTATTTAGTAATAACAAGCCTCTCTGCATCCACAGGACACACCTGAATATCAGCTCCCTGATTGATGGTGCGGTCCCTCCTCCCAAACCCTCCCGGCTCATCTTTCTGTTGCCAAGGCGACCGTCAGAAAAGGTCGATAGGGTCAGGCAGGATGTGGAGGGGACTTTAGATCTTCACGGCCCGTGGGTTAGAGAGGAGAAGGCACACATAGATGAAATGTTGTCCATATCCGTAGAGTTCATTTAGCATTCAAGTCAGTCACAAGGTCTGATTTGGTGAAAATGTCACACAGTCAGAAGGCTGTTAGCTGCAAGAATATTATCCTCCAGCAGCGCAACTATCAGAGAGCCAGGTTAATTCCCCATCTCCGTACTCCTTTTTTTTTTTCCCCCTCTAGTCGAAGGGAGCAGATATGAGAGAGAGCAGGGAAAGAAATGATCCTGGCTGCCCCAGGCTTTCTAATCAAAACGTTACTCCACCAACAGCAATGAGACCGAATCCCATAAGACACCACAAAAGGCTTTATCATAGGAAAAAATGAACATTTTCAGAGAAAGCAATTTAAAGTTTGGAAGTGTATTAACACTGATTGTGTTTGTTTGACAGCCCTGTAACAGTGTTCGGTCATGAATTTGCTGCAGGTTGAACTAAAATCTAGTTTTATGATTATAAGTTGGATGTACTCTTAGAATTACTTACTGTTTATGTCTAATGGCACAACATAACATCGTTTTCTTTATGCTCGACTAGTGTTAGCTGTTATCACATCCTTTTGTGACTCCACACTAGAACGTTGTGGTTCAGTAGCCGGCTGTTGAACTGGAAAAACGTAATCTGACACACACTTTGTTATTGTGTTTTATTAACACACTACAGTTTGGATATTTTAAAGTATATAAAGAAGGATATTGGTTCGTGATTTTAATTGAAATAGAAACTATAGAAGTAGAAATAATTCGAGGTAATAATTTAACTTATAGCTTTCACAGTGTAAATATTAGTTGGGTTTATCAGTTGAATCTGAATTAAATGTAGATTTTTGAGTGTTTAGTCTGGTGATTCTCAAATTATGTGACCTTTCATGAAATATATAATCACTGGCCAGTTTTTAAGGTACACCTTGCTAGTGCCACATTGGGTGTCCTTTTGCCTTCAGGACTGCTTTAATTTTTCACGTCACAGATTCAACAAATTGCTGGAAATATTTCACAGAGATTTTGATGATTGCAAACATAATTCAAATTTTTCCGCGTGTTCAGAGACGCTGTGATGATTTCAATTGTCTTGTGTTGCACACGTCACCACTTCAGCAGTGGTCTTTGTATGTGAGATCATGTTAATTTAAGATGCATGTACAGTACGAGTGTTTTGTAGCTTTTCTTGACCCCTCCTTGTTTGTTGTTGGAATTATAGGAGTTCAACCCAGAAGAGTTTTATCACTTACTCGAAGCAGCAGAGGACCACGCCAAGGAGGGACAACTGATGAAGGCAGACATCCCTCGATATATTATCAGTCAGTTGGGACTGACCAGGGATCCACTGGAGGGTAAGAAATGGGAATAATAGGTTTCAGGTTTTATTCCAGAGGTGTATATATAGAAAATATGAAAACAAATGGAAGTGTAAAGTTTTTAATTTGCAAGAATGCTTTCCAACAGATGTTTGCTGGTTTCAGGTGTTTACTTTCACTCCCAGAGCTGGATAAGTAGATCAATACCACTTGTGTCTGAGTCCGGATTTGATTAACCTACTTCACTATAAAAGCCGAATGCTGCTGGAAAGAGCTAGCCTGGTACTGTTCAAGGGGGGAAACGGAGCCACCAATACAACTGACTGTACAGATTAGCATGCTATGCCTGTTAATTTAGCAAGTTAGCATAAATAATGTAAGATTTTGGTGGGGGTTTTGTGCTATAACTCTCCTCCTGATCTAAAGCAGTGAGGTTCAGTGACTTCACATAATCTTAGTATTAAACTGATACAGTAGGAAATAGTGACACACTGTAACAGCTTGATGTTTTTGCTTTAGTATGTTAGTAAGATTTGGCAGCAATAGTCGTTGCAAAAGTGCATTTCATTTAGCTAACGTGGCTTCTCACTTGTATCTTTTCCTCTCATCCTATCTCCAAGCACGTGAGAAAAATCTACAGAAAAAAATGTTTCATCTCTATTTTGGGTGGTGGCAGTATGAGGCTTTAAAAAGTGCCACTTTGAGATATTGATCAGCTTTTCTTTACGTCCACGATGAGGATATATTGAGATGAAGAGTCTGAGCTGCTTGGATCATTTGCTGTCTGGCGGTGCGGCTACAGTTCTCTTTTTCATTCATCATCATGGCTCGAAATCAGCCCCCAAACTCACAGTTCACTATTCCCATCTGTTCAGCCACTCCCAGTCTAATCCATCTCGCATTAGCTGATGGGTTAAATGGCTCAGAATGACTCTTCACAATAAGCCACGGTGCTTTTATTTCAGAATTCATGAGAGATGTATCTGGTTAAGTCTTTGTGAGTTAATCTCTTCTAACAATGTGCCTGCTGATATCTTGATCTTGCACTTTCTTTAGCACCTACACTGTCATGCATAGGCACACATGCACACCCACATAGCTGCTTACACTTTCGCACTCACATTTCTTTTCTTGGTTTCTCACACAGAAACAGTGTCAAACAGACACTGACAGAATATACAGTTTCCAGCTCAGTGACTTTTATCTTATATAAAGTTTAGAACTACAAAGGGGCTTTCAAAAGGTAATTATCATTCAATTATTTCAACAAAACAGTTGTGTAATCAGTGTATTCAAGCAGCTGTCACATACAAAAAATGCAAGAACACTGGAAATTAGCTGCCACTCCTCTGCCACTGTTCATGAGGCGAGTAAGAACAAAGTGAAGAGGAGGGAAATCTGAAAAAGAGAAGAAAAATTAATAGAAAGAAGCTGTTTTAATTCTCATATTTTACTTTGTGGGATTTGGTCTGTAGCGGTTAAGAGCTGCCGTTTTTCTAACTGCTCACAGCGGTGTGGGAGGCCTAGTGTCGCTTTTTATTGTCACTTCAGGTTTGTCTGTTAACTAACATGTGTCCCAACAGAAATCGTGGGCTTTGACAGCTACGACAGTGAGGGTCCGCACACTCCAGAGACCGATGACTCAGCAGAGGTGACAAGGAAACACGCATGCACAGACACAGGAAACAAATTACTTGTTTTGTTTTGTTTTTAACTTTGAATTATAATTGTAAAACTCTGGGGATTTCATCAGGGAAAAGGGAGAGCCATCAAGCCACCAACTGAGGAAGACTTTCAGACCATAAAACTGATCAGCAATGGAGCCTACGGGTAAGTAATTGATTAATGCGTCACTGATCACACATAGAAACCTAATCGTATCCAATTTTTTCCTCGAGCTTTAAAACGAATCCAGTGGTTAAACTTGGTAAAGCTCATGAATCTAAAAACATTTATATTCGAGCTACAATACAGATATATAGTCTGTCTTTATGTCACACACAGGGCAACAGCATGAAGAATTTGGATCATGAAAACATCCAAGAAAGCTATTTATGAAGAGATTTCTAACAAGCTCTAACACAAATGGCAGAAAGATTGTCAGACTGAAAAGCAAAGATCTAGAATTGGACTTGAATGTGTATAAAAAATATTTGTTCAGTCTAAATTGGAACTGGTCAAATCCATCAGGAGCAGTGCAACAAATATTTGAAACAATCTTTCAAAAGTGGATGCTGGTGCTGAGTTTACATGTTTGTCCCTTTGGAGCCATTAATTTGAAAAATTCATTAGCCAGTTCAGCTTTCAAAAATTTTCCAATCTGGTAACTTCCTGTTTTAAGACCGGATGTACATTTCCGGTAGCTTTACTTTGTGGTCAATCGCTACTACGAAGATGGACTCCAAAATCATGGCCAAAATATGAAAACAGAAAGATTGCGTTAAGTTACAAAGAGCAGAAGGTGGGAACACTCACCATTGCTGTGTCATAAAAAAATCTAATTATCAGTTTTGACGTTTGAAGAGTGTAGATCGATTGGTTGTTTACATCACTCAACACAAGCAGAACTGCATTACAAAATGAGAAGACACATCGTCCACATTCAGAAGCACATCTCTGTATAGTGACAGTTCTAATGATTTAAACAGGCAAATGTTCAGCATTCAAACTACAGGCGAACATTAGTCAAAGCCAGATGTCTCCCCGTTATGTCGACATCAGCGTGCACAGTAAAGTACACACCTACACAGCACGTCAACAAATCATGAAAAAAAGTCACAGGATCTAAAAGATGAATGAATGATTGCTGGTAAGGGTCTCGATATATCAGTACTTACGAAGGGTATGTTGTGACTTACCTTCAAAATTCTACAAATACTGAGAAATATCAAATTTGAATCCTTTCTCTCCTTTGCTCTGAGGCGCAGGGGAAAAATATCGACAAGTCGATGAACATCATCTACAGATTTATTCGGTAAATGCCCAAGACGTCTTGAGAAATATAAATCGCCGCTTGATTCATGCATTTGGTTGACTTGTTTTGGAAAACCCGACCGTAAACAAGGCGCGACTATCACGCCGGAAAATAAGCGCTCTACACGAGTTTTCCTACCGGAAGTAGCATTTGCTAAGGCGCACATAGCCTATTACAGAATTTCAACCTCTGGCTAAATTTCACCAGTTACACTCTTGACTTAAATGCTCAAGTATGGTGGACCCGAAATGTCAAATGCACAACTTACGAAAATCATGCGATTAAAACACATGTTATCTTGCATCTTTTTCTTCTTCTTCTCACAAAACTGATGAAGACTTTTAAGCGTGTCTCGGTGCAGTCCTTTACATATTTTAGTTTTTGTAACCGCTGCAGTTGGTCCTTCAGATAAATGCCTCATTTCTGTTGTGTTTTGTGTGCTTATACAGCGTTTTTTCTATGCAGTCTTTTTCAAGTTGAAGTGTATTTTGAGCTTTCAGGGCCACTGTACCTTTGACTATAAATAACTGAAATTTATAACTTCAAAGCTTCTCAAGAGCTCATTTGTCTCAAGTAAAGCCGAGCAATTCACATTTGCTACATGTTACTTCAGTAGTCCGATGACAACTGCAGAGTGCTGTGCAGGTCGAGGCACTGCCTTTTCACCCATGTGATAGCGCTATGACACATACAACTCGGTTAGGACATTTAACATTCATCCGGTGACATTTTTTTCCTGTGCAATTTAATGAACTTCATGTATTTGATGCATGAAGTCTCCTTTATCCTTGGCTCAGCTCTCTCATGCTGGCACATCCGTCATCTTTTTTTAGCCTATTTTTTTTTAGCAGGCTACCACAGAGAGACAGATAACCATTTACTGTCACGCCAACAGCCACTTCAGAATCACCAGGTAACCTAACCTTTTGCTTTCACCTAGTACTCAAAGCACTTGTTACACTGCAAGCTGCATCCACAGACACTATTTTGTTCATGGACACATGAACAAAAATGTATGTGGGGTTCAGTTTCCTCCCAAATCCCTGATAGCAAGTTTTAAAAAAAACAAAAAATGTTTCAGATTTCTACAAGTTGACTTCTAAATGGTTGAATATGCATGATTTAACAATAAGATCATTCAGAAAGCAAGACTAGTTTACTGTAGAAATTACATGTTCTTGCCTTTGTCAACAGCCATATTGAAAGTGGCCAAGATCTTGTGTTTTCAAATTGCTAATTGGTTTTATCAAACAAGTGATCATAAAACAGTTTATGTACCAGTTTTGGTACTTGTGTCCGCCTGTAAACGATTTCCCTATAATGTCATCTGCTGATATGTTGTTACTGCTGCAAAGCTGATAATGGTTTCTGTTCTCAAAAAAACAAAATCATAATGCCCTGGGTCCAGAAATTGAAGGTTGGTAATCACTAGATTTTCTATTAGCATAATGATCCCAATCATGCATCCAAATGAATCAACATTTAATAGAAAACGTTACTGGGACACGGTAGCAGTCACTGAAGTCCTCAGGATCTTGGGATGTAAAGAAGACAGTGGCACTGTGAATACTAATATAAATACTAATGATAATACCGGAAATGTGAGCAGGAGCCAAAAATACCAACTAAAAGATGATGAAGCTTGAGAAAACCCCCTGAAAACTTGAGTTAGATCACAAAACAACAAAGGCACTTCTATTAGTATTACCAAAAATAGAATTTGGTTGTTGTAAATTTTTGTTTAGATAAAAATTATTATCAAGGTTTTATGTATTTTTAGTGTTCATATATAATATTGTCTTGTAATGCCATGAGGGATGAAATATAATTGGCACGGCACAGGAAAAAAAAAAGAAATAATAAATACAGACACTAAAAGCAGCGCTTAATCCTTCATTCTGTCACAGAGAATAATTAAAACGCACAGAGAGATTCAGGATGTATTTTAAAATGCACATTTGACATGTTGTCAGGAATCGGGATTGTCGGGGATTCAATGATTTGAAAGAAAATAAAATAATAATACATTTAAAATGCACTTCACAGCAAAGAGACGGCCAGTGGGGATGTAAACACACGAGTAACATATGGTCTCCTCTCCACCTTGACCGGGTCACATGCTGCTGCATGTTAAAGACTGTCAAAAGCTGAGTTAGGTGAATCAGCGAAAAAAGCGTTGTACCTGGCAGGCCAGCATTATTCTACCATTATCTGCCAATGAGAGAAAATGGGTTATTTTTCAGGTGCAGTTCAAAGACTCGGTTCAGGATCAAACAGAAAATGAAGATTACGAGCTCGGGGGTTGACATTTTGTGCTGGAGGTTTTCAAGTCTTAATGTCCTCCTTGATGTGTCCACACAGCCACACTTTATTGAGCTCGTGTCTGAAAGGAGATGAAATATCCTCTGCAGTTTGTACCACCTGCTGTTTTCCTCAATACCTCATTTCTTCTGTTCTGTACTCTTCTGTCTCCCCTGCGCTGCAGCGCCGTCTACCTGGTGCGCCACAGGGAGACACGTCAGCGTTTCGCCATGAAGAAGATCAACAAGCAGAATCTGATCCTGAGGAACCAGATCCAGCAGGCGTTTGTGGAGAGGGACATACTCACATTTGCGGAGAACCCCTTCGTCGTCTCCATGTTCTGCTCCTTCGAAACGCGACGACACCTCTGCATGGTCATGGAGTACGTTGAAGGTAAGGGGGTCGGCTGTGGTTTTTCACTAGATCTGAGTTCAAATTGATAAGATCGTATGAAGCTACTCTAAACACGTGCCTTGATTTCTTTTTTGTTGTGTGTTGGTCAAGTTTGTGCCTTGTGTGTAAAGTAACACATTTCCTCCCTGACTCTTTTACATTTGTGAAATAACCTCCAGCACATCAGGATACGCTTTTCACGCCACCTTTCCTTTTGATGCTGTAGCCATGGCCTTTTCTGTTTTATCTACATTTTTTTATTTTAATTTTCATTCAATTCCTGGACTTATTTTTTAAAATTGTGAATAAAACTGCCACCTGAGCCTCTGGCTTCTAAACCGAAGGTCAAGCATTCAGGAAACGTGCAGTGAAGTATAATGTCTCAGTTACAAAAAAGGGCAGGGGAGTTTCACTGGCTCACGGCTAAAGCTCGACTCAGTTTTCCTTCTATTTGTGCTGAATTCTATTATTTTGTCAAGATCGCTGTTGATTCACAGACACACTGAGCTGTCAACGGTAGGTACGAATTTATGACTCATGTATGATGGCAGTGCCAAATATGGATGGCACAAAAATTAATTAAAACCCCCAAAAATAGAAACATAAAAAGCAAATCGTTTTACTAATTCACAAAAGACTTCTAATGTTCTAGTGATAAAAACAATGACTCACATTTAATGAATTTGTTCTCCCTAATCAGATCAAAATATGTCTTTCTGGGGTTCGGCATCATTTGTTTGAAAGTTTTAACACGTCGAGCATAGATTTATGTTATAACTACAAAATCACATTAACAGTAACGTGTGTTGTTTATGTGATTGCAGGTGGGGACTGTGCCACTTTGCTGAAGAACATCGGGGCTCTGCCTGTTGAGCTTGCGAGGATGTACTTTGCTGAAACTGTATTAGCCCTGGAGTATCTGCACAACTATGGGATCGTCCACAGAGACCTCAAACCCGACAAGTGAGTGTTTAAAATTTATATTATCAATCAATATAACCACTTGTTTAATTACACCTGTTCAAATATATTATTAACCAATCATATGGCAGCAACCCAGTGTATTTTGGGTTGTAGACATAGTCAAGACAAACTACCAAAGTTCAAACAGAGCACCAGACCAGGACAGAAAAGTGCTTTAAGTGACCCTGAATGTAGCATGTTTGTTATTTCCTGACAAGCTGATAAGCTGAGTATTTCAGTAATTACCGAGATTTCCACACAAAACCATTTCTAGGGTTTACAAAGAGTGTTCAGAAGAGGCAAATTATCACATGAGGGGCACTTCTCTTGAGGAAAATGCTGCAGTTAGCACTATTGCTTCACTATAAGAAGGTCCTGGGTTGGATTCAAACAGATGACCAGGACCTTCTTCATATTCTCACTCTGCTTCTTTCTGTGTACTCAAGCTTCCTCCCCAACATTTAAAAGACATGCAAGGGGTTGGGTTAATAAGCAATTTCTGAATTTGCCATAGGAGTGAATGTGAGCTTGAATATTTGTCTGTCCCTCTGTGCTAGCCTTATGTTAGACTGATGGCCTGCACAGGGTGTACCTAGCCTTTTACCCTATGACAGCTCGAGCCCCCTGTGATCCTAAATCATGAAAGTGGATGGAGAGATGACTGAATGGATGATAATAATAATAATAATAGACATGGACCGAAGCCTAAGATAATGCAAAAACAAAACTCATCCAAGTTTTTCTTTAACAAACAGCCCTTGATAAAACTTTAAAAGTCAAAAGCCTGGATCGGGTGCATTCATTAATCGAATTGGCAGCTTGCACATCTGGAAAGGCACCATCAGTGCTGAAAGGTATACATAGATGTTAGAGCGGCACACGCTCCCATCCAAAGGTCTTTTTCTGGAACAGCCTTGTATATTTCAACAAGACAATCCTAAACGCCAAACTGCATCGAGTGCAACAGCCTATTAAACAAGTCCAGCTGTTGAACTGGTCTGTGTCCAGTGTCCTCTGTCCTTTCACTAACTGGAAACCTAAAAATAATAATGAAACCAAAAATACAACAAAGAAGACCCCAGACTGAATCCTATATGGGAACAGGAGACATTCTTCTCCCAGAAGTTCAACAACGGATCTCCTCAGTTTCCAGACACGGCTGTGGCCATGGTATTTGTAATGCCTTATGTAATTTGTGTAATATACTGGGGTATTTATAATCAGAGGTATTTATATCTATTAGAACTATTTTGTCATGTTTTGTAACATTTAATTTACTTTAATTGGTTCGGTACTTACTGTGTCAGAGCTTCTCTGACTCCATATCTTCACATAATCAGAGATTAATAAAGTATTCTGATCATGGCCCAGTACCAACTTCTTTTTTATCAACATGTTTAATGTATTTAATTTCCTCAGTTTAAGTATTTGATGTGTTTAATGTTTTCTATTGCAGATAAAATATGGGTTTACAAGATTTGCAAATTGCTAAATTCTGTTTTATTCAGATTTTACACAGCTCCTCAATTTTTGAGGGATTGGTCCTGAAGAAGGAGTCCTATCGGGCTTGGTTAGCCTGTGGGACTCCGGAGGCAGCCGACAGGTATCGACAGGCCAAGCGGAATGCGGCTCGGGCAGTGGCTGAAGCAAAAACTCGGGTGTGGGAGGAGTTCGGAGAGGCCATGGAAAAAGACTTTCGGACTGCCTCGAAGAGGTTCTGGCAAACCGTCAGGCGTCTCAGGAGGGGAAAGCGGTGCTCTACCTGCACTGTGTATAGTGCTGGTGGAGCGCTGCTGACGTCGACTGAGAAAATTGTCAGGCGGTGGAAGGAATACTTCGAGGACCTCCTCAATCCCACTGACGCGTCTTCCAAGGAGGAAGCAGAGTCTGGGGATGAGGGGAATGACCCGCCAATTTCTGGGGGCGAGGTCACTGAGGCAGTTAAACAACTCCTTGGTGGCAGAGCCCCTGGTGTTGATGAGGTCCGCCCCGAGTTCCTGAAGGCTCTGGACGTTGTAGGGCTGTCCTGGCTGACACGCCTCTGCAATGTTGCGTGGAGATCAGGGGCAGTACCCGTGGATTGGCAGACCGGGGTGGTGGTCCCCATCTTTAAGAAGGGGGACCGGAGGGTGTGTTCCAACTACAGGGGGATCACACTCCTCAGCCTCCCCGGGAAAGTCTATGCCAGGGTGCTGGAAAGGAGAGTTCGTCCGCTAGTCGAACCTCTGATGCAGGAGGAACAATGCGGTTTTCGTCCTGGTCGCGGAACACTGGACCAGCTCTTCATCCTCTCGAGGATACTTGAGGGTGCATGGGAGTTTGCCCAACCAGTCTACATGTGTTTTGTGGACTTGGAGAAGGCATTCGACCGTGTCCCTCGGGGTGTCCTGTGGGAGGTGTTGCGGGAGTATGGGGTGTCTGGCCCATTGCTATGGGCCATTCGATCCCTATACAACCGTTGCAAGAGCTTGGTTCGCATTGCCGGCAATAAGTCGGACTCGTTCCCGGTGGGTGATGGGCTCCGCCAGGGCTGCCCTTTGTCACCGGTTCTGTTCATAATTTTTATGGACAGGATTTCTAGGCGCAGCCAAGTGGCGGAGGGCTTTCGCTTTGGTGGCCTCAGGAGCTCATCTCTGATCTTTGCGGATGATGTGGTTCTGTTGGCTTCATCGGGTGAGGGCCTCCAGCTCGCACTGGAGCGGTTCACAGCCGAGTGTGAAGCAGCGGGAATGAGGATCAGCACCTCCAAATCTGAGGCCATGGTTCTCAGCCGGAAAAGGGTGGAGTGCCCACTCCGGGTCGGGGATGAGGTCCTGCCCCAAGTGGAGGAGTTCAAGTATCTCGGGGTCTTGTTCGCGAGTGATGGGAGAAGGGAGCCGGAGATCGACAGACGGATTGGGGCTGCAGCTGCAGTAATGCAGACGCTGCACCGGTCCGTCGTGGTGAAGAGGGAGCTGAGTGTAAAAGCGAAGCTCTCAATTTACCGGTCGATCTACGTCCCTACCCTCACCTATGGCCACGAGCTGTGGGTAGTGACCGAAAGGACGAGATTGCGGATACAAGCGGCGGAAATGAGCTTCCTCCGAAGGGTGGCTGGCATCTCCCTTAGAGATAGGGTGAGAAGTTCGGCCATCCGGGAGGGGCTCAGAGTAGAGCCGCTGCTGCTCCACATCGAAAGGAGCCAGCTGAGGTGGTTTGGGCATCTGGTAAGGATGCCCCCTGGGCGCCTCCTGGGTGAGGTGTTCCAGGCATGTCCCACCGGGAGGAGGCCCCGGGGCAGACCCAGGACACGCTGGAGAGATTATATCTCTCGGCTGGCCTGGGAACGCCTTGGTGTTCCCCCGGATGAGCTGGAGGAGGTGGCTGGGGAGAGGGAGGTCTGGGCCTCTTTGCTTAGGCTGCTGCCCCCGCGACCCGGCCCCGGATAAAGCGGATGAAGATGGATGGATGGTTTGGATTGCTTTATGGCTTATAGGTGTATAAAAACTTCTGTTTTTGGTTTTGTTTGGGGTTTTTTTTTTCATGTCATTTGCCAGAATGAATGCCTGTTTTCTCTCTTCTTGTAGTCTCCTGATTACCTCCATGGGCCACATTAAGCTGACTGACTTTGGCTTGTCGAAGATGGGCCTAATGAGCCTCACCACCAACCTGTATGAGGGACACATTGAGAAAGATGCCAGGGAGTTTCTGGACAAGCAGGTACGGTACCCACGACCTCACACCGGTCGCATTAAACATGTTAAAACATGAAGTACAGCATTTTAATGCAACATTTTTAATTAGTAACTTTATGAATGAGGTGCATGTCCACTTAGAGGCTAATTAGCTGAATCCCATTTTAAAAAATCCTTTTTTCAACCACGCATGCAAACCTGCCAAGTCATCTGGCAAAATCAATATTATCCGAACAAAGATGCTGCATTACAATGCTTCCTGTTTAGTCTGAATAAGTGAATCATTAATGAACTCCATCTCCATAACAATCCTGTTTTGCAATTACAGTAATTGTTTATACTCTGAATTAAACCAGTCGTGAGCAGTCAGATTGGGCCGCGTGTCCTTTTCATCTTCTCAGTGGAAGCAAGCATCTGTGTTTCTGCCAGTAATCACCTCACATCTGCAGAAACAGACTGCAGCTTTGTGGTGGAGATTATGGCAGAGAGAGAATTTCTCAGTCAGTCAGAACTTTTACTATTGGGCTGTCCTGATGTGTCTGATTTAATTTGTCCACAATTCTTGTTTTGGATAGTTCCCACTAGGTGTCACTCAGTATTGATGTACTGTTTGTTTATCCAGAGCACTTCCATTACGTCCACAGTCAGGGGCGTAATTTCCAGGGGGGTTAGGGGGGTTATGACCCCCCCAATAAAATTGTTAATTATCTTGCATAGATAGGCTGTTGATTTTCTTTACTAATTTCAGTTATTACCAGCAAAATAGTTGCATGTTTAATCATCTAGGAATTTATCCAGATTTATTTATTTATTTAGACAGAGATCTTGACCACCCCAATGTTTAGCACAAAGTTACGCTGATGTCCACAGTAGCAGCTTATTTTTATTAAGGATGGTTAACTTGTCTTTCTTCCTCTTTCTCTCCTTTTCTCCTTTTCTTTCTTCTTCCATTCCTCCAAATTGTCTCAATCATTGCTCACAGGTTTGCGGTACTCCAGAGTACATCGCTCCAGAAGTGATTCTCCGCCAAGGCTACGGGAAGCCGGTGGATTGGTGGGCCATGGGGATCATCCTCTATGAGTTCTTAGTGGGTTGTGTGCCTTTCTTTGGAGACACTCCTGAGGAGCTGTTTGGACAGGTCATCACAGGTGAGGAAACTGTGATAAACCTATGTTGCTACTATGTTTTAAAGGCCTTCTCAAACTGCAAAGATTATAAGTGGTTAATGATAAGTGTACTAAGACTTAAAGCCTTCTGTAAATGTTAGAAACCAAAGATTTCGAATTCTGTTCCAGAAACTAAGTATGTTTTTTTTTCTTTATTATTATTCTGACCTTTTGCTCTCTGTTTCTTGTGCCTCTGGTAGATGACATAGTTTGGCCAGATGGTGATGAGGCCCTGCCTGCAGATGCCCAATCCCTCATCTCTGCCCTGTTACAGACCAACCCTCTGGTCAGGCTCGGTACAGGTACTGGTTTGCTCTTTCACTGGATAGCTGGTTTGACATGTGCAGCTATTTGCAACAGGAATACGAATGCAAAGTAACATTAAAATGAACAGGTGCAATATAAAACAAAAGTATTTGGGGTCTTGTTTCTTTTTGTGCCCACTGATTATGTAGCTAAAGCTAGCCACTGGCTAGCTTAGCTGAAAGACAGATAAAGCCACCTAAAACAAGCTGTGGCTTTAAGAGAGCATAATAATTCTTCACCTCTTGACACAGACAGGAAAGCTGTTTCTCCCCTGTCCACCTATAACTTTCTGGCTTAAGCGTTTATATAATGCATAAAAAAGTATCATAAAAAATCTTATCATATCCACTTGGCATTCTGCAATATATTTTACATTTGTTCTTGAAAGACTATTCATCTCATTCATCTTTATTTTTGGATGAGGGTAACAATTAATGTTGTTTACACCCCCACCACCAGGGGGCGCATTTGAGGTAAAGCAGCACTCCTTCTTCAGTGAGCTGGACTGGAACAGTTTGCTGAGACAGAAGGCAGAGTTCATCCCTCACCTGGAGTCAGAGGAGGACACAAGCTACTTTGATAGTACGTGTGTCTGGATTTATGTGAAATGACATTAATATTAGGTTCATGGGTTATTTAAGGATGTTCTGACACAACCCCAGCCGGAAAATCACATTTTATCTTCTCTGCCTCTCTCTCTCTCGTGTCTGCCAGCTCGCTCCGATCGTTATCACCACATCAATACGTACGACGAGGATGACACCAATGACGATGAGCCAGTGGAGATCAGACAGTTCTCATCCTGCTCTCCTCGCTTCAGCAAGGTCTGACTTTGCCTCTCACTTTTTTTAATCTCTGTCTCAGTCACTTTTACTTTTTTTTCCTCACTCTGCCACATTTTGTCACACAGACATCGGACAAGATTCGATGAGTGAAGAGACAAGATTTTTAGATAAAAGTAGGTCATCCTGTACATAGTGTAGCATCTGGAGGTCGGACCAGGTCTCATGTCTGCTGCTAATAACTCTAATTGGACTCACTCCTCCATCATCGCTGATGCTCTTTTCTCTTTCTATTTTAAGACAGTCAAGGTCTTCCACCTGCTATTTTTCTAATTTCTCACACTATATTTTTTGCTGTTCCTATCTACAGATGTGTTATGATCCAGACATCTTTTTAACTATATTTGTTTTCACATTCACACTTTCTGATCGGCTCCTCCAATTCTGATCTGTGACTCCCTCTTCTGTCACACTTTCTCCCTCAGATGGGATTTTCTCACTTCATGCTGTCTTTTCATATCTCTTTGTCTAACTCGCTCTGCCTTCCCTCCATTTGCTCCATCCACCCCTGCTTGAAAACAGAAAATGCCTCAATGAAATCCCAATTTCAGTTAAATTTAAAATAACGTTACAGTTAGCGATGCAAGGCTGTTTGGCAGATTTTTACGGGTATTGCACGTGAACAGAGACATCTGCCAAGGACCCTGAAACGACAACATCTGTGGCAAATACACTTATGAATTTAATTCATTTTAATGTACTGCTGTAGAAATATCATTATTAATAATGATAATTTAATCACAAACTACTTTAATTATTAGTTAAGTGGCTTAGATAAGCAAAAGTCTGCTGGTTTGAGTTTCTTTGGTGTGAAACTGGGTACTTCTCTCTTACTTCTGTAGCTCTAAAGATAAATCTCTGACATTTGGACTGAGAGTGAGACAAACTTTGGTATTTTATTTGAAAGCTTTCTGACATTGTCCACACCAGGCTATCAGCACAGGAACAAGGAACCTTACTCGGAGCATGCAGGAGGGAAAACAGATTGTCAGATAAAGACTAAAAGAAAGACAGGAATGTTTATACACAAGGAAGTGATTACTGATTAGCAAGGTTTCCAAACTCAAAATAAGACAAAACCCAGACACTGTGACACCAAGCTATTAGATCATTATCCAAGAAATTAAAGAACAATTTAATTAGTAATGTAATGTCGTTCTGCAACCAACAAGGGCGTGAATGCAAAACTTAGACCAGCACACTTTTAAAGTAGGTTTGGTGACACTCATTAATCTTTCTTCTGCATGCTATAACAGAATATCATGTGTCACCTAATACATCAGTGTTGCTAGACCCCTTTTTTAGGACAAGGGCCCCAGTAAAATCTCAGGCTTGAATTTTAACAAGCACTTATATTTGGCAGGGGATTTGTTCAGAAGCCGAGGAGCATTTGCTGGTGTGTCCGGGCATGGAGGCTGCAGTGAGCAGCCAGTTATCCATGGATCACCATTCTGGCTGAAACAAGAATCAAAATAAATGTGCATCAACACAGTTAGGTCACTTAAATAAGGATCGTAGTTAGGGGAAGTTTAAATAGCATGCTGTATGGCACAAGGTGGTCTTTGGACAACTCTCTCCAAACTTCCTCCTTACATACTGAAAACAGTTTGAATGTAATTTTTAATTCATCACACTGATTTTCAGTCCTCAGCCTTTTCTTCTTGTTTCCCTTCTCTAAAAATGGGCTTGTTGACAGCCACTTTTCCACTGAGACCATTTTTGATGAGGCTTCAGCAAACAGTAGGTTGGATAACTGAAGAGCCAGATGCATCTCTCAGGTCCTGTGTCAGATCTTTGCTGGATTTTTTTCCAGTAGCAAAAATGCTATTTTATGCCTATCAAACTCTGCTAGCGCTGTCATTTTTCATATTCAACTAGAGAAATTATCAATTTTTATGACATACTGCTAGTATCAAAGTGCCTGAAGGTACAGCTTAAAATTGATTCTTTGCCAAGTTAAGTTGCCTGTTATTTGTAGACACAACACTGGTTGTTCCCCTGAATTAGGTATCTTTTAATGTTTGAGTGATTCATAGAGTTAAGTGGATTCATAGAGTTAAATGAAAAAAAGTATCAGGTAGGACTGGACTGAGAGTGAATGACTGTAAATGAGCTTAATGACTTTAAGTACCTTCAGAACGCCTGGAGAACTGTTGCTGAAGATCACTTTAAAAAATACAAGAAAATCTGACTCCTTTGAAGCAAAATATAAAGAAAATGAGGGGTTTTACATAGTGCTGTATTGTCTTGATCCTCTTGAACCACTAACAAACAAAGATAAAACTAGATGATAGAACAGAAGAAACTGCTGCTAAATGACTGCGGTGCATTTAACAAATGAAGGAATGCATGAAGCTAAGAAATTGTTTGTAGCTGTTAACATTGTTTTTCCTGCTGAGCCGATAGCTCAGTCTTCAGCTGATACTTGTTTCCATGGTGCACTGCAGAATATTCTTTAGGCTTTCCTTAACACAGCTCAGTTCTTGTCCTCCCCCACACAGCTTAGCTTTCCTGTGTTACTCTGCACATAATAAAGGCCTTACAATTTAATTATTCACATGTCTTTGTGGTACGTTAATACTCACTTGCATGCAGAGAAAACATTCATGCTGCTGGGAGTGTCTTTACAGTAGTGCAAAGCTTCTTAACCACTTAATTTGATAATAAATAAAAAAAAACCAAAAATACTGTACTTAAATTCATAGATTAGTGATATTGTAATATTTCTACAATATCTTCTAAAAACAGGCAGCTGAGAGATCCTCTTTGTTTTTTTACCCTGGGTGGGCCTTCCTGACACAATGCTCCCAAAGATTTATGCCTCCTTCTACTCTCAAACATATGTTAGGCAAATGAGTTAACTGCATTTTACTTTTAGATGCACAGTGTTCCCACGATTAAAACCCCACTGATTATATAGCACAGTAACCATTTGCCATGATTACATAATGCACACAGACTTGCATCAAAGCAAGCTGGTTAATAAATTCCAAATGGACATTTTCTCCAGTCTTGCTCACTCACATATCTGCAAAAGCCAAGGTGCAAATTTGTATTTTTGAATTGACGCTGCCAATACTGAGAATTACGACTGCCAGAATGTCCTAAAATTTAACAGCTCATAATGTTCTCCTTATCAGACTCTTAAAGTATTTTGGCCAGACTGTGACACATAATTTTCCACAGAAATTGCAAACCTGAGCTGTTAGAGGCTTCCTAAGGAGGCATATATGCATGTTTTAAAGGCTGAATCATCTAAAAGAGTAAAATCTTTTTTTAATGGTCTGCACACATTTTGAGCTGAGCTTTATCTCCTGTAACTGAAATTGCAGTGCGACCACAGACAGTTTGCTTGGGGATTCAGGTGTGTTATACAGCACTGGATGTAGCCTCAGGCAGTGATTATGAGTGAGCTACAGATCTTTGGTGAATATCTGATTATTTTATTTGTTATACTTCTGGCTCTATCCTTTATGCAACTTTCATACATAAGCAGACCTGTAAAAATAAACTGAAGTGCAAAAGCTGGTGAAATTTAAGGAATCTGACATCTTCCCCACTGGTTGGCTGTAGCTCAGGAAATGCAGCGGGTTGCCTTCTAATCAGAAGTATCGCTGGCTCCTCCTGTCCATGTGCTAAAATATTTTGGGGTGAGATACGGAAACTCAAGTTCTTACCAATCCATCGGTAAATGTTAGATAAAAGTGCGTAGGTGCACTCGGTGGTTGGCCGAATGACACTTGTAGTCTAAAGCACAACGAGACAAAAGGTGTCAATGATAGTACCAGTCCATTTATTTGTGTATTTTATGCCAGGTTGCTACCAGAAACTATAGACTGAAAAGATTAAGTTTCCAGGTCAAATGGGGACGTGGCTCAAAGGAAACTGAAGTGGGATTGCATAGTTTTCTATAGGAAAGCTATGCAAACTATGCACTCCCTTAATCTATAACCTCATAAATACCTTCCTGAAGAGACTTCAGTCTTGACAATCATACTGAATACTGCATGCTATTAATTTTGTAAATTATGTTACCAATTACAGTAAAATAGATGATAAAGCAGTGTGCGTTTTAGGCTGGGCAGCTTTGTGAAGTTGCTGGTTTCAGGAAAAAAAATGACATCAAGCTTTGGTTGATGTCACAGACTTTTATCTACAGTCTATGCCAAAAACACTCCACCTGAACTGAATAATGAAAATCATCATATCACCAGTAATTGTTGAAATAAAGGCATGTGTCTGAAACAAATTCACACAGAATGTATATCTGCAACTCCAACTCAAAAGCAACATTTCTCCTGAGCTATTAATCAAAGCCAACAGACCAAATGCTCATCGATCTGACTGTGTCCCGCTGCAGGTGTACAGCAGCATGGAGCATCTTTCTCAGCTGGAACAGAAAGCTACGAGCTCCGTGTCCCGTCGGGAGCACAAGGGCCCACGGGAGGACAAGGTAACGAAGAGAGAGAGCATGGGCAGCTTCAGCATGAGGGACAAGAGCTGGAGGACTGGATCCCCTGAGATGTGAGTGGTGGGCAGCACTGAATAAGGTTCAGTTTATTGTAGGTATGACACAGTAAGGAGGGGTGTTCTTTACACCTAAGCAACGTATGAGGATGTTCATGAGGTGATTCCCTGAAGGTTTTTTCCTTTTGGCAGCCTCACTTATTTCAGTTTGTCTGGAGTTTTATTTCCGTCTCACTCACACCAGCTCTGACACTCGTTGTATAAAAAGATCTTTGTGTGAGAATTTGCACTCACTTTGAGACTAAAGCGGCATCAGGTCCACCCAGTCTGAAGGAGGAGAGCGGAGTTTGATTGGTGCCTCATATGTTTCTGTTCAACGGATTCATTAGTTTTATTCCATTTCATTAGTTTGAGTGCAAGTGGTTCAATGATACTTGTACCCTCGATTCTGAAGCTGTTTCAGTTCCTAACAGACACAGCTTATTAGCTCTTCGTCTGTTACAGGAAACGCCTGCCTCAATCTTAATATTGAAAACTAAAGACCTCTAATTAGCTTGCATCAATCATTTTAGTTTGTAGCTCGCATAAATGGAAAATTTACTCTCATTGTGAGATCTAATTCATTCGTACTGTGGTTTGCATACACCAGAAACAGATTTCCATTACTTCTCATGTCTCCATTTCACCTCAGGCTGTTTGTCAGGATTGAAATCACTCTGTATTCACACGTGAAAGGAAATAACTGATAGGTTCTGTCTCCATAATAGAAAATCAAGAGACTCATTATTTATTACCTTACATATTTTCTCCCCATCCAAAACAAATGGACATTATCTGTATCATCTCTCTCTTCAACCAAGTCTTTTTTTCTTACAGCTCATTATTTAATTATGATTTAATTAGAAAAATAATAAAATGCATGATCTGATTGTGTCCCATCTTTCTCTGCTAAAAAAATCACTGGTGTTTAATTACTGCTAATTCAAATGCAAACCCATATGGAAAAGAAATAGTAAAAACTTACATGATTTACTCATGAAAGTGGCCACTTTCTCATTACTTTCATATATTGTTTTAGTAAGTATCCAAAACATACAAGTTTCATTATATAATTTTTCAAGGGATCTTATATCTGTTTTTACTCTTGTATGCTTTTCATACAAGTTTCACACAAGACAGATACAAACTTTATAAGATTTATATATATCTTTTCCATATGGGAAGTGAAGTGATGTGGTTCATTAACTAGAAATAAATGTTTTCCTTAGAAATTTTTAAAAAACTATCATCTCAGACTTTTTGTCATATTTCTTAAATTGTGGGTTTTTATTATTCCTAGTCTAGAATCATTGACATTCCCATCGGCTGAATTTTTGTAGAATGGTAATTACCGAAAGCAGGGAAGGAAAAGCAAAACACACCCACACAGGTTCTGTAGGGCTGTTAGAGCTGTAATAGTCATTGCTGCACTGTTAGAGCAGACAGTCACTTGCGTGGTTGCAGAGAAATTTGTGCCATTACCTTCTCTGACTGCATCCTTCTCTTACAGGAAGCGCCTGTCCTGTTCAGAGTCCCTCTACACAGAAGGTGATGCGAGCCCTCCTCTTGGTGCCCGACGACGCTTCTCAGCTCTGATGGACACGCATCGTTTTGCCTCACCTCTAGAGGGCGAGTCCGAATTCCTGTCCCGCCAGAACTACATGAAGGTCCGTGGCACTTCGCTGGACGGGACTACTGTCCCCTCACCGAGCCTGCTGGAGCAAAGGAACAGTCTGAAGGAGATCAATGGGGCAGGTGTGTCAGCAGGCGGGAAAGCCTCAAAGATAGTGAAATGTTTGCAAGGAGAGAAAGTGACAGATTTTAGAGCAGATAGAGAAAGCAAAAGAGGTTTTGCTTATAAGATGGCTACTGTTGAGTCAGCTGGGTCATTTTTAACATTGTTATTAATTTGTGTGCTCACAGACAAATCTCCAAGGCCAGGAGAGACTCCGGGCATTACCACAGCCATCACCACATTATCCCCTGCAGCAACCGGCCGGGATGTGATGACTCCTCTGTATGACCCTCTGGGGCCCCGAGCAACAAATGACTTGGTCCTCCGGAGGGCACGCCATCAGCATTTGTCTGGTGAGGGAGAGAAGCGAAACTCCAGAGCAGGCAACAAGGTCATTAAATCAGCCTCTGCCACGGCCCTGTCTGTTATCATACCGTCAGGTAAGAAGGGCAAGGAAAGAGACAATGAAACACTTAATAATACTACGGATGCGTCATACTTATTTCTCCTCTTTACCATCTCCTTGCTTTTAGTGGAGCAGCATGGCGGCTTCTCCCCGCTGGCCAGTCCCATGTCGCCCCACTCTTTCTCCTCCAACCCTTCGTCACGCGACTCTTCACCCAGCAGAGACTTTTTCCCAGCAGTCAGTGTGCTGCGCTCCCCCATTACCATCCACCGCTCCGGAAAGAAATATGGCTTTACTCTCAGAGCCATCAGAGTCTACATTGGAGACAGTGATATCTATAGCGTACATCACATTGTTTGGGTAAGAAACTCTCAGACATGTATTAATGTTGTAGCTGAACTCCATAACCTCACGCAAAGAGGGATGGCCTGTGTTTTGATTTGTGAGTGTGCTTTTAGAAGTGGAGCTGCCATTAAATAGGAATCAATAATTTAAAAAAGGGGGATTAAACTGAAGGGAAGCACTTAGAATGCAGAGCAGGATTAGGACGGCGGTAAAGCTGGACAATAAGGACATAACAAGATCTAACACTGCTGTTGAACGTTAGAGCCACTTTTCTAATCTCACCATACACAAATATGCTACATAATCTGATCTGAAAATATTTGTCTTGTCTTGAGATTTACCAGTGAGAATCTCAACATAAGCATTCTGTTTACATGGAGGTGATTTTCCCCCTTCCGCGAACTTGAATATTTTTTGCGTTTTGGCAGCATGTGGAGGACGGTGGCCCCGCCCAGGAAGCTGGCCTTTGTGCTGGTGACCTCATCACTCATGTCAACGGGGAGCCCGTCCACGGTCTGGTCCACACTGAAGTAGTGGAGCTCATCCTCAAGGTCAGCAGGCTTATTTATTCTCAGTTGTTCCGCGCTGGCAATATAAATAACCAGCTTTCAATTTCAAGAGAAGGCTTTATGTAAATGGGCTTGTCAGTGCGGAAATTATTATTGCTCTTCTGTGCAGAGTGGCAACAAGGTGACGGTGACAACCACACCTTTTGAGAACACCTCCATTAAAGTGGGCCCTGCTCGTAAGGCCAGCTACAAGTGCAAGATGGCCCGGCGAAACAAGAGGACGATGGGCAAAGACAGCCAGGACAAGTAGGACAAGTAGCTGCTACACTGCACTTATACAACGACTCAGCTGAACTCTCGCCTCAATAACATATTTTTCATTATTATAATGGCTATAGACCAAAGAAGAGTTAGCCTTACTAACTCAAGAGCTTTACGTGTTTTGCTTTATTAATTATAACAGTTTTGTGGCTGAGGTACACATTATACATTAAAGCAAAACCTGATTTCTATTTATTTTAATGTACTACAAAAAAAATATCTTCGGAGACTATAACAAGACTTCGAAGTCAGTAACTGCCTGAGGTCAAAGCTATCTTGAATGCAGCAATGACAGGAAATTTGTCAAAACACTATAGAGCAGCACATCGCCCTGAGTGGTTAGTTAAAAACAAAATGTCTGATATGATTAAAATAATAGAGAATTAAATCAAAATTGTGTAGTGTTTTTGAGCTTAGCAACAGTTTAAAATAGTCAGTGTACTGTATGATCTGTAGCTAGTACGCACTACTTGCAAACCCATCAGTACTGTGCTTTTAAACGAAGTTAATAAATACTGTAAATTACTGTCGGTTATTTGTTGTTCCCAATTCAGACCTTCCTATCTTCTTTATTTATGCTCTTCTCTATCCCGCAGTAAGAAGCGTAGCTCCTTGTTCCGCAAGATCACAAAACAGTCCAATCTCCTGCACACCAGCCGCAGCTTGTCCTCCCTGAATCGCTCTTTGTCCTCCAGTGAGAGTCTTCCCGGCTCCCCAACTCACAGCCTGTCTGCACGGTCTCCAACTCAGGGCTATCGCTCCACCCCTGAGCCCTCATACTTGGGTAGGACACTGAAAATAATTAGTGCACAAATTAATTTTACTTCTTTGGGGGTTTTGACAGCTTCACTCATCTTTTCTGCCCTCTGCAGGTGCGTCCTCTCAGAGCAGCTCTGCAGCATCCAGCACTCCAAACTCCCCGGCTCCCTCGCAGCACATGAGACCCAGCTCACTGCACGGCCTCTCCCCGAAACTCCATCGCCAGTATCGGTCTGCCCGATGTAAGTCTGCCGGTAATATTCCACTGTCCCCGCTGGCTCACACGCCCTCCCCCACCCAGTCTTCACCTCCACCTTTACCAGGTCACACTGTAGGGAGTTCCAACACAACCCAGTCTTTCCCTGCCAAGCTCCACTCTTCCCCGCCGGTGGTACGTCCCAGGCCCAAGAGTGCTGAGCCTCCGCGATCACCTCTCCTCAAACGCGTGCAGTCAGCAGAGAAACTAGGCTCGCCTCTAACCCAGTCAAGCTCTACAGGAGGGCTGGGGGGTCCACTGAGGAAACACAGCCTTGAGGTGCAGCACTCTGAGTACCGCAAGGACGCCTTCCTCTGCGAGCTTGGGCTCCAGAGCCTGCTGGAGACAGAAGGGGAAAATTTGCCTCCTAATCCTCCCCCTCTACCCTCATCCTCAACTTCCCCAGAGACTGGTGTGCTGAAGCCAGCGAGGAGACTAGGGAGACAGGAGTCACCACTGAGCAGGGAAACACTACTGGCTGGAAGGGAGAGGGAAGAGAAAGAGAGAGGAGTGGAGAGGGAGAAGGAGGCTGGGACAGGATCGCAGTCATCCTTAGGAAGAAAACCTCATGCAAGTGAGCAGCCTTTGAACTCACAAAGCTCTGTACTAAGTGCAGGAACTACTAAAGCTATAACCCCTAGCACACCTACCAAAACAACAGGGGGTTTAGGTGCTCACAAGGGGCCTGAGAAGCTCACCCAGAGTCAGGCGGACATGTCTCCAAAACAGCTAGACTCCAAGATAGCCAAAAGTCTGTTTTCTAATAGTAAACATCCACTGGAGCAGCAGCTAGGGGGCAGACCTGAATCAAAACAGGAAGGAGACAACAAGAGCCGATGTGGTCTTCCTGGAGCTGCCTACAGCAAAAGCTCTGCTTCTGCTCCAGATAAGTCCGCTGGCATCAACACAACAGTGACAGGAGGTCCTCTGAGCAAAACCTTTAAACCATCAGGAGTTGGAGACGCCCTGAGAAAGATGGGGACTGACAGCAGTGACACAAGGACACCAGACCTTGGCTCCAAAAGCCCCAAACTACCAGCTCGGGTCCTCCCTCCTGTCGTTCCCCCGCATGGGCAGGTGCTGTCACTGGCCAAAGTGAGGCAGGGACTCGGGGCTGTCAACTGCTACCGGGGATCACTCGACTGGGAGGACAAATGTCGTCTGGAGGTGGTGGAGGAGCACTCACCCTCTCCTTCTCCCTCCCCAACCGCGGTAACCCCCTCCCTCTGTGGACCTTCCCTCTGTAAGTCACGGCCTGTCTCCCCTGGTGACAAGACAAGCTTCGTCAGCCAGCTGACCACTGTGGCCAAAAACGTCCTCGGGCCGATCAAGCTCGGCTCTCAAGAGGGGGCCAAGAGCAAAGAGCAGCAGTCTAAAGCAGCAGAGGAAAAGCAGGGAGGCACAGTGGGAAAGTCTGACTCTCCAGCTGGAGGTCGAGTGGTTGTTGGGGCTGCAGTGGTGACCCAGAGTCCTGCTGGTTCACCGCTAGAGAAGGCAACAGGTAGCAGCCTGCCGAAAATGTGACCTCATGGAGTCCCTAAATGGGACTTTAGTAAAAAGAAAAAGAAAAAAAAAGAAGATGCCTTTTTTGGACAATGCAACAGAAGACTAGCACTTAAAACCAATGTACATTCCAGTTTAAGAGTATAAAATGTTATTTATTGATTCCAATCACTGACTGAATCTAACCTAAAACCAGGAGTAAAAGATCTACTGTAAAGGTGCATTAACTGTTGATTTTCTATTATAAATACTTTAATAAGAGGACTCTAAATGTAACGTGAAACACTTTATCAGATGTATATGTGAGTCTGTGTGAATGCATGTCACATGGTTTGTACTGTACATGTGTAATAGGTACAAGATGGTCAAAAAGTGCTTTACAGATCAAAACATGCTGAATACTGTGAATACCAAATCCAGTCACTCTATTTTTTCTTTCAGCCAGCCCTTTTTTTGTTTGGGGGTTTGTTTGTTTTTGTTTTTGTTTTTTTTACTGCTCATCAACCAAAGCAGTGAAACAGTCAAATCAAAGTTGACACATCAAACAGTTACTGAGTAAGAAGATAATTGAGCTCTTTATTCATCATCCAGCAGTTTACTTTCCTGAGTTAAACGGTCAGACGAAGCCAAAGCAGGCACTCTGTCAGTGGACGTCACAGCGAGCACAGTCTCGCAATCTCTGTCGTAGGGGATTTTGTGTGTGTGTGTTTGTGTGTGCAAGCGCATGTGCGTTTAGCTACCCTGGGACAATTTCTGGTGGTTCTTGAAGGCCACAGAGGAAAGCGAGAACGTCAGACCTCGGCGCTCGGCGCTTATCTCTCCTTCGCAGGATGGGCTACCGCAGCCCTTTTCTTCACTCCATCTCTGGCTGCTGCCACATTCGCAAACACACACTCGCACATCGCCACAGGAAGCAGCCGTGTCAGCAGCTGATTTTCATGCATTTAAATCCATACGCCTGTGGTCACACGAATTAGGACACAAGTGTGTTTATGAGTGGATTAAGAAGCGTGTGACCATGTTTGTGTCTGTTCAAAGACTCGGCAGACTCAGCGAGGGTCATGGCATGAAAATTCTTCTCAAAATGAGCAGTCAGGATCCAGTAACAGTTAAAGTATTATTTTATTTTTTAAGCAGGAAGGAAATCCTTCCCCAACAAATCAAACCGGCACAGTGAAGGTTGCTTGGGAGACTATAGCATGTTAAGGCATAGAAAAATGTATTATGCACATATGCAGTGAACCCATGTGTTGTTTTCAGGCAAATCTGGAAAAGCAGGCAGTCATGGATGTAGCATACTATAATCTACTTGTTAAAGGGCTCTATAGCAAAAGTAGGGTTTGTGCATACATGGAATATCACATCGAGCCTGTTCTCTTTAAACCAGGCTATCTACAGTGTAATCAGAATGACTTTGTATTTAGGTACTTACAAGTTAGCTTGTCCAGACTGATTAATATAATCCTCACATTTTGCTGTGCAACATACAGATAAAAGTGTTTGTCAGTGATCTCAGCAGGAATGCTGGGAAATGTTCACAGGAGACACACACACACAAAAAGATGTTCCTCTCTCATTGGTCATAGTCACTTTCTTGTCATTCATGACTATCCAGTGTACATAATCTTATGCAAATCCATGTGTGAGAGTAGGTGGCTAAACAGATTAATCCAGATGTGATTGTTAATTGTCACTTTCTGCCAGTGATTTGATTTATTGTAGATATTCAAGGTTCTAAAAATGTAAAAGGGAAACTGATTCAGCCAACAACAGCATGTAAATCTGACACCAAGGCAGAAGTTCACGGACTAAAATGTACTTTTACCTCCAAACCTCAAACAAGTGGTTCAATCTGCACAACATATCTAGTCAAAGTTTGTCTCGGTCACTTCCGACTGGGTGTTCAGTGTACAGTTTAACGAAGAGCAGCCGCTTGTTGCTTTACATTGTTGTATCTGCCTGGAAATCCGCAACAATGAGCTTAAGACTGCACAGAGCTACAAACCAGGAGGCTGATCTCTGCTGTGTTGGCACTCTACAGTTTTTTCACATAACCATTCATGAATATGAAAACATATCCCATGCCTTACATGCTTGGCAGGGATTTCTTTTCCCATTTGACACACTACTCTACTGCCCTCCAGTGGTTAGCATCAATATCAAATATTTGAAATATCATAATCTATTGGAGTGAGTGTTTCCTTGATGAAGTGCAGAGCACTGATTTGATGGTTGTTGTTAGCCATACGGTTACCAAATATGCATTTAAAGTTCTAATGACAAAATATTTGCAGTAATTATCAAATGAACACTTGAAACATGAATTATTAATTTTCCGTTGTGACTGTTAATTATATCTTTGTGAATAGTTACGTTTTTAAATATACTGTCTTATATTCACAGCAAGGAGTTCTTTTATACCTTGATGTAATAAAGGAGTGATCAGGTCATCTCAAATCACCCGATTAAGAAAACAAACTCCTGCAGTTATTGTATCAAAATTCAGGCCTTTTGCTGATCAGTGGTGTCTATAATACATGTTTTAAAATGTCTTTTTCTTTCCGTGGTTGACAGAGAGAGTAGTAGAAATGCACTTTATTTGAAAGAAAAAAAATCTTGAGTTGATGATATTGTTTGTAAGTTACTATCCTGTATACAATGTGGATTCTACAAATGAACACAAAAGTCTGATAAGTATAAAAAACATTCCACATTTCTCTGTTCACTCGAAGTGTATTTAGTTGTACCACTGCGGCATTTTTGTTTGTGATAGGTGTGACCTAAATGCAGACACCTGAAGTGCAGTACGTGGAATAAAATTCCGTTTTTGTTCCAAAACTTGCAGGATCTCACTCTTTTTTGGCTTTAACCTCTAATCCCGCAGCAGCATTTATCACAGTAAGCACACTTCTGGCTACAGCGTGCAGGTAATTATAAATAAGTTCTTTACACCTGAAAAAAGATGTTCATGTCATCGTAGCTGTTACTAATAGGAGAGCTTGGTGGGTATTGTTAATTCTGACTTCAGTGTCCTACTTTATGAAAGGGTCTTACCAAGGGGCAAATATGAAACATTTTTAAAAAATAGACCTTCTTTTAGATCATTTAGAGCCGTCAAAGACAGGTGTAGCTAATAACCTTTCACAGCTGCTGCAGCGCTATAATCTCTGGAATAAAGTCATAGTTAATGTTATTAGTTATCTCTGTGTTTCTCCAGCTGTGAAAAGGTTTATGAAGCTGATTCCTTTGCAAATGAAAAGTGATCCTATCAAGCCTATCAAGATTACAGTTAGCTGCATTTATTAACAAAATAAAATGGATTGGAATCTTCTTCTTCTACTGAAAAAACAAAACTGTCATTGACTAGTGGAGAAAACATTCACATCCTTTAAGTGTCTAAGGCCCATCTATTTTCTGCTACTTTTGGAGTTGCAGGGAGGCTGGAGAATTTCCTAGCTGGTACAGAGCAAGAAAAAAGGCACACCTTGTACAAGCTGTGAGCCACTAGACAGACAACCACACACTGACATCTGAGCCTACAGTCAGTTTGGAATCACCAGTTAACCTTAGGGACCAAGTCTAGGGCGTGATGTATGTGTAACCTCCACATGTGAAGCCATGTTAAGACGGAACTAAACAAATACTTGCACTACTTGTGCATACTCGCGCTGAATTTTTTTTTTTCTTAGAATAAGGATAAATTAAATCAAAATAGTGTGCTTGAACTAGGGCATCATGGTGGTACAGTGGTTAGTCCTGTTGCCTTACAATGAGAAACCCCTGGGTCTGACTTAACCAGGCCAGCTGGGGCCTTTTCTGTGTAGATATGCATGTTCTCTGTGGGTAGTCTGACTTTCTCTCATAGTCCAAAGACATGCTTGTGAGGTTAAGTGGTCTACCGTTCTGTGATACAGTAAACTGGCAACCTGTCTGCAGTTTGCCCTATAACAGCTGTGCAGCTGTACAGGTGCAATAAATTATTACTTTCATAGCTGATTAATTAAGCAACGTTATAACCACCAGTCTAACCCCTGAAAATCAAATGCTTGGAGGTAATTTATTTTTACATGAAAATGTATCCATATGTATTTGAAGACATATGACAGGTCTGTTAATATATTACTAATTTAAAAGATGGTAGTGGTGAGTACTATGATTTTTGGTTTGAAGACAGTGATGCTGACAAAAGACAGGAGGCAGAGAAGATTTTCATTAAGAGTTACTGATATGGACAAGATTAGAAAAGAGTATATCAGAGGGACAAATTAGGCTGAGGGGTTTCAAGAGAAAGTTAATGAGGCAAGACTGAAATGGTTTGTAGATGTACAGCAGAGGGTAAGTGAATATACTGGACAAACAATGTTGAATATTGAGCTTGAGAGCAGGAGAAAAAGACCACAGAAAAGATTGGATGCAGTGATTGAGGACATGCAGAGGGTTGGTGTGACACAGGAGGATGCCAGGGATAGGATGACAGGTTAAAAATATATGTTATAAGTATATAGCTTAAAGTTACTTACCCTTCTTTATCCTTAAAGCTTGAGTCTTCTACCAAAGCCCTGGGGGCTTTAGGGTCCTGCACAGTGCACTGCTCTGGACGGAGCTCTCGAATATCGTTTATGGGATCTGCTGGAGCCACTTCCCCTGTTTGGCAGTCATCGGATTACCACAGTCACCATTGTTGCCTTCACCCTACACATCTTTTCTAGCTCCTCTCTTAGCCCTTGGTATTTCTTGAGCTCCTGATGTTTCTTCTCCCTCATGTTGCTTTCACTTGGTACAGCTGCATCTTCCACTATGACTGTCTTCCTCTGCGTGTCCACCACTACTATGTCCAGTTGGTTAGCCATCACCAGTTTGTCTGTCTGTATTAAGAAGTCCCGCAGGGTTCCCTGCACAGGCTTATCATTCCATGATGGTTCCTCTTCTTTCTCACATAATCAGTTGTGGCCATCATCCTGGTGTACTCATGGACCTTGCTGATTCATCCTGGATGGTGGTTCTGACACTCATTAGTGCTCAGACTCGTTCCTTCCTTATAGAGGAGGTGGCTAATGTTTGCTCCCTTTTGTAGTCTGTATCCATATCTAGTCTTCTTAATGTTCTGGCTAAAAGGGGGTTCAGGCCTATGCAAAACAGCAGTGGGGACAGAGCATCTCCTTGGTAAATCCCGCTCTTGATGGTGACTTTCCTAAAGAAGGCTCTTAAGGTCCTGTTGATCTTGTACAGTTCTAGGCACTCCGGGATCCATGCATGAGGGATTGATTCACAGGCTTTCTTGTAGTCAGTCCAGGCATAGCACCTGGACTGTCTACAGTGCTCACCCTGGTCTTACAGCCTCAAGAAACTGCTCTATCTATCAGTAGCTGGCGTTTCTGCCAATTCCTTACTGGGTCCTGCTTGAGACTTTTTTTGTTGGATTTTGGATGTATGATGGTTGAAAGCTGCACAAAGGTAACTAATTACACCATAATTATTTACTAATATATAAACCAAAATTATATGTTACTTATTAGTTTAACTTTTTTCAATTGTTGGCATGTTTGTACCTAAATTTATTATTTATGTTTAGTAACGCATACTTTTTAACCAGGTCACTCATTGCATAACTACAGGACTTATTATTAGCCAATGGCACCCTGCACTGCGCATTAGTGCAATATTATCCTATCAGATTTGCTACAGGATTTAATTCAACCAATAGTGGTGCGCCGGAAAAGGACAACAGGAAGTAAATGTTGTCCGGTCAGGGGCTGTCACACGGAGCAGCATAGACGCTATGTAGTAGCTTATTTTCGTAACCGTGTAGATAAATGACCTCCTGTGTTAAATGGGAGGAAGTTTATCATTCGTACATTAACTGTATTTTATTATAAAAGCATTAAGCTCTTCTGGGATTCCGTCTTCAGTGCTAGAGAGCTAACGCCGGGGCTAGCTGCTGAAGTTAGCGTGTTCAGCCAGCTAGTTTCAGGCTGTCGCTTTACGCGAGGAGGGAGGAAATATCCGAAATGAGTGTCTCTATTACGGGGTACCGACCTGCTTAACCGACCTTTACATCAGGTATGTTGTTGCTGGCCTGTAATTCTTTAATAATGGTTAAAGACGCTTTTTAAATTAGGTATGCGCCGTAGTGCTGGTGAGTCTTTGTGGCCAGAGGAGTAAATGGGAATTGACAGTGAGGCTGCTGGTCAGAAATCCGTTCATATACCCTGACACTGGTCGTGTCATGAGAGTGTTTCTATAATAGATTATGGCTAATAAACCGGTTGACTTACAGGTGGTGAAAAATGGTAGCCACCATCATCATCAGATGACTTTTACAGACGTTGAAAAGCCCGACATACCGGTTGTCAAATGGTTATCACATGATGAGTGTTTTTTTTTCTTCTCTACCATAGAAACGTTTCCATCAGCAGGATCAGTTAGTACTCATCGTAATACTCTCTGTTCCCTGTCGAAAGTGCTACTCATCAGTTTCAGGGCAGGGTGAAAAAGGTCTCTGGTACTTTCCTTAAGTGTTTTTCAAATTGTGAAATGGGCAGCTGTGGATGATTACTCGGATTTACTCTGACAGTTTGGGGTTTTTTAATGTTTCTTTGTGCAGTTTGCACTTGATTCTGACTTACAGATGTTAAATACTGAAGGATCTTACTTTGTTCTTGTTTTTTTTCTTGAGTTAAACATCCATAATGAAACAAGGAAACCTGTGAACTGCTCAGGTCCTTAGGCTGTTATCAGGTCTCTCAAACGCAAACATATTGTTTTCAGCAGAAAGTATGAGTGTGGATCATTGACAGACTGTATAATGCAAGAGGAAAAGTGTGCATACACGAACATTTGTTTTTATTTTACTTAACCAGACAGACAACTCAGATTAAACATCTCTTTTGCAACAGTATCCTGGCAACAGTTCAATCAGTTATACAAGCTGATGATACAAATACACAAGGGAGGCTTCAAACACACATGTGATTAAGAAGAAGGTGCAAAAGCAAACAGCTTCCTCAGTAGTTATTAATAATGACCTTACAGAGTTTTTAGAAAAATATAAATATCTAGGGGCACACACTAAAATGATATTCAAATACCAGTGACATTTACATAAAAGAATACAGCAATTATAGTAAATGTGGAAGTTGGACATAGAATGGGTCTTTTCGTTTCCAGCTCTCTGTCTTAGTCACTGTGGCTCAGGTGGCTCAGTGGGTCATCTGTCAGTCAGCAGGTTCCTTGACCGTTTGAGTCTACCTGCGGAAGTGTTCTTGGGCACTGAATCCAGAGTTGTACGTGCTACTTAAGTTTTATTGTGTGAATGTTAGAAAGTGATTAGCCACGGATAACAATCCTCCTTCTTATAAGAAGTATTATTTAATGAATGACTTTGATGTTTTCAGGGGAAATAAAATTTGTTGCAATTATATACCCACATACATCAACTAAAAATTTGACTTCTTCTTTTACCCTAATGGTTTATGTAATTAGTCATTTAACTGCCAAAGTGCAAACTCTGCCTCTTCTGTTGTTACCAATTCCGTTTTAACAATAGTGAAATTGGGTTGAGTTTGTTTGTTTTTAGCAACATGAAAACAAGACAACACTCCCCACAACCACCAACACAGCTGGTCCTCCTATTACATCAAACAGAAAACACACAACCAGGTTTCAGGAGAAAAAAATGTTAGAGCATACAAACCAGAAACAGGTGCTCATCTCTGAAGGCAGTGTTGAAACTGAAAATGTGTACTTTAGTTATACGTCAAAAAGACAGAATCTGCTAAACAATGAAGTTTCTCTAAATTTACAGGCTAATAATCAACATATAAAAGGAAAATACTATAGAAAGTGATCAGTACAAGATTCATGGGGCCTCTGAATCTTACTTTTTTTTAAAAAATTGCTCCTTACATCAAGGTAGAATGTCAGCATAAACAAAACTATTGAATGGAAATACACCAGGCACTACAGAGGATTATCAGTATTCTTATACTACCAGACTTCAAGACCTGTGGGTGGTACTTGACCAGAAGCAAAAGGCATCAGTAAATGTATATTTAGCATTCTGATTACAGAATGGAAGCTTATTACTTATTACTATCACATGGATGACAAATGTCACGTCTATCCGTTGATAACTGGATATATGTGACAACGGCAATGTAGAAGATGAAAAACATTCAGCACTGAGTAGAGCTGTGCGATATGACCAAAATCTCATATCCCGATATAAGAATTCAATCGTCCCCATAACGATATAAATCACAAAAATGTAACATTTTCTGTAAATTCTGTGAATCTCGGGCAGCTCGACTTGTGTGAAGTGTTTCCAGCTGCGCGTCATGTTGCTGGAGTCGAGTGTTTTAACCGATGCATGAAACTACACATTTTTAGACATAAGTTGTAACAGCCGCCGTTTTCTTTGTGAGTATTTATTACACGGTGTGCTGCGGGGAAAAGCCTGTTCTAATGTTTGAGTCTAAGGTTTATTTTTTAGCACCTGGCGGCTCTTTTTTACTTCTCATCCGTAAATAATCTGCTCTTTCACGTGATTTAGTTTATTTTGAAAAGTCTCGACAGGATCTTGAGCTTTATTGTGAAAGGCTTATGTGGAACATAAACAAGCGGACACGTGATGGTGTTACCGTCGTTGTTGCTAAAAATTAATATAACCACTACAGTGACCATCAAAACCATGAAAAAATATTACCGTAAACAGTTTATTTTGCGACACCACGAAACAAACGATAGCATAAAATGAAACGATAGACGTTTTTATATCGTCATCCGATATATATAGTTATATGGAACAGCCCTAGGACTGAGAGATAAATATTTCAAGAGGCTTTTCAAACCTACAGTTTAATTTGATGAAACATAAAATTCACTTGTGTTTATAAACTAGAAATAACAGGGAGATTTCAGACTTCTGTTAAACAAGATAGCACAGATAATTAAGAGCCAGGAAAAATCCAGTGTAACTGTGTGCTGTGTATTCAAAGAAGAAAAGCCACTTTTAAAATGACTTTAAATCCAAGTAAATATTTGAGTTAATAAGTATATGAGTTGCAGGATGAGTGTAAAAGCGTTTTGAGTACAAGATGCATCAGTAGTTAATTTTTTACCTAGATTCTTGTGTTGTTCCTCTTTTTCGTTCATTCATCAGTTCTGTGTCGCAATGAGGAGCACAAGAGGTAAGCTCTGAGGTCTCGGAGCCATGAACTCAGTTTCCCCGAGTGCAGCACAATACGTAGGGGGAGTCATGCAAGATGAGCTGGTGGACAGGGGGAGGCAGCAGCAGCCCATGGAGCGGCAGGGCAGCTTTGGAGTCAGGCCTCCACAAACTCAAGGTGCCAGCAGAGAAGCCGCCGGGGAGCTTGATGAGATGGACAAACTCAAGGCCAAACTTATGTCAGCGTGGAATAATGTCAAATATGGTTTGTAGTCAGTTTTAAGTAATGAAGACTGAGTGTGGGATTTTTGTTTATATAGAGGAGTACTGAGATTTCTGCTTTGAGAATCTTTTTTGCGCCTCTGTCTGCAGGCTGGACTGTTAAGTCTAAAACCTCATTCAACAAGATGTCTCCTGTGACTGTCCTGGGTCACTCCTATCTGCTTAACAGTGAAGGTAAGTGCTAAATGTATTAATGCATCTTAAAACTATTTCCTCTCTAGAGAAACGTAAAGAAGAATAGACCCCAGGTGTTGTAGTGATGTGTGCTGTGGCTAACCACACTGGTTAACCGTTTCCTTTTCAAATGTTTATTTGACATGAGAAAGCTGAGCAGTAGGAACTAAAACAGATCAAACCTGCGCTTTTATTTCCAAAATATTATATGCAGGTATCATAACTGAGCTTTTTCATCATTTAAAATTAGTAATACAAACAGCTTAATGCTTGAACAAAGTGCTAGAGCTCTAAATATGTGTGTGTGTGTGTGTCTCTTGCTTCACCTCTCTATTTCACTCCCTCTCAGATGAGGTGGAGCGGTTCCACCTAGCGTTTGTGTCCAGGATCTGGTTGACCTATAGGAGAGAGTTCCCTCAGCTGGAGGGCTCCACCTGGACAACAGACTGTGGTTGGGGCTGCATGCTGCGCAGTGGGCAGATGCTGCTGGCACAGGGGCTCCTGGTTCACTTGATGCCCAGAGGTAGGACTCTCCATCTGGTACACACATTTTTACATAAGAAGTGTTCATCCATTAGGAATATAAAATATCATAAAAATTAGGTTGCGGCACTGACCAAGATGTGTCTTCTCACATATAACTCAAAGCTAAAGATGGCCCATCTCTCATTTCTGGTTTAGCCAAGAGAGATACCTTAGTAGAGGGTGCAGGAAGCTATGAATTCACCAGGGTATAACCTGTGGTAATCTCAGTGTGACATTTGTTATTCGTTGGCTTTGTACTCTGGAACTGTCCAGTTAAAGACCATTTAATTTACTATCCCAGTTCGTTGCCCGTCGCCCCTTGGTCAGTTACAGAAAAAGTTAGGTGTCATTTCCAGATGAGTGAGCAGTGTCCTCGGTTTCTCAGTCACATCAACCACCACTATGATAGCAAGGAGAAAACCCTCAGATTTGGGATCTCACCTACAGGTTCCCACATGGTAGCAATGTCCATCTTTTATATACAGTCTATGGTTGCCTAAAAACTGACAACCCATCCTTTCTCTAACTCTGTTCTTTTGTTTTATACACAGTTTTATACTGTTTTTTTCTGTGTGTATACTCATGTCTGTAACATCCTCTGATCGTTTAAAGTCTGAAGAAAAAAATTAAATAAATCTTGTTTCTGTTTTTCTAGACTGGGTTTGGCCAGAGTCTCAGCAGCTTACTGATGTGGACTTTGAGGTATTCCGTCCACGTTCCCCAGCCCGGGCTGGAGGGGTCCCAATACCCTCCTTTGGCTCTCCACGAGGTTCCAGCACCCCTGAGAAATCCCTGCCAAGCAGTCAGGCACCCAGATGCAGCCAGAAGAAAAGGGTCCACGATTCCACAAAGGACAGGCAAGAACACATCCACTCCAGGCTTGTTACCTGGTTTGGGGATCAGCCCCCAGCACCTTTTGGCATTCACCAGCTGGTGGATATTGGCAAAGGTTCGGGGAAGAAGGCTGGTGACTGGTATGGCCCCTCTGTAGTGGCACACATACTACGGTAAGGGCTTGTTTTTGCAAGCAAGGCTTTTCTGTGTTGTGAAATCATTTACACAGCAGTTAAGCATTTCCAGAATTATATGGAATTGTTTTCTTGTCCCTTTCAGGAAAGCAGTGGACAAAACATCTGTGGTCACAAACCTGGCTGTATATGTGGCTCAGGATTGTACAGGTGAGATTTATAGAGCAGATATTTGTTTAGCTTAATAATGAGAAAAGAGCAGATTGATATTTGCTTTGCACCAAGAGTGTAAATACAGTCACCGGTCAGTGTTTTTGTACATCTAAAGTTGAAAGCATTTTTCAGAATTGGGGATTAACAAACTTAAAATGTGGCATGGTTGTTTGCACCAGGCGGGCTGGTCTGAATATTTCAGCTGATCTATTAGGATTTCCCCACACAATCATCTCTGGGTTTTATAGAACGATCCAAAGTAAAGAAGTTATTTGGAGTTATTTGGCCAAAAATGCTTTGTGGATACCAGAGATCAGAGGAGAGTGACCCGACTGCTTCAAACTAATTGGAAGGCAACAGAAACTCAGATAACCACTCATTACAATTTAAGTATTTAAAAGAGCCTCTATGAATGTAGAACACTTTGAACGTTGAAGCTAATGAGCTACAGCAGCAGAATATCATGCCAGGGCCACTCCTACCAGCTAAGAACAGGAAATTGAGGCTAGAAGTCACACAAGCTCAACAAAATAAAAGAAGATTGGCTTGATGAGTCTTATTTTTTTCCTGTATCATTTGGATCCTAGTGTTAGTCTAGCATAAACAACATAAAATCGATCCTGTCAGGTTATGGTGTAATGGTGTGGGGGATAGTTTCTTAGTACCAACTGATACCTTAAGCTACGGATAGCCCGTATAGATTTGAAAATTGCGTTTTTGTCTGAAAACGCTCCGCCTCCACACTGGCGTTTTCAGTCGTTTTCACAGAGTTGTGCGTCCACATTGAAACGACCCAAAACACTTACGTTCTAGTCCTGCGCATGCACAAAAGCGAGTGAGAATTAAAGAATTTGAAGAAAAGCTATGTGGAGCATGTACAAACTGATATTAATCATTTTAGGGCAGTCAAAATTGAGAGCAATCAAAACAACTACTGTATAATGCACTCCACTATCTTTGTTTAATTGGTCACATGACTGCATCACATGACTAAAATGCGTCATCGAGACGGAAAACACCGTCTCAGTGTGGACGGGAGGCCAAAACGGAGAGAAAACGATGTTTTCAAACAAAAACACATTAGTGTGGACGTAGCCTTAAATTTCACACGAACCAAGCACCTTTGGGATGTGGTGGAACAGGAGATTTGCATAACAGATGTGCAGCTGTCAAATCTGCAGCAACTCTGTGATGCTGTCACATCAGTATGGACCAAAATCTCTGAATGTTTCCAGTGCTTAGTTCAATTTGTGCCAGAAATAATTAAGACAGTTCTGATTGCAAAAGGGAATCTAAACCAGTACTAACTAGTAGGGGTGCAACGATACTCGTATCGATATTGAACCGTTCGATACAGTGCTTTCGGTTCGGTACGCATATGTATCGAACAATACTAAATTTTATATTTATTTTATCAACTTTCCTTCTGACGGTGCTGTCTGTGTTGAGCGCTCAGTGGATCTGCGCTCGACAGTGCAGCCTAGGCGGAGTAGTCGAACACAGATTCACTGAGCTCAGGGCAAGCTAGCTAGACAGAAGTTAAGCTTGTTGCAACATGGCAAATTGAACCTCCCCCACCCTCATTCAGATCTGGTGTCTGGAACTATTTTGGTCTTCATGTGACGTATGACCCTGAAGGTAAGCGTGTCATGGACTAAAGTAAAACAGTATGTCAGATGTGCCACGCAATGCTCAATTACATGAGTGGGAACTAGTGTGTTAGCGCAGTTAGCTCGTTAATGTGTTGACGCTGTCCAGCCCCACACACGGGGCAATCCGCGGTAGCTCGTTAACAGAGATTTGCCGTGTTGTGGCGTTAACCTCATTTCAGATTAAGGCTGACAGCACTAGTGGGAACACAACGAATATGACTGCACATTTACCCGATAGCATCCTAGTGCAAAGACAAGTGGAAGCAGACAAAAACAACAAGCACGCTTACAAACGTTACCCGAGTCATTTAGACAGCCGTTAGCACATGATTCTCCTTATGGGGACCTGATATGTTTAATATGCTGCTGAGAATATAGCCCAGAAGAAGCGTATAGTATAGCTTTTATTTTGGAAAGAGACATTTCTCTGTAATAAACTCTCTTTTCCAAAGATGAGTGATTCCTCAATCAGATACAGGGCTCGCAAAATCGCTAGCCCGACGTCCCGGGGCTAGCGATTTTTCCAGTCGGGCTGCCCTGCTCTGCTCGTCGGCCTATCGTAGGAAGGAAAAATATATGTCAATGCTTTTGCATTCTTTCGGAAATGTAGCTGGGTAATTATGTCATTGACATCGGTGAGCCACTGTCAATATGTGACATATTGAAATCGCGTTTGAATTTGCGCTTGTTTTTTGCTTTCACTTTGCAATCGCGCGAACTGTGTATAGAGGGCGACAGCACTGATTGGTGAGTGATGATAATTTGCGCACCAATTCCTCTGACATCGTCTTATCAATCGTTAGCTTACTATGCAAACATGACAAGTGAAATCTCCCGCAGCAAGCTTAAACATGTGAGAGGTTGATCGCGCAGAGAATCGCTGAGCGTTATGTGAGTGCGTGTGTAAAAGCAGCAGGATATATATTTTAGCTCTGCTGAGCCAAATAAGACAGGTCAGGGTGAAGAAGTGACAGCCAAAGAAAAGCTTACCACAAAACGGAAAAGTTATGACAAATCAGACTATAAGGCAAAAAGAAAGTGCAGCTTTATGGTTTCATGGACAAAAGAATTTCTGTGGCTGCAATATGACGAGCTAAATAACCAGGTCTACACATTAGTGGTCCGCAGGTGCGCATTCGCTGTCAAAATAAAAAACGCACACAAGATAAGAAGTTGCAACGCGTGTTTGCATACATAAGATTTTCAGGAGGAGGACAGACATTTGTTTAGAACTCTTAAAGATGTTGAAGAAGCAAGCTCCTTTAAGCAATTACTGTGATGTTCCTCCACCTCCAAAGAAATGTCAGGAGTCCGAACCACAAAAGAAGCGCGTATTCTCGGAAAAGTGGTTGCAGGAGGTGAGCTGGCTTCAAACAAATGATGAACGCACAGACAGGTGGTGCAGAATGTGCCGTGAAAATTTAATAAATGACAAATTAATAAAAAGGCATCAACATTTTTTTGTGTATCGAAAAAATATCGAACCGTGACACCAAAGTATCGAACCGAACCGAACCGTGAATTTTGTGTATCGTTACACCCCTACTAACTAGGTGTACCTAATAAAGTGTCTGCTCTCTATGTCATGCCTGTTTTAACCCTCACTGTTTCTGTGCCTTGTAGTGTACAAAGAAGATGTGGTGCGTCTGTGTGATCGGTCACTGAATCAGACTTCTTCCGATCCGTCCAGTCAGGACTGGAAGTCTGTTATCATACTGGTCCCTGTCCGGCTGGGAGGGGAGGCCCTCAATCCATCCTACATCGATTGTGTCAAGGTCTGTCAACCATCCAGTGCCTGACCCCACTTCCTAAAGGATTTTAATTGTCTAAACTCATATTAAAAATATTTGTGTTCATTCTCAGAACTTCCTGAAACTGGAATGCTGTATTGGAATAATCGGAGGCAAACCAAAACATTCGCTGTATTTCATTGGTTTCCAAGGTGAGGATTGCCAAAAACATACTCTGAAATTTTTTTTAAAAATCTTTTTGCATAAATCCAGCCAAAGCAAGGGCAGCTAGGGAAGAATTGACATTTTTTGCTGTTAGGCCCCCCTGCAACCCGTATTATTCTTGCAGTGGCGATGCAGGAGCCACACATTCTCTCAGGTGTGGATAATGACGCGCTGCTTTGGTGGGGAACTGCTACTTCTGCTTATCACGCTCTGCATTACTCTTCACGACACTTTACTCTTAGACTTTAACTTAGGATATCTAGAAGCATAAGTAAAATGTGCTTTTAAAAAGCTGATTGCTAACATGTTTAACTGCTACCTGACACTGGTTTAAAACCCTTAAGGCAAAAAAGCACATCCCAAATAAATCTTCACACTACAAATGGAAACTTCCTGTATGAACCATCACAAAGCCTCTCTGAAATTAAAAATATAAATTGGGCCTTTTGTATCAATGTCTAATATAATATTATACATATGTTTTGGTGGTTTGTTAAGGAAGTAGAGTTTGTAACTTACAGCTTTGGGCTTCCGTGGTAGTTGTTACAAAGGTCAGCAGGAACAAGCTGTCTGAATTATAAAAAGTATGAGAGACTGTTCATCATTTAACTATTTGATTTATTGTTTTATACTTGGATTCCTCTCTGTCTGGCAGATGAGCAGCTGCTGTATCTGGATCCTCACTACTGCCAGCCAGTGGTCGATGTCAGTCAAGTTAACTTCTCACTGGAGGTTTGCTGCCTTCTTCATTACTCTTCTCTTCTGTCTGTCTGGCTTTTATCTCCTTTTTTTCCCCTGGGATCATATCATATGACTTCAAACTCATTCACGGGTCATTAAAGATAACACGTCTGCTTAGTTGGCTCTGATCTGTTTATTGTATGACCCGTGTCTCCTTTTACCACTCTGCAGTCGTTCCACTGTAGCTCTCCTAAAAAGATGCCCTTCAACCGCATGGATCCGAGCTGCACCATCGGTTTCTACGCCAAGAACAAGAAGGACTTTGAGTCTCTGTGTTCTGCTGTCAGTGAGGTGAGTTTTTACAACCTCCTCACATTTTTGTGGCTCTGATTTAATTTATACAACATACTAGAAATGAGCAGCGTTTTTTTTTTTTTTTCTTTCGTGGAGATAAATCTGTTCTGTTTCTGACAGTTAAATATGTTTGAGTTGGTTTGGAGGAAAAAAAAAAAGCAATATTAAGCCATCACCTTCGGCTCCAGAACGCTGAATAATCATCTTGCTGTTTTCATTTCTGCACAGATACAATTTCAATAGCTAAAGTTGCATGAATTTTTCAAGCAAACATTTCCGATTTCATTTTTTCTGAGTTGAGGTCAAAACATGAGAATTGGCTGCTTTTCTTTGTAATGCCTAACAGTCAGTTGAATACGAGAGCAAATGTAGAAAGCGAGTGCTACACAATCAAATGCAGGTACTGTATGTAGATCTTCATATTCCATTCAAATAATATATGTGCTAAGGATGTAATTGGTTTGTTTGGGCTTTTGCATTAAAATTATTACAACTTTCACCATTGCTAGAGCTTGTCCCAGTCTTGAAGTGTTCTCGGTAATTCATGCAGTAATTTAAATATAATAAATTGGGAGATATCATTATGATAGTTTGAAGAAGAAAAATGTCAAAAACTGTTTTTTTCCCCCTCTTTTTCTCTGCGTGTGATATATTCTGTTTTGTTTTTAAGATTATCTGCTTTAACTGGACTTTGTTGTCCTTCCAGGCTCTGTCATCGTCGAAGGAGAAGTATCCTGTCTTCACCTTTGTGGAGGGCCACAGTCAGGATTATGGACTTGAGGGTCACAGCAGCAATCACAGTGGACCTCCAGCTCATATCCTGCCTCCAGGAAGACTAGGCAGAAGCAACAACAGAAGAAGCAGTGAAGAGTTTGTCTTCCTGTAAAGCTCTGAGGACGATGCTCTCCCATCTGTAGGGGGCAGAAGTGGACACTCGATTGCCTTTAAAAGACTTGATTCTGTCGATGCTGCAGCTGCAAGGCGGGCACAACTCTTTTGTGCTTTGTCTTCCTCACTGGTCAACACGGCTGCTGTCATCACCTCTGTGTGGGTGGCATTATAAGCTAACAGGCATTAGTGACTACTGGCTGGAGCACTGCTTTACCTGACGAAGGTCACTTCAAAATGGATAGAAACGTTTTAAAGTACTTGAAATGTTCTTGGTTCATTTTATCAGATGACGAAAGAAAAAAAAAAAGCCTCAGTGGTGTCTGCATCATCTTTAATTGGCTCACTCGTCAGCTGCCTGATATTGTTCATGACTTGTATTATATCACATTCCCTCTGCTGAATATTTTTTTTTAATTTTTATTCTTTAAATTAATTTATCAGATTTAAGAATGTGTGTTTTGTGTGCGAGTGAGTGTTTTGTTTGTGTAATTTATTTGTCTTTTAAATTGTGTTTAGGATTATGCCGTGTCGCATCCCAGAGAAATTTCAGATTCTTCCACGAGCGTCTTGAACAGCTGTAAATTCATTTTTAGACCTCGTGGTCTCAAGCCCATGCACTTTCAGCTCTGACTCTTTATTCATTAAGGATACGAAAATCTGCAAGAAATCTGCTGTTACATTGTTCCTGCTGCTTAAAGAACTAAAGGTCAGGTATAAAGAAAAACAATGCCTAAAGTTGGAGATGACTTTTGTATTTTTGCCTGTCAAACTGTGGCTTAAATCATTCCCGCTATACTATTATATAAACATGTTTGCAAAGTAAAACACCCAGCTCTTACTTATGTACGTGTTCTAGATTTTACCTTGCACCGCCAAGGTAATGAGACAAACCGAAGCTGAATGGAGATCTTTTTTTTTTTAAATTTATTTTGTTGTTTGCTTGATTTTCAGACTTCTGCTGCAGTGTCTCTGTGTTTTTGTTTGTCCCCTTTTTCTGTAAGAGCTACTACTGCAAGTTGCACTACTACTGTTATTGAGTTTATTGTCCTGATTAAACTTCAGACACTGGAATTACAGTACATGTTACTGTGTTTTGTGTGTAGATTTGAACTGCAGGTATATACGCTGTCAAAGGAACGAGAGCGATGGGAAATGATCGATTCAATGTTCTGTAGTTAGCAGGGTCAGAGCAAATATGCTTGTTGTAAAGTTTATGCAGCAAATGCTGAAATAACATGTGGCATATAATTTCATTACTCACACCTTGTTAATACCATGTTGGAGCCCTCAACAAGGTGCTGGAAACATTCCTGAGATTGTTGTCCATATTGACATGATTGCATCATACAGTTAATGCAGATTTGTAGGTTTTGAATCTCTTGTTCCACCACATTTCAAAGATGTTGGACTTTGAAGGCGATATGAGTACAGTGACTTTATCATCAGTTCTGAGATGGTTTGTGACATGGTGCATTATCCTGTAGGAAGCAGCCATCAGAAGATGGGTACACTGTGACCTGCAACAACACCAAGGCAGGCTGTGACATTTAAATAATATATGATAAATGTCCACCACATCATTACGCCACCATGACACCATTTATGGTATTTTAAATTGTGGGGGAAAAACAAGCATGCAGTATGTATTTTTTATTTTGTTTTTTTGTGCTTTACAGAATCGAGACTAAATTTAAAAAACGGGACAAACGCAATGAATGAAAAGTGCAAAAACCTCACAATAAATTCTCAAAATTAAAAATGCCAAATGTGCACTGCACAGAGGCAGAAAACGGTGTATTTTGGTTGTGTGTGTTGCTTTTCAAGGTTGCAGTTATTAAGTCGCGTGATTCTAACACCTGCGTTCACAGCCACCGTTCACGATTTCACTGTTGTGGGTGAAATCTAGCCACAGGTTATCTCGACATTTAATATTCCACGATTATTTTGGATTTTCAAACAAGAATTCAATGTTGATGCACGCCAAGTACAGGTTTGCCGTCTCTGCGCACGCATGCGCGATGCCGTGCGGCCGTGACTAGACATTCGGTCATAGGAGCTGTGGAGGGGGGCGCTCGAGCCACGTCGGTGAAAGAAATCAACGCTTGCAGGCAGATTACAAAGAGGGTGAGTAGGCTAATTGCGACAACTGCTGCATCTTCCTTCATCACCCGCAAATATCAGCTCGGGAGCGCAGAAATCCACCCAGGACTGCCAATCCTGTTGATGCGGGTAGGTCTGTCGCACAAGCACAGTCCGCCATTCCCCTTTTTTATATTTAACGAGACACCCTTTCATGCCAGAGTGAAAAGATTCTCAGCAGCACGGGCTCTTGTGCATAATTTACTGTATTTCCCCGTCTTCAGCTCAAGTTCAGTGGTAGACCCGGCAGCTGTAATTGCATACGCGCGCAACGGGTGATTTGGTGCAGCGCAGCTGGCGAGCAGAGAGTCTACATCTGATAGGCTGGACAAAAATTCACCCCTCTCCCGCAAAGATTGTGCACCCTCATCATTTATTAGAAATGCAGCTGAAGTCATATTCAGACTTTATTGCCATGATTTTTTATTTGTCCAAACCAAAACCTTATTACTTCCTTCTTAGATAAGTAATTGGTGCATATTTCATTGCCCTCTTACTGAAATTTGTCATTTCTCTTCCTTCTCTCAGGTCCCTCCTGCTCATCCAGGAGCAGGAGATCCCGGGCGATCATGTCAACACCTGATCCCCCCATGGGAGGCACCCCTCGCCCTGGTCCCTCCCCTGGTCCGGGTCCTTCTCCTGGGGCTATGCTTGGCCCCAGCCCCGGACCCTCCCCAGGCTCCTCTCACAGTATGATGGGCCCCAGCCCTGGTCCTCCCTCCTCTGGACACTCCCAGCCAGGGCCCTCTGGATATGGCCCGGACAGCATGCACCCTCTGCATAAAGTAAGGGCATTCAGGCAGCAGTCCCAGTGAGACGCTCTAATGCTCCTCGTGTTTCCGTCCTTTAGGGAACCACAGTTTGTCAGCAATTACTTTTTAAACCTCATTGCTACAGATTTACAGTGACTCTTAAACAGAAAGGATTTAAACATTAATTTCACTTGCTTAAGAATGAAGTGTAGATGATGCACATGTACAGCAAATCATTCAAGCATTTTCATCTTCAGATTTCCATCTTCATTTAAATTTGATGTTTTCATCATGCTTAATTTTGCTCTTTGTAGTTATTAGATCTAAATATCAGTATAATGTTAACAGACACACATATTATCTAATATTTATTCACTAAATAAATTATTAACTACTAGCTAAGCTTGAAGGGGAATGTATCAGAAATATTTAACCTAAGAAAACCATTGATTTGTCCCAGTGATTACGGGTACGTGATTTATTTCAGTGTTTTTTTCTAAACATTATTATTCACTGAGAGTTGAAAACTTGATATGCACTAAGCAGAACCTCTACCTGTGAACCATATCAATGCTCCTCTTCCATATTTGACCCAAAAATTGAACATGTTTGACTTGACATTGGTTAACTGCTCTTACTCTACATGTTTTTTTTTTTTTCATATAACTACGCTTCTGCTTACTTAAGTTTTGCCTTTGGTATTTGCTTTTTAACTCAGTGAAACTTCTGCAAATCCTCTGCAATGGCGACTTTTGTTCAAACTGATAGTGTTTAACTTCAGCACTGTCTGATTCCTCCCACAGCCCATGGAGGGTTTGCACGAGAAAAGCTTGAGTGAGGAGAGCCGTTTAAGTCAGATGAAGGGACTGTCAGTGAGACAGGGCGGGCACAGTGGTATGGGCCCCCCACCCAGTCCTCTAGACCAACACTCACAAGGTAGGCATGTTACCTAAACCATTCTTAAGCAATTTGCTTAATTCCTACATTGCGTAAGACATGTGACGGCTTTTAAGCATGACTTAACGGCAGTGGTGTGACTATGTGTCCTGACTGGCTCAGAGGGGAGTGTCTCTGTTGTCTCCAGCTGTAACATGAACCATGAAAACCTTTTCACTGTTTCATTTATGAAATACTGAATGATATACAACTGTCATGGCTCAGTCTAGCGCAGACAAAGACAGCCTGCTCTGTGCTGGAAGGATGGGATATAGACAGGCTTAACGTGGTGAATCACAGTTAACAATCTCCTGGAAATAATCATAACAATAATAATAATCCGGGATTTGATCAAATTTAGACAATAATTTATTGTTTGTTAGAGTTTGCCTCAGGTTTGGTACGATGATAAGTTTTGTGTTTTGTGCTTGGCTTGAAGACTGTAAGATTATTATCAAATTTTCCTTTGAGGACCCGTAGAGAGTGATTCTCTTTACCTGCCTGCCTTTTTCTCTGTGTATTCCAGGCTACCACTCTCCATTAGGTGGCTCTGATCACTCAAGTCCCATCCCTTCAAATGGTCCCCCCTCTGGGCCCCTTATGCCCTCATCATCTTCCTCCTCTTCCTCTGGTGGTCCTGGCTCTGCCTCTACACCATTAGATGGCTCCAGTGGAGATCAGCACATTTTGGGTCCTAATAACCGACCCGTCCCTCCAGGCAGTTCTGGACCAGGCCCAAGCCCTGGACCCAGTCTTGGCCCCAGTGTCCCTAGCCTTGGTCCTGGCCTTGATACCAGCGGCCCTGCGGGACCTGGAGGTCCTGGTGGTCCAACTCCCTTTAACCAGAACCAGCTTCACCAACTTAGAGCCCAGATCATGGCTTATAAGATGCTAGCACGGGGACAGCCCCTCCCAGACCACCTTCAAATAGCTGTCCAAGGAAAGAGGCCGATGCCAGGGATGCAGCAGCCCATGCCTAGTCTGGCTCCCGGAGCTGGAGGAGGGCCAGGAGGTGGTCCAACAGGACCAGGGCCAGGGCCAATGGGCTCAGGCTACAGCCGAGGTCACGGTGAGCAAGCATGAGGAATGTCTGAAATAGCAGTACTGTTTCTTATAACCTGAGGGCTAATACATAGAAGACTAATTCACACCTCCACTTTAAGTCTTCCTCAGCGTTTCATAAATCTCCCACAGTATTGTTTCTAAAATCTTAACAAGGCCTTGTTATGGATATCATCCGTATTCAATCTGCATTCTTTGATTTCTTAGGAATGATGGGTCCAAATATGCCTCCCCCCGGCCCATCAGGAACCCCAGTTGGGATGCAGGGTCAAAATACTAATGGACCTCCCAAGTCATGGCCCGAAGGTATGTGGTGCTGCTATAAGACCTTGTGAAAACTGACTGTTTTTAGTTTTTAGTGTTAAAACGGCTGACTAAGTGCTGATAGAAGAGTTGAACTATGCTGTCATACAGTGTTAGTTCTGCTATAATTCCTAATTTTCCTTTAGACGTTCATCATTTTGTGTAGACCACAGTGACATCCTGACTTTTTCTACTTTTCCTCACTACACTTTCCTCCAGGCCCCATGGTGAACGCAGCAGCCCCCTCCAACGCTCCACAAAAACTCATCCCCCCTCAGCCCACTGGCCGGCCATCTCCTGCTCCCCCTTCAGTTCCGCCGGCTGCCTCCCCAGTGATGCCCCCACAGACCCAGTCTCCCGGCCAGCCTGCGCAGCCTACTCCCATGATGCCTTACCATGCCAAGCAGAACCGCATTACACCCATTCAGAAACCCTGTGGCCTCGACCCCGTGGAGATACTGCAGGAGAGGGAGTACAGGTAATCAAGTCTTTTGGGGGATGCGCTATCCTCTGTCCCATTTATTTATCTGTTGAACAAAATAGCTAAATTGAGCTTTAGTTATCTGACTCTTAAGGGTTGTGTTAATTTATACTGCACCATAATCAGTACATATATTTAGAGATGGCCTACTTTACTTTGTTTTAAAACTTTTAAAGCATATAATATTTACCACAAGCTTTTTCTTGTATATTTTCTATCTTATGTTTATAATATAGTACAAAAAAATCAAAAGTACAAAACAATACATCATTTTTTGCATCGACATTTGGAAGCAAATCTTCTGTCAAGGCCAGTTTTGCTGTTTTTTTCCACACCAGAATTGAATAATTTCTTCCTTTTCCACTTTACCTTGCCTTTCCACCAAATTCCCACAAATTTGGCTCGACTCTTTCTATGTAATACTTTTTAAAGATGTCGGCACTCCACCGGCAAAGTTCTCGACTCCAACACCTCAAACACTTCACACAGTTGCAAAGTGATTTTGTTTTTGTCCTGGTTTCAATGCACCCCTCTCTCTGAAGGGAACTTTGGTTTTCTAGTGCTTATTTAGTTGTATGGCACAATGTTAGTGTTAGCATACTTCTACACACCTAGACTAAAGGCTGTTAATATCTCAGTAGTACCTTTTCTCTTCTGTGTGCTATGGTAGTTGTGGTTTTGTCTAGACTAAAAAGTCTTTCCTTTTTAACCTTATTGATATGTTTGAGGGACTTTGATATTTCATAATTCTCACCATCAGCTCCTGCACAAAAAACCTTTTTTTCTGGGATATAACTACTTGTTGTACCTGCTTCTTCAGGTTACAAGCTCGTATAACCCATCGCATTGCTGAGCTAGAGAATCTACCGGGTTCTCTGGCTGGTGATTTACGAACCAAAGCCACCATAGAGCTCAAAGCCCTGCGACTACTTAACTTCCAGAGACAGGTATGCACTACAGTCACATCCTCACCTTGAACCTTAACAGTAATGCATCGTTGGCAGTTATGGTGAATCAGAGACCATTACGGTTTGTGTGTGTGTTTTCAGTGTGGATGGTTCTGCTGGTGAGTTTACATTTTCTGTGTGTTTTCTATTGTGTCTCTCTATAAAAGCTGCGTCAAGAGGTGGTGGTGTGTATGCGCCGTGACACAGCTCTAGAGACCGCCCTTGATGCCAAGGCCTACAAGCGAAGCAAGCGACAGTCTCTCCGCGAAGCCCGCATCACAGAGAAACTGGAGAAACAGCAGAAGATTGAACAAGAACGCAAACGTAGACAAAAACATCAGGTTGAGCCCAAACTTCGAGGTTAACTCTGATATTTTTTTAAAGTTTTGCTTCTCACTGATAATCTCTTTCTGTCCTTCATCCAATCTAAACAAAGGAGTACCTCAACAGCATCCTTCAGCACGCCAAAGACTTCAAGGAGTACCACCGTTCGATCACAGGCAAAATCCAGAAACTGACCAAAGCTGTGGCCACCTACCACGCCAACACCGAGCGGGAGCAGAAGAAGGAGAATGAGCGTATTGAGAAAGAGAGGATGAGGAGGCTCATGGTAAAAAGAAGAAACTATAATATCACTTAATGCCCATCACAAACGTAGCAGTACACAAATCCCTCCTACACATTGTACCATTTTTTTTACCCAGGCTGAGGATGAGGAGGGCTATCGCAAACTCATCGACCAGAAGAAGGATAAGCGCTTGGCCTACCTGCTGCAGCAGACCGACGAGTACGTTGCAAACCTCACAGAGCTGGTCCGAGCCCACAAAGCTGCACAGGCCCTCAAGGAGAAGAAAAAGAAGAAAAAGAAAAAGAAGAAGGTACACAGACAAACACAGACACTCCACTGTAAAGTCTGAGTAACACTGATTTTTTTTTCTGATTATGTTCTGTCGCGTATAACCTGATTACTTATTTTTCCCTTATGTTGCAGGTGGAGAATGCAGAGGGTCAGACTCCTGCTTTGGGTCCTGATGGAGAGGTGAGCAAATGCAGAAGCCTTAATGAAGACTGTAGAGATAAAGACATGGTACAGGAGTTGAAGCTGCAGTTTTAAGTCACTGTTCACTGCGGGGAATCATTTCTTCAGTTCGATTCTCATCGGGCACAAACGGCACTGACATCACATGACATGGTAACCCGCAACAGGAGACCAAACAAAAGCCTTTTGCTACTCGGAAAACAAGCAAAATATCACCCACTATTTGACTGAGCACAATGATAAACACCTGGACTTTATCACAACAAGAAAGCAAAGTGGTTTCGCTGTAAAAAAGATTTATAGAGCACGTGTTGTACTGAATTACAAATAATTGGGAATTTTCTTGATACTGTGAACTTGTTTGTTTGATCAAATAGCTGCAGCGCCAGTGATTAACCATCTGAATCTCTGTCAGCATTTAAAGTCTTAAACAAACCCTCTCTACTCCTGCAGCCTCTGGATGAGACGAGTCAGATGAGTGACCTGCCGGTAAAGGTCATCCACGTGGACAGTGGGAATATCCTGACAGGGGTGGACGCTCCCAAAGCTGGACAGCTGGAAACTTGGCTGGAGATGAACCCTGGGTGAGTCTGGATGCAAAGAGGAAGGAACTTGTGTATGCAAATGTTTATAGAAAAGACATATAAATGTTTTAATGCAATTGCCCAGAGAGATGATGTTTACGGGTTATTAGTTTGTCCGCACGTCTCATACTGAACACAGTCTCTTAGGTAGATCTTAAGACAAACATTCAGGATCAAGGATAGAGGGATCATTCTTTGATGTTTGAGGGTATGGTGATATCACACAGGCTGTTGGGTGTAATTCATTTCAAATTCATTAAAACTGTAATTACATTACAATTGCAATTATGTCGTTACATTACAAAGGTTCTTCAGTTGACTCCACACTTTTCATAGAAAAAAAACCCAGCAAAAAAGCATCAAACTGGCCTGTCTTTTGTTCTTTTCTTTTGTTAGCTGATTTCAGTTCATGTGCAGTGATCTACAGCTTTTGAGGAGTATAGATATGCGTATTACTTTTATTTTTAATGCACCAAAGGACAAAAAACATCTGGTGAAAAGCTATGTCCAGGACAGACAAAACACACAGCACAGAAAACACCTTTAGTTAAGGGGTGGAAGAGCAGTGTGTTATCTCGTGGCAAGAAGGTCCTGGGTTTGAATTCGCTGGCTGGCTGGAGCCTTCTTGTGTAGAGTTTGCATGTTCTCCCTGTTGGTGCTTTCTGGGTACATGACATTCACGTTAGTTTTACTGGTGGTTCTAAATTGGCCTTAGGTGTTAATTTGAGTATGAATAGTTGTCTGTCTCAGTATATGTCTGTGAAGGTTCTCAGTCATCCAGGTCATCGTAGTCAAAGGAGCTTGCAAAGAAAAGCGTCTGGACTTTAAGTTGCTTGAAGACGTTTCACCTCTCATCCGAGAAGCTTCTTCAGTTCTAAGGTCAAATGGTGGAGAGTCCCAGATATAAACCTAGTGGGAGTATCCCCCCAAAGTGGGACAAAAGGACCCCCTGATGATCCTCTAATCACCTGAGCCAAGGTGTGAAAATGGGTGTGGGTCCCAATCAGTCAGTGTTTCGGGTGAGTTCATTGTGAAACCTGGCCCCACCTTATCATGTGATTTCCTGAGGTCAGATGGCCCAGGATGTGAGTGGGCGTTAAGGCGTCTGGGGAGGGAACTCAAAACTGGATTATAGATGGCAGACAGTTGGTGTCGTAAACCACCGCCTCTGTTCAAAGATGGTCGCTCACAGTGGACATAGATGGCTTCTTTCACTCCTCTTTCAAACCATCTGACCTCTCTGTCCAAAATGTGAACATTGGCATCCTCGAAAGAGTGACCTTTGTCCTTTAGATGCAGATGGACAGCTGAGTCTTGTCCTGTGGAGGTGGCTCTTCTATGTTGTGCCATGCGTTTGTGAAGTGGTTGTTTGGTCTCTCCGATGTAGAGGTCTGGGCATTCCCCGCTGCACTGTACAGCATACATCACATTGTTGACTGTGTTTAGGAGTTTTGTCTTTCGGGTGAACAAGTTTTTGTCTGAGTGTGTTGCTGGGTCTGAAATGCACTGGGATGTCATGCTTGGAGAAGACTCTCCTGACATCAACTGTCTGCCATCTATAATCCAGTTTTGAGTTCCCTCCCCAGACGCCTTAACGCCCACTCACATCCTGGGCCATCTGACCTCAGGAAATCACATGATGAGGTGGGGCCAGGTTTCACAATGAGCTCACCCGAAACCCTGGCTGATTGGGACCCACACCCATTTTCACACCTTGGCTCATGTGATTAGAGGATCATTTGTCCCTCTTTGGGGGGATACTCCCACTGGTTTTAAATCTGGGACTCTCTGCCATTTAACCTTAGAACTGAAGAAGCTTCTCAGATGAGAGGTGAAACGTCTTCAAGCAACTTAAAAGAAGTCCAGACGCTTTTCTTTGCAAGCTCCTTTGACTCTGTCTCAGTATGTTAGCCCTGCAAGAGACTGGTGATCTGTCCAATTGTTCAAAATTTCACACAACTGCCTCATAAAAAACGAACCACATACTAACTGTACAAGTGATTAGCATTATCATTAACTTAAAATGACACAGCTGAGCATAACGACACCCGCAGCACAGATAGAGATTGAGCTTTACGGATGATTAAATCATTTGGAGAAATTTAGTTTTTAACAAAATAGTCTCATATATACATTTCTGCCCCACTTATTCAAAATGTTCAAGAACAGCAACATCTCCTCTTTTCATTATTTGTCATTCAGCGGTTTTGTCGTTCCCTGGCAGAGCTACTTTCAGCGTTAAAGGACAATATCAAGGGACAAATTTTTTCAAAGTGTATTTATGTAAATTTGTCCAGATATGAGGTGGCTCCCCGCTCAGACAGTGAAGACAGCGAGGAGGAGGAAGAGGAGGAGGTTGGTTTAAATTTTTTTTAATTTTTTTTGTGAGATGTGTTTGAAGCCACTTCATATTTGTTCATCCAGTGGGAGTTAAAAGCAACTTTTAGTTCACGTGCTGTCTCTCAGGAGGAAGAAGAGGAGCCTCAGCCTTCGGCAGCTCCAGTAGAGGACAAGATGAAGATTACAGACCCAGACAGTGAAGATGTGTCAGAGGTGGACGTCCGACACATCATTGAGTGAGTTCATGTAACGTTCATTTTTGTGCAACGTATGTGCTGTTTAAATACAGCGAATTCCACCAAATGTCATTAATTTTGTGACTGATTAAGACTTTACGTGTCATTTTACAGAAATGCTAAACAGGACGTGGATGATGAGTATAGCGGTGCAGCGTTTGCTCGAGGACTCCAGTCGTATTACTCTGTGGCTCACGCTGTCACAGAGAAGGTGGAGAAACAGTCCAGCTTGTTGATAAATGGGCAGCTTAAACAGTATCAGGTGAACACGCACAAGCAAGTACATGAAGCACTGACAAATCCTGCAGTTCAGACATTTTACATCTGGATATTGTTTATACTTCATCAGAATCAGAATACTTTAATAATCCCAAAGGAAATTATGCACTTACTCTGCTTCTTCTTCTGGTTGTTGCCATATTAATTAAACACATAGAGACATTAAAAGGCGAATAAATTTGAAGGTTGCCATAATTCAGTGGTTTTCAGGCTTTTTATTGCAAAATGCAGTGGGGGAAATAATTATTTTATCCTCTGCTGAATTTGCAAGTTTGCTGACTTACAAAGAAACGCTCTTTCTTACAAAGAAAGGTAGGATTGTCAAATTAATTTGACGCGGAGGGGTAGTGGGCAGTGGGGTTAGGTTAATTGATCAGTCTAAATTGCCCATAGGTGTGAATGCGGGAGTGAATGTGAGTGCGAATGGTTGTTTGTCTCTGTGTGTTAGCCCTGCGACAGACTGGCCGCCTGTCCAGGGTATACCCCGCCTCTCGCCCTATGATAGCTGGGATAGGGTCCAGCGCCCCCTGCAACCCTGAAAAGGATAGGTGGAAGCAAATGGATGGATGGAAGGGGTAGAATTTTTTAATATAGGCTTTTCTATTTTCCATCCGTCTATCTATTCTCTTTAGCTTATCTTTATCAGGGTGGGGGGTGGGGGGGGGGCAGCTGTCATAGGGTCTATTGGGGGGGGCTAACGTTTTCTATTTTATTGTTTCATAATTTTTTTTGACTATTTCCACTACTTATCTATTATTTTTGCCTTTTCTGTTAGCCTTTCTCCTCAAATTTGTTCAGACCCAATTAATTCTTTATTTAATTTATAGTAAATCTTTTTGTTGAGCCATCTGTCCAGCATGCACTCAAAAACTACTATAGGTGTACCCCCGTAGATTCTTATACCATTGCCATCAATATTCTATTTATTTCAATAAAATAAGTATTTCTTTAATGCCCACATTAATGTTTTCTTATTTTCTTGGGATGTTTTTTTTACGATTTTCTATGTGAATGTCCTTTTTGGCAGATTCTTAAAAAGTAGGACTTGACATTGAAGTGGGACATCACAGGAAACAGACTCTCTCAGATTTCAAAGCAGTAATAAATACCCCCCCCTTCTTTTTTTTGCCTTTCAGATTAAAGGTTTGGAGTGGCTGGTTTCTCTTTACAACAACAACCTGAATGGGATCCTGGCCGATGAGATGGGTCTGGGAAAAACCATCCAGACTATCGCTCTCATCACATACCTCATGGAGCACAAACGGCTCAACGGACCCTACCTCATCATTGTACCTCTTTCGTGAGCTCGCACGCTTTTGCTATGACAGTGTTTCAGTCCTGCACAGCACTTAAATAAAGAAGAATGTAATAAATTGTTTAACTACACGTAAGCTGTCTCTCATTGACAGAACTCTTTCTAACTGGGTGTATGAGTTTGACAAATGGGCGCCATCAGTCGTTAAAGTGTCTTACAAGGTAACACAAAAATGGGTGTGCCTGTCTTTATCTTAAAATCTTCTAAAGAATTATTGAGATATTGAACCTTTTTTTTTTAGGGGTCTCCTGCTGCTAGAAGAGCGTTTGTCCCTCAGCTGCGTAGTGGCAAGTTTAATGTTTTGCTCACCACTTATGAGTACATCATCAAGGACAAACAAGTACTGGCCAAGGTGAGTTTGACTGCACGGACAAACACAGACTCAAGGAAATGAGCGAACACATTGAGGCTGTGATGGCATAGATCCTTTATAGATTAAAAACATTTGTTTCTTTTCATACCTTATTTATCATACTTCTGTTTTACTTAAGGTGTTTGTGTCTTTGGCTCCTTAAATCCCCCCAAATCCTCTAAAAGTTTTTGAGTCTGGCCAATCTGACCTCCCCCTGCATCTCAGTGCTCTCTCTCCTAGGTCCTGCAACACACTGACACGACCTGTAATCCACGTCTCCCACTGTCCTCTGTGACCATCATGCTGCTATGCACTCATGTAGTCATATAGGGTTCCTGACTGTGCTCACAGGTGGGTGTTGCGCTTCAGGCAAGACTTTCCCATGTGGTGGTTACAGGTACTAGCCTGGGACTGGGCCAACTTGAGTCATCAGGACAAAGTGGACAAAAAAAAATCCTCCTTTTACGCACTTTCAGTTATTGGTTGGTGTGGCTGGACAGGAGCAGTGATACAGGGTATTGGCACCGTGGTTTCGCCCACATGTGATCCTCTTCTCTCCTTCAGATCCGTTGGAAGTACATGATTGTAGACGAAGGCCACCGCATGAAAAACCACCACTGTAAACTGACCCAGGTCCTGAACACCCATTACCTTGCTCCGCGGCGAGTCTTGCTGACGGGGACGCCGCTGCAGAACAAACTTCCTGAGCTGTGGGCGCTGCTCAATTTCCTCTTGCCCACTATCTTCAAGTGCTGCAGCACCTTCGAACAGTGGTTTAACGCCCCTTTCGCTATGACTGGAGAGAAGGTGTGCAGAAATATAGGAAGAGTTTTGAGGTTACAGCAGGGGTCTGTTTTGCTAACTAAGAGTGTGAACTGTCTCTTTCTTCCACTTCAGGTGGACCTTAATGAAGAGGAGACAATTCTGATTATTCGTCGTCTCCATAAAGTGCTACGGCCCTTCCTGTTACGGAGGTTGAAGAAGGAGGTGGAGGCACAGCTTCCAGAAAAGGCATGTTTCACACGCACTGTAAAGGCAACATCCCGTTTAAGCAGCTCTTGTTTTCTTTGGCATCATTTCTTGAGGAGACGTATAGAAAATGAAGTTTTTCTGTTCCAATGTTGTGCATGCATGCTTAATGGAAACACATGTTTTTCTCCTATCCCTCAGGTGGAGTATGTGATCAAGTGTGACATGTCTTCTCTTCAGAGAGTCCTCTACAGGCATATGCAGGCCAAGGGGGTCCTGCTCACTGATGGATCAGAGAAAGACAAGAAGGTGAAGGAACACATAATTTGAAGTATTGTATTGTATTATGTCTGTGAAGGTTCTCAGTCATCCAGGTCATCGTAGTTGGAGCTTGGAAAGAAAGTCCAGACGCTTTTCTTTCCAAGCTCCTTAGACTGTATTGTATTATATTGTACACTCTCCTTCTGTCCCTTTTATTCTTGCTTGCTGTCTTCTTCATCGCTCTTGTGCACCATCCACTGCTTTGAATACTCTCTTCACTTCAGTTATTATGCTTTTACGTTACCGTGCTTTGAACTAATGTTGGTAAAAAAAAACAGCTATCTTAAGAATGTTGGATTTTTTTTTTTGCATGTACTTCAAGTCCACGCCCCACACTTCCCAGTTATTAGCAGTAAAAACATTTTTATCATATCATATGGTCAATAGGGTAAAGGGGGCACGAAGACACTGATGAACACCATCATGCAGCTGAGGAAGATCTGCAATCACCCTTATATGTTTCAGCAAATAGAGGTAACACTGACGAGCCCGACACATAAATACTTTGTCTGTAGTTATTTGCCTGTGTTTATCAGTCCTGCTTTTATCGTCAGAGGTTCTCTTTACTATTATAATAAAGAGAATTTCTGAGGACGAGAGCAGCCATTTCTGACTTCTGTTTGATGTGTCAGTGAGCTAACGGTCATCAAAATCAAGCCACAGTTGAACTGAAATATTTGGTTGTACATTGTGTTTGTAGGAATCCTTCTCTGAACATTTAGGATTCTCTGGTGGGATAGTTCAGGGGTAAGTACTGCTTCCTCTTTAGGTCCTGATCTCAAACACACACAAACAAACTGCAGCCTTTGTAAAAAAAATATCCTCCTTTCGCTCCCTCAGACCTGACCTGTATCGGGCATCAGGAAAGTTTGAGGTGCTGGATCGAATTCTGCCAAAGCTGAGAGCCACAAACCACAAAGTGCTGCTTTTCTGTCAGATGACCTCACTCATGACCATCATGGAGGACTACTTTGCCTACCGTAACTTCAAATACCTGCGTCTGGATGGTGAGACACTGATCTGTATGCGTATCAGTTCTTGTTGTCCCCTTTTTATTTGTTTCCCTTTGGTTTATCTTTTTTGTGAATTATTGCCTGCATTTCCTCTTATTTCCCACCTTCATACCTCTCAGGCACAACAAAGGCTGAGGATAGAGGAATGTTACTGAAGACATTCAATGACCCAGAGTCAGAGTACTTTATTTTTCTCCTGAGCACAAGGGCTGGAGGCCTCGGCCTCAATCTGCAGTCTGCCGACACTGTAGTTATTTTTGACTCCGACTGGAACCCACATCAGGTGTGATGCATATTTATATTGATTTTTTTTAAAAATCAAATCAGCATTCAAGCTCATATCAGCTTTGATTTGCCTTTTTTTTCGCACTTAGAGGCTGAAGATAAAAGTCCAGGGTCTGTCCTCAGAATACTGGGGAAGATATTTAGGTTTCAGTATTTAATATTGTAGTGTTCACAGTTTATTGACAGTGAAAGCAGAAATGGCAAGGTTTGGCCTCCACAGCTTAACTTTCTTTATCTTTCTCTCCTACCCAGGACTTGCAGGCACAGGACAGAGCTCACCGCATTGGTCAGCAAAATGAGGTACGCGTGCTACGTCTCTGTACAGTCAACAGTGTCGAGGAGAAAATTCTGGCAGCGGCCAAATACAAACTAAATGTGGATCAAAAAGTTATCCAGGCCGGCATGTTCGACCAGAAGTCTTCCAGCCACGAGCGCAGGGCCTTTTTGCAGGCCATCCTGGAGCACGAGGAGCAAGACGAGGTCTGGGGTCAAGACGTGTGCCTACACATGAATGTGTGTGCGTGCATCGCCAACACACAATTTAAAGAGTGTGTTTTCCTCTGCTCTACCTGCCATTGTGTGTCTGCTGTATTCAGGAGGAGGATGAGGTGCCAGATGACGAGACGGTCAACCAGATGATTGCTAGGAGCGAAGAGGAGTTCGAGCTGTTCATGGTGAGTTTCTGTGTGTTTGAATGTGAGATAGAGATTCAACCGCGCAATAATATTGTGTCCCCACATCTTTCCCTGTGTTTTCCTCTTCTTGCTTCCGTAGCGTATGGACCTGGACCGACGCCGCGAGGAGGCTCGTAACCCACGACGAAAACCACGGCTGATGGAGGAGGACGAGCTGCCCACGTGGATCATGAAGGACGATGCTGAGGTTGAGCGACTTACCTGTGAGGAAGAAGAGGAGAAAATGTTTGGCCGAGGTTCCCGACAACGGAAGGAAGTGGACTACAGCGATTCGCTGACTGAGAAGCAGTGGCTCAAGGTGCGCCTGAGACAAAGATTTCAGGATATAAATTGGCTTCTAAACTAACTGGCTTTCTGGAGGAAAAGGCAAATTTGTGGGGGGGTTTAATTTTAACACTTATATGCTAATCTCTCACTCTGTATCTTTCCCTGTTCAGGCAATAGAGGAAGGCACACTGGAGGAGATGGAGGAAGAGGTGCGGCACAAAAAGACGACCCGCAAGAGGAAGCGAGACCGTGACCTGGATCTCCCTGGTCCCTCCTCTTCCATAGGGGGACGTGGACGGGGGGATAAAGATGATGACGGGAAGAGGCAGAGGAAGAGGGGACGGCCACCTGTCGAAAAACTCTCACCGAATCCTCCCACCCTCACAAAGAAGATGAAGAAAATTGTGGACGCTGTCATCAAATACAAAGACAGGTAGCAGAAATTGTGATTGTGGCAAATATGAAGATTTTTTTTCAGTCATTTTAGTCAATTTAGAAAGAAAGTTCAACACTGCCAGGCTTTCTTTGTGTCATGAGAAAGGGGTAAAAACCCCAGATTGTAGACCCCATGATGTCATGAAGTGATTTCATGAATGCTGAGACTGAAGATTATGCCAAATGTATATAATGATAAGAGGATCTGATAGCAGTTGTTAGGTTTGGTCTTCAGGAAGACCAAGTGGCAGTTTATATTTTGACTGGACTAAACACATTCACGTGTCTGGGGTGGCAAAAAACCCTGTAACACTTTTAATAAATAGCCAACAGCAAATTCGCTTTGAGAGCTATGATTCGTTGGATTGATATTGCGCACTTTCAGATATTTGGTCTCGTGATAATAATGTCATGTCCTGCAGCGCCAGTGGGCGTCAGCTGAGCGAGGTGTTCATCCAGCTGCCGTCTCGAAAAGAGCTGCCCGAGTACTACGAACTCATCCGCAAGCCGGTAGACTTCAGGAAGATCAAGGTAAGATTAAATAGAGAATAAATACATTAGTAGCATGTTTTCATTCCTGCAGCAGAGCACATTAAAAAAAACATGTTTAAAGGTTAACAGACTCGCTTGGTGTGTTATTCTCTCGCTTACATACCCAATGTTTGTGCTGCGTCTTCAATGCTAGGAGAGGATTCGAAGTCATCGCTACCGCAGTCTGGGTGACCTGGAGAGAGACGTCATGCTGCTCTTCCAGAATGCTCAGACCTTCAACCTGGAGGGGTCGCTGGTGAGACAGATGTGCTGTATAGAAAAACACCTGCTGTTTTATTTGTTTTTTACTTGCACAACACAAATCTGAATCAGAATTTGTGTTATTTAACTGGTACATATTAGTTCCTGTGGATGGATTACAGTTGAAAGTGAAGCCTGATTAAAGCTGACGAAAGCAAACACTCTGAGGTCGCATTAAGGCATAAAAGACCTCATCGGAAAACTCATCATGCACGGCAATATATCAGACATTTAATTACCAGTTGCTGATAAATGATTTATGTTTAAATGATGTGTTGAGGCTGAATGCTTTACCCTGGAGCCACATGATCATAATCAGCATCTGCTCGCTGTGTTTATGAGCAGATATACGAGGACTCCATCGTTCTACAGTCGGTGTTCACCAGCTTGAGGCAAAAGATCGAGAAAGAGGAGGAAAGTGAGGGAGAGGAGAGTGAAGAAGAGGAGGAAGAGCAGGAGGAAGGATCAGAGTCCGAATGTGAGCATGCCTGTGCATTTCGTGCATAAAGAGGAGAAACTGTTCAAGTGTATTTGACTGTGTCCTAACTGATTTAGATTGAGTTTGTCCTTTTATGTCCTCTGGCAAACATCTCAAAATGACAACATGTTCTTTCCATGTGTGTTGATTTCCAGCCCGTTCAGTGAAGGTGAAAATCCGTCTGAGCAGGAAGGATAAAGGTGGAGATCGAGGGAAGGGACGCAGCAGACGGACGGGACGCACCAGAGCAAAGCCGGTCGTCAGTGATGATGACTCTGAGGATGAGCAGGAAGAGGTAACTCAGTGTGTGTGCTGATGTAACCTTGTGAAAAGCAGGATTTTAGTAGAAAATTGAGACAAAGGAATACAAAAGGAGAGCTCATGTAGAAACGCAAAACAGAGCACAAAAAGCTGTTTTTTTTTGTCATTTTCCTTTAAACGTTGCAAGCATTTGTGTGGGGAATTCTTATGGGATTGATAGTTTTTTGCTCAGTGCAGGTAGAGGCACAAATATACACGTTTTGTTTTTTTGTTTCTTAGTTTGCAGGATATCTCAGGAAACCTGTAAAATGTGTGAAACTAGAAGTCTTCTCCAGTCAAATAAAACATATCTCTGTTTCCTTTTTTCAGGAGCGCTCCCCAAGTGCCACCGATGAGGAGGCCTGAACTGTACTGTGAATTAGGAGAGAAGGGTGTATAAAGGGATATCCCACCAAATCAATCAACACTTCTAAAGTAATAAAACATGCCTCAGTCCACTCCATCCACCCTCAGTCAAATATGTTCGAGAGACGTCGAAGAAGAGGAGTTTCTTTCTGTACATTTGCAAAGACATGTGATCATCAGATGGCTCCATATACCATAAAATATATGTTGCACAGGGAGTGTTGAGATATTTGTATACAGATATAATCTAATTACTGCTTCATTGGTGACAACTATGAAGAGAATAGCACACAAAAAACACAACAGTAAAATATGCTGTGTCAGCAAACCATGAGGCGGTAATGTAAAGGTGTATTCTGATAAACAAGAGAAAAGCTGCTGCCCACTACACAGAGCAGGACATGCATGTTTGTAATAAGCAAAGGTGGGAAAAGTTCCTTATTGTCATCTTTTTTTTAAGTAAAATGTGTAATTATAATTAAAAACAGATCTCTTCTTTAATTTTAGTGTACCAATATTTAAGACCTATTTCAGTAATTATCTAGATATTATATGTGATAACAGTGTAGAGATAACATGCTAGGAGTCTTCATCAGCCTGTCTTCAGATAAATGCCCCGAAGCTTTGTGTGAGGCAAATTCTAGTCTAATGGAAACATGTACTGCAATGTCACTTTATTTTAAAAGTTCCACTGTTTGGCATTTATTTAAAGCTATATATAAACATTTAATGTATATTTGTGACCAGTATAGTATGACTCAGCGTACCTATTTTTACTAATTTACTGTGATTATAACATCAAGATATTCTATTGATTTAGAGCTACGTTTGACTATACTGTCATGTCACAGTTATTAACAAATACATAAATCCAGCTATGTAACCATTAAGTGTTTGCATATGCTTATAAATGCCAAATATGGAGCTTCAAATGTTATCATCAAGACTATCATTATTAGACATTAAGTTTGATTTTTGGACAATCTGTCCTGATGTTTCACCTCTGCCTCACTTTGATGATGTTTTGTGACAACAGTCTCTGGACCTGCTGTGATTTCTGAGGTGTGTGTACATCACGTTTCTGACTGTTTCGGTTGGAAAGCCAGCCAGCTGTGTACGCAGGGTGTTTCCAGACTTCTCAGAAGCTCTTTAGCAACACACCACAGTTATTTGTCTGAGGTTTGATGGAGCTGAGGCCCAGTCACTCGTCACTACTTTACAGAATAAAAACACCCTACTTTACCTTGCTGCTGCTGCTTACCTGTCACACTTCCAGTATAAGCACTTACAACTGTTGATTGTAGAATTCAAGAATCACAAGGTTGTAATACATGAGTACTGTAACTTGTTCTTCTGTGGTTGTGTGGTGACTTTAGGATTTCAGAACAGTTTCATCTATTTCGGCACTTTTTCTGCTTTTAATTTTTAAGACAAAGGACCAGAGGGACGTCAGCTCCTCTCTGTTTGTGAATGCCTCACGGCCGTATGGTGTTGGATATACTGTATAGAGTATTTTCAGATTATAATGTCAATGCATGTATGTACAGCTTGCAAATTCAGTACTGTACTTATCTCATTACAGTAGGTAACCAGAGTGAACCAAAGCATTGGTGTTTGCATCTGTGTTGTGTTGTTTCATTGTGGCTAAAACTTGGAACAAAACAATAAATTATTGACAGTGTGTGATGTAGTGCCGTGGTTAAACGAGTCAAAATTAGTCCGTATGTTGGTAATTGATAGTTTGGGTCACTTTAACTAACATATAAGGGCTTGTTACATGGATCAGTTCAATTCGGTTTTATTTGCATAGCCCCATATAACATATATTAAAGGGGCTTAACAAGCATAACAAAAGAAAGCAGGATTAAGTGGTCTTTGCTCACTGGATAGCCCAGTTCTGTGTTCCTTGTAGTCTATGATTAACATTAAGGCATGTGTGGACTGTATTTTGTAAAGGTCAAAGTTCAGAACACTCAAGGCAAAATTCACAAGTAAAACACGAGTTTTTAATGTTGAAATGCCAAATACCAGCTGCTCGTCAGGCAATCAGCTATATTTATTATTTTTCTGACAACTTGAGCCCAGAAGGATAAACGCCAGTAAGTTCGTCTGAGTTAAAGGTTTTGGGGGTATTTACATGTCTCAGTTGACATTCTTTAAATCCTATGTCTACAAACTAAAAGCGCTACGGCAGTAGTTTTCATTTCAGCAGATTTTTAACTTCAGACCAAAACAAACCTGCTGTTAGGATCAACTGTAAGGTGTAATGACTCCACTTCATCACTAGTAGGAGGTCTCATACAAGTAGAACAGTAAAATCACACCTATGCCCTTTAGGTCTGTCAGTTTTCTTAAGCCTGATACACCCATTGAGCTTTCTTCAGTGAGTTTTAGATGCTGTTGTTTTTACCATGGCCAAAGCATCAAACATAATGTAAAATTAGCACTGTGTTGTAATAGTCCCACAGGCTTCTTAAGTGATTTTTTTTCTCTTTTTTAATTCCTAAACTATAAAATCAGGTGTCACAGGTGAGATGTGTGAGTTTTTTGGTTAAAACTGAAGCTCAGTGAGTTTAGTGTTGGTCAATAAGGGGAAGAGGGGAAAGTACAAGGATGAGTCAATATTCCTTCTTTGGCTCTCGGAGGAGGCGGACGCACTTTTTCTCCTCTCCCTTATCTTCCCTGCTTATGTCCTTGTCTAGTCTCGTGTTTTTTTTGTATTTTCTCTGGAACATTCTCTCACAGTCTGTTCTCTAAAACCTAAAAGAGGAATTATGGATTGGATCAACTGGTCCCTAAATGCAATTGACACCCCTTTCTCAACGAGAAGTTTGGGCTTGGGTGAGCCTGAGTGCTGAAGATATCTACCTACTCGGAACCATGGTAACAGGGTTCTGGCTGATCAGAGCTGGCTTGGCCCTGACTTATCGAAGAATTAAGGAAGCGGAACCGGCTGTTCAAACCCCCACAAGGCTGCCCGCTGGGATTGGAACGATGGGAGAGGCGTGAGTTTCTCAAAATGGGCTCATTGAGTCAGCACGGATAAGTTCTTGGAGAGGCTACGGCTGCTGTGAATACTCAGAATAAAATCTCTGACTGCAGACTGGATACATCTCGCAAGGGCTAGCCTGGAATAACATCTCGGGGAGGCTCCCTGCCGTGAGTTCTCAGAAATTGGCTCCTTGAGCACAAGAAATGACAACATCACGGAACGCAAGTATGGCGAAGCTCGCGGCTCTCCAACGGGAGATTGAGAGACCAGTGTTGGACCGTAGAACTGCTTTGAAATTCATATGAGCTGTTCGCACTAAAGTAAAAAATACCATCACTTATGCGGATACCCCTTTGGCACCAGCTGCAAGGCCGGAGCAGAACAACAACACCCTGATAACGACTGTGTTTAGTCTGTTCCTTGCCATTCCATGCAAGGCCACCTGGGTTGACTGGAAGACCGTTTACTTAGCCTGGCAGGGCGAAGGACACTGTCTCAGCTGAACTATGGACACGCAAACACATACATATACTGATACTGATAAGCACTCACTGACGCATCACCCTCCCTACCCCGGATCCAATGCCACCTCCAACGCTTACCTCCCCTCTGGGTCAGTTGGAGGCGCAGTTGAAAGATTGCAGCGGTCCCAGATCAGATGTACACACTGGAACTCTTTCCCATGTTGCTTGTCTGTGTTTATTGTGCTATGGTGTGTTGATATCTGTGCATTCCTGTATTATCCTTCTGTGTTACACATTTAAATGTTTTTTTTCCTCTCGCTACCTAGCCTGACCTGTCTCCCCAATGTGATGTTTGTGTATTGTATGTACGGTTGGCAAGGTCTGTCATCTCGGTTGTGGGCAAAAGACCTGCAACTGACAAATAAAGGCTGTCTCATCATCATCATTTCCAGGAACCTTTACCCTTACACAACCCTTACCCCTAAAGCAACTTAAAATTAGCTGTTACATGTAACATCTGCTGAGAGGGGAGCTGAGCTGTTTTTCACCTGGTTCTGCTCTGATGACTCAAACTGTTTAAGTATGTGTGTATTTTGCTTTATTTTTCTTGTATAATTTCATTACATTGTGAGTTTTTGTCTAAATTCATTAGTTTTTATGCTGTTTAAAAAAACGAAAACCCAGCATTATGCCAGGTTTATTTTAGAAATGGACTGATCTGATATTACGTATTGGTATCGGTCCGATACTGATCTAAATTACTGGATCGGATATGGGAGAGAAATAGAAAATGTAATCCGATCCGAAGTATCACAAAATCACCTCACAAAACGCGCTACTTGGCGTAACCCAGCTCGGGGCATCGGAGCAGTATGTGTCACGTAATACAGCTGCTGTGTTCTGCGAGACCTGTCGGCGGGCTGTTGGAGCATTTGGCACCTTGCTACATGCTTCCTGACTGCGGTATTTCATTTTGGCGAAAACTATACAAGAGAAGTAAAGCAAGTGTGTAAGTTCATCCCTGAATGTTTGCATAGTATTTCCACGTTAAGCTTAACAACTGATATATTGAGCCACAGCTGGACTGGTCATCGGAGTTCCATATTGAGGTGAAAAGGAAGCGATTTGTCCCATACTTCAGCTAGAATTAAAAATAGACACAAAGCTGGAGTTATTCTGTCCTTGCTGCACATCTACTTCTCTCATTCGCTCCCCCTTCCTCTCCTGTTATGACTTCAAACATGAAACTGATCATTGATCAGCTGATCGGCTTTTCTGCCGCAAGTCCCGTCTTTCTTGTTTATTTATCGCCCACTTTGTGCTAGAAAGAGGAGACCAGCTCATAAACAACAGCAGCACGTTTAAGCTTGATCAGCTGTTGTTAGAATGTATTTGATATTACTTTCTAGTATCAGCTGATGTTTGCTGGAGCCACAGCTGTAAAAGCTGCTGGTCATGATATCTGTTTGGATATGTGGTGAGAGGGAAACATGAAGATGAAACCAGGAGATGTCCTTACTGAATCATCAGAGCTGAGCAGGTGATGGTGAAACAGGTTTACCTTTTAGGTGACACGAATGAGTTGAAGGGAAGTTATGAACTGTTTCCGAGAGACAAAAAACACCAGGATCCTTTTTTACACTGCTGACTGCTGGTAACTGTGCAGGGGCGGTCTAGCAAAGTTTTGCCAGGGGGGCCATGTAGGGCTTTAACAGGGAAATGGGGACACAAAGAAATACTTTTCTTTGTTATGTTATTTGAAAACTTTGAATAAATAATTATCTGAATCTTACAACAAAAGTGGTCATCTGATTAAATGTATAGAAATCCATTAGTGTATATAGTAAGTAATAAGTCATATATACACCTTAGTAAGCTATAGTACTTTTTCCTTTGGGGAGGTACCATCTGTGCAGTCTGCAATTCTGTTGAAGAAAGCTGTTGAATCTATTTAATTATTGTAGAAAAATAATTGATTTCTGTGCATTTGTCTTACACTTGCATTAAATTAAGGTTGATTACATCGATTACGCATCATGAGGTGGAGGGTGGGGTGGTGGTTCCCTAATATTTTTGCTGGGAGTTGGCAACCCTTTTAGTTAGGTTGCTTAATATTTCCACTAAGTACTCTTTAAAATACCAGAAAATACCAGAATAGGGGGGATCGTGTAGGTTTAAATTTAGTAGATTGATTAGTGTTGCTGAACTATAAAATGTTTTGGGTGCAGTATATTTTTTGCATACAGGTATGACAGAATAGCTTCAGTCTCTTGTTTTTTAAAACTTGATTATGAACTTATACAAAATGCAGCAACATATTTATAAAAAACATTTTTATTGATTACAAAATATCGGATTCATATTGGTATCGGCAGATATCCAAATTTATGATATCGGAATCGGTATTGGACATTAAAAAGTGGTATCGTGCAATCTCTAGTTTATTTATATAACTCGAATTCATAACAGCAGATACCTCAATGCTCTTCATACTGTGACGTAAAGAATTGGACAAACTACAACAATCAAGCCAGCCAATGTGAGCAAGCACTTTGTGAAAGTGGGAAGGGAAAAAAACTCCCTTTTCTCTGGTAGAACCAGGCTCAAGGAAGGGCCAGCTGCGATCAGTGCGGGGAAAAGAAGAAAGACAAGAGAAAAGTAGATGGAACAAAACACAGATGAAGGGAAACAGACAGAAAAGAAAGATGTAATGAAATGCTGGAGTGAAGAAGTGCCGAGTGCAACCCTCAGCAGAATGAGTGAGTAGCAGCTTGATTTATGAGCTCAAAGGTCAACCGGAGAGGCAGTCTGTTTCTCAAATTCAAACAAAACAAACTTGTGAAACTCTGTTTTACCAGCGTGTTGTAATAGTGAGTGTAGCAGAATCTCTAATCCAGCTGCCAGGAGGAGTGATTGAGGGAGCAGTGCCAGCTGAGGAAAGTGACGTGAGTGTTGTTACTCCATGTGGGAAACAGTTAATAAATCATCAGTTGTTTCCAAAATGCATCAAATGTCTGTAATTCATGCGAAGCAAGAGTGGCTAACCAATGGCACCTGGAACTGCTCTCCGAGTGGTGCGGGGAGGGTATGATGGTATCACCTGCGCCGTTGTCACCAATTTCCAGCTTCATTTTGCATAAAACGATAGAAGCAGATGACACCCCCCCCCCCCCCCCCCCCCCCCCCCCCCCCCACCAGTCCTTCATGTAGATGCATCTACAGACAGTGTGTTGATGCATCTGTCTATCAGGGGACAGAGCAAAACAAATCTACCACTTCAGCCTCCTAAAAGCAAGTAAGGATGTGGAGCCTGTTTCTCTGGTGAGCGCCGTGAACGACAGAGATGAGTTGGGGCCGCAGGTTCCAAATCTCAGCCATCTCCTTTCTGAGGACCATCTCTCACTGGTCCAGAGGCCAGATGATACCAAGTTGTAGCTTTGCTATTGGGTGTTATTCCTTAGCTAGGTAATACAAATCTCATACAACGTTACAATGACTGTGTGATGGTACAATCTTACTCACACGAGAAAAGGGTGACTCTGAAAGGACTGAATGCAATGGTAGAGATGGAGCTAACGGAAGAGTCGCAGAGTGCCTGGTGTTGCCCTGTTGTTATTATTGTGAACTAGCTTGGGTGTCACACCTAGTGCTTCAAGTCGACAATCTTCTGGACTTGTTGGGCACTGCTTGTTTTTTAATGACTCCGGATTTAACAAATGGCTACTGGTAGATTCCCTTCTCTCCAAAGTTAATGACAAAAACCTCTTTTGCACCTCCACATGGTGTTTACCAATTTGTCACATTTCCTTACTTACTTAGGCTTACTTAGTGCCCCAGCCACCTTCCAACACCTCCCAGAGAAGATACCCTGTCTCCATAGTACTGCCTGAATAATGTGATCGTCCATATCATCACCTGAGCGGATACTCTAGAAGAGTGAATGTTTACCTCTGATTATAAAAGAAAAAGTAATTTTTACTCTCGGGGGTGTTGTTGCTAATGTAGAAAAACATTCTTTTATATTTTGCCTATTAGCCTGTGTTACAGCAATAACTCTTCTTGCCAATAAAAAAAAAACTTGTTTCCAAAAGCTCATTTTAATTCTGTGAGCAACATTATGAAACTTACAGGTATATTTATTGGTATTTGTCAGAGTTTACACACACACAGAGAGAGAGAGAGAGAGAGAGAGAGAGAGCTGGGATTGGTGCAACACTCATGTGACTGAGGCTCTCTATATAGTTTTGCTCACAGTCATCTTTTTATTCTTGTCAAAGAAAAAGAAAAAGAAGATAAAAGACGACATGTCTAAGATTTGTAAGGGACTCGCAGGACTGTCTGCTTGCTGGTGTCTTTTGACACTTGTTCATTGTTCGTCTGAAACTGGTAAGAAATTGAACTTTTCACCAACTCTTTCTTTCCTCCTGTGTTGTAGTAGATTTGATTTGCTTCATTAAAACATATGCAGAAAGGAGAAGTGTGATAAAACTACATGTGCAATAAAACCAAGAGTACATCTGTTTACATGCAAAAAAGAAAAAAGCTTTCCCTCTAGGACAGATGTTTGTCTGTAAGTCGGAAACACACTCAGACTTTTTAATTTCAAGTTGTAAACTGCTGCATGAACTACTGCTGAACTACTTTAACCAGCTTGGCTTTTATAGTGTCAAATAGTTTTATGGGGAACAGTTATATTTGGCACAGTTTAGCTTCATACCCACACACTGTTGTCTTCTTCTTTCAGCTGCTTCTTTTATCAGCCCCCCTAGCAGATCATCAGCCTTCACCTTATCCTACCTCCTCTATCACACAAACCCTCTGCATGTCTTCCTTTACTACTTCCATGAATATTCTCTGTGGTCTTCCTCTTTTCCTCCTGCTTGGCAGCTGTACTTTCAACATCCTTTGTCCAGTATATCCACTATGCCTCTTCTGCACATGTCCAACACGTTACTACAAATGCTCAGCAAGGTATGAATGGAGAGATCATTGCTGATAACAAGCTGGTGATGTTAATTGTTAATTTGTCCTCACGGCACACTGGACTCCACTTGTGATTTGTGTAGTTGATAAATGCCACCTACATTTGCAGAATGGGAATTTGAGGTGAGTGCACCACCACAGGTGGATTTGTGATAGAAGTGATGATTGAGGTGATGGCACTGCATCGAGCCTGCTACATGTGGTATATCCCCGAGGACTCAGTGTGAAAAAGTGAAATATACTGCTCAATAAATAACTCAATAATTAATTAAATATTGAGCAATTGTGACTGTCCAGTCAGAAAGCATAAACCATTGTGAATTCTTTTCAGCTGCTTTGGTGTGAATGACTTCGGGGGAATAATTCTTTGTCCAAATACTTTATATTGAAGTCACTTTGATTAGTTCTAACATGAGACACAGTGTCAATAACTTAATTTGTTAATTTCCTGAGTGAAGCAATAACTAAATTTCCTTTGTTAACATGTTTTGGGTTTTTTTACACCGCTGTTTGTCTGAACTTCAGTGGCCTTCAGTTGTAATTTTTTCCCCCGTGTGTATTTTTCAGTCATTCATTAACTGCACAGTGTTAAGGAACGGCTGTGTGCAGACAGGAATAGGACCCAAAGTGCAGACTCCGGAGACAAAACTTAAACTCAAACCGCTTTAATCTTAAACTCAAATATAACATAACTGGAAATATCAAAATAAACTTACACCGAAGGACCGAAAAACACACAGCTAAATAAACGGTAGATCGCGACAATGACAAACTGAAACACAGGGCTTAAATACATAGAGGGAGAAATCAGGGAATGGACAACAGGAGGGAAACACAGCTGGGGCAAATCAGAACTGACGAGACAAGGAAGCGTAAACTGAACACACTGAGATGAGACAGAAACCTTCAAAGTAAAACAGGAAACACAAAACACAGACTGAACAAAAGACACAGACTCACATGCAGGCACTACAACAGAGGGAACAGAGACGTGGGACCAGGGCAGACACAGACTGGACACGGGGATACAGCAGACAGGGGAGACAGCAACCAAGGATTACACAGAGACAAACCATAAGACATGACTCACGAAAACCCAAAGACTAGAAATTATAAATAATATAATAAACTCAAAAGCCCTGGGTCAACGACCCAGGCATCCTAACACACAGTGATAACAATTTTTAGGAGGAATGATTACAGGTTTTAACATGGCCAATAAAGTCTGAGCTTATTGATGAGTGCTGATAAGAGGATCTGGTGATATTGAATGTAAACCAGGGTGGCAGTTTGTCCTCACGTCACACTGAACTCCAGTTGTGATTTTTGTCTTTCACAGATGCAGCCTACATATGCAACGCCAATCAGTTTAAGTGTGGAAATGGGAGGTGCATCACCCGCAGGTGGATTTGTGATGGAAGTGATGATTGTGGTGATGGAACTGATGAGCTGCCCGCTAGCTGCGGTATGTTATCACATAATAGCTACACTTTACACTTGGGATTCTTGAGTTTTTTTATGCTTGACTGATCAATTTCTTGATAATTCTTTAATATTTAGAAAACAATAAAAACACAGCAAGTCCACTAACTTACAATTCAAATGAAAAATATTTAGTTTTGGATCAAACTGTCACCACAGTGAATCAGAAACACATTAACAAAGTCAAATGATTGTTAAGCTTTATGAGATAATAGCAACAAGCTGTGTCTCTCTGTGGTCACGTGAAATGAGTCATGCTTGATGTTTCTCTCCTCAGGAGTCAAAATCTGTTGGGATTCGCAGTTCAACTGTAGCAATCCCATGAACCAGTGCATACCAAAAGACTGGCAATGTGACGGCAAAGCCGACTGTACTAACGGCGCTGATGAGAAAAACTGCAGTGAGTTTTCTACCAGAGCCGAGTTTTTCTAGACCTCAAAGTTCATGCTAAAGCATCCACAAACAAGACACGACTAACTGAAAGTGTTTTTGGCAAGAATGAATTTTGTTCATTGTATAATATTAATATTTCAAAAGGGATTTGAAGAACAGACTTCTTCAAATCTGTTTTGAAGAAGTCTGTTCTTCAAACAATACAATTCCTACTGTATCTTTGGGCACCTTGTTACCTGCATTTTGACACAAAAATAGATCATTTCTTCTTTTTAATCAGAGATCAGCATCAAGTCATTTAAACTTCTGGGAAATTGATCTGGTCAGTTAAGTAGCAGAGGGGCTGTTTTATCCGTTTCAGCTGCTTTGGTACTAATGAAAGCTACAACATGTTGGGACATGGTTTAGCAGTTGATAACTATGTGAACCATTGTGTCGCAGAGAAATGGCACTGTGGATGAAAAGCTGACTATAACAGCAGTGCATTGCAATATAATTACCAGTGAGGTTACATAAGAAAGCTTAGTAACTGATGCGAAAAACTAGACTTGACTGGGATTGTGTGCTTTTTACCTGTAGATTACAGTAGGAAAAAATTAGTTAATATAAGTTAAAAAATGTATTTTAAAAGTGTTATTGTTGATGTGTTTTCCACCTTTATACCCATATTAACTCCTATTTCCCTCTCTTATCACATTACAGCGGCCAGGCCGTGTGGAGATCGTGAGTTTCGTTGTGCCAATGGCCAGTGCATATCCAAGAGCTTTGTTTGTGACAACGACAACGACTGCTCAGATGGCTCAGATGAGGTTTCCTGTTCCAAAACCAACTGTAGCCCTCACTCCTTCCAGTGCAACAACTCAGTGTGCGTGCCTGCGTTGTGGATCTGCGATGGAGACATTGACTGCACCGATGGGTCTGATGAGTGGCCCGAGAACTGTGGAAGAAAGCCAGAGAAGACGCCTCGCTGCAGACCTCACGAGTTCCAGTGTGCAAATGGGGACTGTATCCCTGGCAACTGGAAGTGTGACGGAGGGTTCGACTGCCGGGATTATTCGGACGAGGCTAACTGCAGTGAGTTTTTAAAAATGTCTTTATAGTTACCATTAAAGCCAACCTGCACATTACATTTTTAATGGAGACTGACAGTAAATATTTTCTGGAGGTATTATGTTTCTTCTTATTCTAATCTCATTCTCTCGACGATGGGTCTGATGAGTGGCCAGAGAATGGCTCAGTAACTGATAAATGCCAAACTCATGAGTTCCAGTGTGTGAATGGGGGTTGTATCCATGGCAACTGGAAGTGTGATGGAAAGTTTGACTGCCAGGATCATTCAGATGAGACTAACTGCAGTGAGCTTTTTTTTTACTTTTTAAACAATTCCTACTGTATCTTCAGGCACCTTGTTGCCTGCATTTTGACACAAAAACAGATCATTTCTTCCTTTTAATCAGAGTACAGCATGAAGTCATTTAAACTTCTGGGAAATTGATCTGGTCAGTTAAGTAACAGAGGGGCTGTTTTATCCGTTTCCGCTTTGGTGTGAAAGAAATTAAAAACAGGTGCACTAGAGGGACAACACTGAACTCCTCCAAAAAAGGAATGGTTTCACAAGTGAAGCCCACTGACATTTTTCACTCCTCATCTGTTCTGACTGTTTTTTCACTAGCTTTGGATTTGGTTAGGGTCAGGTGGTGCGAATGTCTCTGACTAAACAATCAGAAACAGACTACACGAGGATGGCCAAGGACACAGCATCCTCTAGTGCAGCGGTTTTTGCACCACGGGTTGGTTCATGTCCGATGTTATTTTCACAGACTGGCCTTTCAGATGTCACTGATAAATACTACAAAATAAAACCAGTACCGGTACCCCCCCAAAAAAGCAGATTTATTCATAACACACGGAAAAAGACCCAGGTAAACTGAGTTAACGATAAAAACGATAGAAAAATAATGATAAAAAGTACCGGTCTGTGGCCCAGGGGTTGGGGACCACTTCTCTAGTGGACCCTGTGTTCAATCCCACCATAGAGTCTGATTGTCATTGGAATACTAGAATTGTCAGGTCCACCATTTGTGTCCTGTGCTTCTCACAGATGATACCAGCCTCACCCTGAGAGTATGTGGCAGATTTAAAAGAGTGTTGAGCCAATGAGAACATTAACCTGCCTGTATGGTGTCTCAGAAGTTTGGTGGTTGGTCACTGATGGTCTGGGTGGGCATATCCATGAAGGGATGCACAGACCACAAACTTGGCAATGGCACCCTGCCTCTCTTGAGGCATCACAATGGAATCCTTGGTCTTTTTGTCAGAGTAAGGGTTGACAGTGGGTCAGACCATGGACACCACTGCTGTGGGGTCCTGGTGCATGCCTGGCCTCATGCGGTGATAGTAAACAGACAGATCCTGGATGATGAAGGAATTGATACCACTGACTGGCCCCCATGTTCACCTGACCTAAATCTTATAGAACAGCTCTGGAGATATTATGATTCAGTTCATCCAACACAGCCATACTGCACCTCTGACTGACCAGGAGCTGAGTGATGCCCTGGTCCAGATCTGTGAGGAGATACCAGATGACATCAGTCATCTCATTAATAGCATGTCCCGATGTTGTCAGGCACCATACAAGAAGTGGTGCTTGCTAAAGAGCAGACTTACTAAAGATGCGGTGTTAGATTAAATAAATGTTTTTTATGTGTCACGTATCTAAATATTACTGATCATTGATTGTTATGTTCAGAAACGCATTAGCAAGGCTTCTGCATGTGAGTTTTCAGTTGGATAATCATCTTTTGTTCATGAATATTATTTAAAATATTTCTGCCTCTTTGTCTCTACAGGCAAAAACGAGTGTTTGACTGGAAATGGCGGATGCTCTCACCACTGCAACGATCTAAAGATTGGATACAACTGCTCATGCCCTGCTGGATACAGGTTAAAAGCAGACAACAAAACCTGTGAAGGTGAGAGAACAGACACATTTCTGCACCCTAACAAGCAGGCCATGGGTCATAAACATGTGATTTAAGAAAGTTTATTAGAAACTCCTTTTTTTAAGAATCCAAAGATGCCAAGTTCTTTCTTCTATTTGTTTGTTTGCAGACATTGATGAATGCACTGAGCCGGACACTTGCATTCAGATTTGCATCAACCTGCCAGGCAGCTACAAGTGTGATTGTGAAGAGGGCTATGAGATTGACCCTGCCACTAAGACCTGTATAAAAAAGTTAGATTTAAAAAGTTAATGCATTGGTATTCCATCCATCCATCTGCTTCCGCTTATCCTTTTCAGGGTCGCGGGGGGCGCTGGAGCCTATCCCAGCTGTCATAGGGCGAGAGGCAGGGTACACCCTGGACAGGTCACCAGTCTGTCACAGGGCTAACACACAGGGACAGACAACCATTCGCACTCTCATTCATTCGCACATTCACACCTAGTGACAATTTGGATTATCCAATTAACCTATCCCCACAAGCTGCATGTCTTTGGACGGTGGGAGGAAGCCGGAGTACCCGGAGGGAACCCACGCAAACACGCAAACTCCACACAGAAAGACCCCGGCCTGATGTTGGAATTGAACTCAGGACCTTCTTGCTGTGCGGCAACAGTGCCAACAGGAGGACACATGACCAAATCTTGGAATAAACATAACCATGTAACACTCACTGAGTTACAGAAAATATTTTAAATGTCAAACATGGGTCTTAAGGTCAAATATTGCCATCATAAGTTTCCCTATTAAAACATTAGCTTCCTTTAAATCAGTTACCTGTATTTTCTCATTCTTGGACAAATTGTAAATAATTCCTTACATAACCTGAAGTCTGTGCTTTACTCAGTGTTGTTTCACACCTTAAGGAAGTAAACACTGAAGGCCGACTGAGCTGTGTTTTAACACAGTCTTAAGCTCCTGCCTGACCTTCCGTATATCCTCTGGATATGAACAGAGCTGATGTTTCACCTCTGCCTCACTTTGATGATGTTTTGTGACAACAGTCTCTGGACCTGCTGTGATTTCTGAGGTGTGTGTACATCACGTGTTTCTGACTGTTTAGGTTGGAAAGCCAGCCAGCTGTGTACGCAGGGTGTTTCCAGACATCTCAGAAGCTCTTATTTGTCTGAGGTTCGATGGAGCTGAAGCCGAGTCACTCTCCACTACTTTACAGAATAAAAACCTTGCTGCTGCTGCTTACCTGTTACACTTCCAGTATGAGCACTTACAACTGCTGATTGTAGAATTCAGGAATCACAAGGTTGAAATACATGAGTACTGTAACTTGTTCTTCTGCTGATGTGTGGTGACTTTGGGACTTCAGAACAGTTTCATTATTTCGGCACTTTTTTGGTATTGGATATACTGCATAGAGTATTTTCAGATTATAATTTCAATGCACGGATGTACCGCTTGCAAAATCATTATAATTTATGGACACATAGCTAGTTACCTCTTCTACCACACATGTAGCGTAGTTTATATACACTCATCATGGGCATTAATGTCATGCTTGGACCCATTTTGCTTCCAGAAATGCTTCCATTCTTTATGGCATAAAGTCAACGAGATGCTGGAAGCATTCCTCTGAGATCTTGCTCCATGCTGATATCACTGTTTGGGGTTTCTAACCTAAACCGTGGCAGTGTCACACCGTTGATGCAGATTTGTCAGCTGCCCATCCATCCTGCAAATCAACCATGTCACCACATCCCACCGGTGCCTCATTGGATGATCTGGTAGCTGTGGAGACCATTTGAGTACTGTGAATGTAATAGAGGATTAACGGATGGTAAGTTTAAAACAGAAGGGAAACCCTTCTGACGGGAAGAGCAGTGGAGCAGCCAAGGGAAGTAGTAAATATAAACTCAAGTTGTTAAAACTATAATTTATTTACAAAAAAAAGCACTAAAATACTCTGGCCAGGCAGAAAAATGACATTAAAAACATTAAAAGCAGTTAAAACAATGCAGCTAAAATGCACTAGCCTCAGCCATGAAGATCAAGTCCCATAAGAGTCAAAATGGCGCAGAAACCAACAGGATCGTCGCCGTCCTGTCTGACTCTTCGTTCTGGTGTGGCAGGTTAATGATCAGGAGGGGCGGAGGAATGGGCATTTCCCCGGAACAAATCACATAACAAAACAAAAGCATGCAAAAACCCAACAAAATAAAACACTACACATTAAAAATAAATAAATAAATAAAAATCAAAGAATAAAACAAAACACTACATGCAAGGAAATAAAAATACTAAGTTAAACGTTGTCCATTCCACCCTGTGACATGAACTCATTGTCATGTTCAGGAAACCAGTTTGAAATGATCTAAACTGACACTCAGTTGATACTAAGGGGCCGAAAATATGGTGAGACATAGATTAGACATACTTTTAGATTAAAGGCATTTTTTCATTTGAGCTTTTAAACGACTTTCTTTTTATTTTAGTGTGAGGCTGTGTGAAGTTTAGATTATGCTGGACAAATAACTTTAAAGAATTATTTTCAATATAAACAACTACTCAGCATTATTGGCACATTTATCAGAACTGAAAAGTTAGTTGCTGATGATGTTACTCCATTAGATTGTATTCCTAATAGCTGGAGGCCAACAAGAAGAAATCCCAATAAGTGAGTTTGAGTCTAAAGTTTTGGAAGTATTTATAAGTTTTAGTCTTCTAAGTAAGAAACATCTCAGGGGAAACTATTTATTTCTTCCCTCCATGAAACACGTGGCAAGGTGTAATTATCCAATTTCACCACTAGGAGGAAGTCTCATACAAATAGAAGAAATATTTTAGGCTTGACCCAGTGAACTCACACTCATGCTCTTTAGATCTGTCAGTGATTTTAAGCCCATACACCCAAAGACCTTTCTTCAGTGAGTTAAAAAAAAAAATCCCAGAAGTACAAAATCAGGAGTCCTTCTGTTCATTTATACCTTTAATCCTCTTATTAATAATACCATGGTCAAAGCATCCAAGAGAATCTAAAAGTAGATGTTGTAACAGTCTCACTCCAAGTATGGTGATACCAGCAAATCAAAACAGAAACTCTTGCAGATGACAAACGGCACTGCTATTCCCCTAAAATGTATGTTTGCTCATGAATGTACAGTATGCCTAAGGAGATGTACACATCGCAGACTCCAGAAGGTCCACAGTGTTGATTCATAAGGATGAGAGGAGGAAGGGGACAAACTAGTTTTCCTTATTTCTAGAAACCCTTGGACTGCCCCTGCAGCAACTTAAAAGCAGCTGTTAACATCTGCGGAGGGAGGAGGGGCAGCAGCAGCAGTAGCAGTGGAAAAGTAATTCACACTAATTTTGGGCTTCTTTGCCACGACAAAGCAGTGAACATACACGTCACACAAACAGCACACATATCTGGTAACATGGACATATGTGTGTAATTTTATTTATATACTTTTCCTTGTATAATTTTAAATTATAATAAGAGTTTTTTGTCAGAAGAAGCTTGAAGTCCAAGTCCATGAAGAGTTCCCTTTAATGGCTTCACAATAACTTTTATACTTCTGCGTTTCTGTCAGCAATAAAATAATTTATTGCTCTAAAGGAAGTTCCACTGTGTTCACAGGCAGCACAGAGAAGTGCTGATTTTAAGCAGAATGTTGTATGATTTCAGAACCACAAATGTTCAGAGACAGACCTGAATTAGGGGAAGACTGTGAGTTGCGAAAATTTCACGCAACACTGACATAAAGACACACCCATGCTCTTGGAAAAAGTTGTGTAAGTGTGTGAGCATGTGTGTCTGTACTCTTCCGATTTCTGATTTGTTAGTTGTATTTTAACTGGAACCTGTTAGACATTAGCTGCTTTGCCATCACATCTGGCCTTCGGGCATCAGAGTGTGCACACGAATTACGTATGCATGTGCACACTTATCAGCTTTGTTGGCCTTGAGACACTCGTCATTTTCACAACTCAAGGCATTTAATGATGTGGTGTGTTTCTGACTGAGTCCAGTTCTCTCTTTAGTAGAAGAGCGTGAATAAGAATTCAAGGCTGCCTGAATTCACAGAGCAGGGAAGATTTATCTAGTAGGAACTAGTCCACTATTTATTCCATCTCTGGTATCTTCAACTATTAATATGTTTGCTAATGGAGGGAAGCAAAATATCAATTCAGGGTACGAATCAGTGATTGGCAATCAGGGTGTGAACACAGAGTACCAACACTGTCGAGAGGGAGATTTGGAGACACAGTAGTCATCAGGATAAGATGGAGAATGTTGGCAATATTTCAGAAAGCTGCTGATTAATTAGGACTGAGTGATGCTGGATAACATCCCCACTCTTATGTCAAAGAACAAGATCATGTTAATGGCAACAAGCAACGAGAAACGGCATATGGTTTATTTGCACCCATGCTTCCAGTCATGGTACCACTGTATGTTCCAAATCTATAACAACTGTATATAATGATAATATGTATTTGCTAGAAAAAAACATTTTCACTGACATTGTTCTGAAATAAAATAAAATAATGGCTTACTTCCATTTAGCAGTTTGAGGTCCAGGTGGGCCAGTGTCACACTAGAGTGGAACAGGTCCAACCTTGTTTCTGTTAACAGCAGTGGTGATACTGTGTTTGTATTACTGTTCACATTGCAAATAAAAAGGGGGGAAAATGGGGTTTGTAAGTCATTATTAAGGAGGCCTTTTAATGACTCACAGGCCTCTACGGAAGTAAGTAGAGTTGATGTTTGACTAAATGTACCGGCCATGATGTAGGCACTATTTAAAGTGTACACATGGTTTAAGAGCTGCGCCTCTGTGTGTGTTAGCAGTGTGTGTGGGGATGCCGGGAACCAGAATATGTAATCCAGCTGCTTTTTTTACATTCCAGGAATGCCTCCCACAGATTATTCCCTGCCCCTACAAGGAGCCAAGCCCAGCTCCTCCTCCCTCTTTCTTACTCTGGGAGCACTCACACACAGCACTTTAAAAACACTAAAACACTTTATCTGCCTGATTTGCCTTCTACATATGTATCATATCCATGTATTCTGAAGCAAAACTCTCTCTTCTTCATTGGCACTGATCTCTAACCTATTAAAAATGTGATTTTCGCCAAAACATGCTAGGAAAACCTGGAATCACTTTTCTGTATAACCAGACACTCAATTTTTAGGAGTTACATCAAGCAGCATTATGGGGAGGGACGAGGAGACAGTAATGTGGCAGACCACTTTTCCTGGCTGTAGAGGTTTTCCAGGGAAGAATCCATGAGGCGTCTGGCCCCCAGAGTATCTGACTGATTCCAGTAAATTGCAGCTTTTTCTGCAGCAAACAAAGTGCTTCACTTATAAAGCCAATATTTTGCTTTGCAAATGATCTGCCTGCGCTTGAAGATCGAACAGTGACTGTTGACACAAATAACCTGATATTTTGTATTTGCATAGACCTGGTTAATACAGTAAGCTAATGTATGGCAGTTTGTCAGAGTTAAAGCATCCCGACAATTCAAGGCATTATGATCAGGAGAGCGGCCAGGCTGCAGTGAAACTGATGGAGTACAAAGATATGTATTGTACATATCTGCACTGCATTCGGCCCATTATTATGAATTATTTATCATCATTTCATTTTGCTTTTTCAGTCATCTTTATGTTAGAATCATTCATAAATTGTCTGGTTAGTTTTTTAATATGGAATTGAGGTTGAATAAAAGGGTGGTGGTGGAGGGGGCTGAAAGCTGCACAACAACCACACTCTAAATGTGTGTGGCTCTCATCACTCTTCTTCTTCTTTCTTGCTACCATTTAACTCCACATGTTGTAGCACACTCTCACACTTGCTCTTTTTGTTGCCTTCATTTACCAAAGTGTTATCATCACAGTCAGTCTGACTGTAGTGAGACTGCATGTGGTATCTTTTGCGGCTTTTTTGTAAAGGATGCTATCAATGTGTTACAGATAGATACTTTATTGTGCAGTCAGAGTTTCCTCTTCCTTTCAGACACATTATACGTTCTAAAACACACACACACACACACACACACACACACACACACACACGAGGAAGCTATGCTTCTTCATGGAGGAGTGATGGAACCAGTAGGCTCCACCCCCAAGCAATCCTCAAGGCCAAATTCAAACATCACACCACTGGTTTGGCACCGCCCTCGTGCCAGCCTCATAGAAAATGGTCAGATGTGACACGGGCCCCATAATATATTTTGCTCACACTCGACTTTCACGGACCAGCACTGGGTGACTCTCCTCTGGGACTCTGTCTCCTCCGGAGTCTTTTTACGCACAGATACAGCCGCGAACTCTTCCTTCTTTTTTCACATCTGTGCGCACAGCTGACTTCTATTTTGTAGCTGACAATATAAGAAGAAACGGGACATGTTTGGGATTTGGAAGGGACTCGCCGGGCTGTCCGCTTGCTGGTGTCTGTTGATGCTTATTCATTGTTTGCCTCAAACAGGTAAGAAAATAGATTTCACGGTAACTGCATTTCCTTTCTCGTTTTTTTTTTTGTTTTTTTTTGTAATGAAAGGTGTAATAACCTGATTCTTTGTATCGGTATATAGCTGTGAAATATGTTCGATGTATCAGTATTTTGGTTGCTTTGTGGGCTTTTTGCTTGGTTTTTGTCGGTGTTATAGATTTAAATGTTGACGTCTTCCGCTGAATGACTCGGAGTAAAAATAATTCTAATTTTGAAAATGTTCTATGAATTCTGTGATTCATATACCTGCGATTAAAAAAATATACTTTGAGATATACAAGTCAATAATTTCGACGATGATTCCACAACGTGGTTTACGATTTCGGCATATATGAATGAATGTACGCACGGCGTTTTGATTGGTTCGTTTCGCTGTAAAATGAAACAGAACATCCAACCATGCTCGACTTGCCGGCCGGCTTTGAGTTTCGGGTGGGCGTGGCCCAAAAAGGCCGTTGTCAACGAATGGAGCTGGGAGGGGTGGAGGGTGCGGCTGAAAGACGAGGCTTCCTCCTTCCAGCGGGATGCAGGAAATTGGATGCAAGAAAGTCTGCATTTTTACTGTAGCTGCGCACATTTGTTGAAAAATATCTGAGGAAATAGCTTCGAAGTACTTTTACTGACTGCATAAAGAATGAGTTAATGTACATGTTAATGAACAGTTTGGACACTCAGAGGTTTCCAGGCCTCACAGAAGACAGGATGTAGCCTACGTTTTCCACTGTGACGCAAAATGGGGGAAACTGAGCCAGAAGAGACGCAGAAACCTTTGAATACAAATATGAACTAAAGAGAATTAACTGAACAAAGCAGATAATACAAAGGCGGTGTCGAAATTCGGATTAAACGGATATATTCCATAAATGGCTTAAATTGAATATTTAACACGATGAAACATTAACATTCATTAAAAAGGGAATGAACACCCCCTGCTTCATTAATCCTCCCTAAAATTTGTACTCTCTAACAAGAGCTTTTCAGATTTTCGCTTCCATTCATCATATTTGCTACTGTATGTATAGCTGTGCATGTCTGTGTGTATGTGTGTGTGTGTGTGTAATAAAAGCCTCCCTTTTCCTACATGGGAGAAGAAACCTTTACAATGCAGTGACTCACAAAAAGAGACACTTTATAGTCTTGCTAATTTATTATTTAGAAATACCTCCAGCTTTAGAGTATAGGAATCATTCACGCATTAACTTAGTCTTTACATAGGCTTAAAATACTGAAATTATTTGAAGGTTACAAAGTAAAGCATTGCAAGTTTCGCTCTTCTGCAGATGGCCACCTCATTATCAAGCCTTGCACTTGTTCAAAGCATGTTTCAATCTAACGTCATTCGAGCACATTACTGTCTTCATTTATCATGCAATGACTCTACTGGACTCAATAAAGTGCAGCTACATGACCGGACTAATCATCATAAATCCAGACCTAATGCACAAGTGAGTGCTGTCGGTCCTCGTGATGGATATCCATCCTGGTTATTAATTAACTGCTGGGTATATGATTGAATAAATAAAACCTTCTCTTTATGAAGGCCTCTGGTGTGTGTATATTGCAGACACGTACCACAGAAAGACAGCAATGCATTGTTAGAGAACAAAGTCTCATGTAGTCACAAGGGATGATTGTTATCACTCAGCATTGTGACTGATTGTGTAAAGCAAGTTTCTGCTGTCAGTCAAGCTTCAGTTTTACTACATTTTGAACTAAACCATAGCTGCCTGGCATGTGTTTAAGGTAGTGCCTGAATAGCCTTGTATGGTAGTGTTGTATGTGTGAGGTCTGGTGGCTTTGAAGGTTTATACTGTGGGTATAAATAGAAACTGGAGGGTGCACTTTCTCTTGCAGAAACAAAGTACGCTCTACCTGAGCTGTCTGACATCCTGTTCAAACTAGTAAACATACTGGCAGTTTGTGGTCTTAGGTTTTAAGGCTCTAGCTGTTGCATCTACAGCTATCTTTAAAATAGACTAGAGGTAGTTTTTGATACAGTAGTGATACTTCTGAACTTAGTTTTCAGATTATAAACTGACTAAAAGTGATAAAGATCAGTTTCTATTTAAACTGCAGTGTTCACAAATTTGCTTTATGACATGTTATGAACAAAGTGGCAAACGAGGCCACGAACCGTTGGGGAATTTCTGAACATTGAGGTCTAAAAATGTCAAAACACAAAACAGAGAGAACTTACCAGTATATCACTGTCATCAGCCAGGTGCAAACTTTACTTTTGTCTCTGAGAAAGACTTACGGTAATGAGTTCATGGAAACCTCATTTTACTTAGCAGTCTTAATGAGAGACTAAAGAGGCTTGTGGGAAACATTAGCAGTGGAAAATGAAAACATAGGCTTGGGAAGTTTATATTTTCCACCCTTGGGGACGAGATTGAAAGTTTAAAGATCGGGAAGAAGAAGCTTTTAACCTGCTTTGGTTCCTCCTTTTTTCAGTGGATTCAATTTAAATGGCTGCTTCATAAAGGGGAAATGAGTGAGAGTTCTTAGTTTGCTGTAGATGTAAACTGAGCACTAATAATGTGCTCTGTGTGCGTTAGTTCTGTAGTATGTTTTGGAAAGTCTGTTCCTGGAACCTCTGCTGGCTGTTTGCCAGGCTTCATCCTACGTTTGTGTCAGAAGTGGACATGCAGAGCGTTTTTCCCCCCCCCCTTTAAGGGAAACTCAGACTCAACTAAATGTTGCTAAAATAGCAAGACAAGAAATACAGTACATTTCTCAATTCAATTACTTTTCACAGTGCCAGAAAAGCAGGGAGGCAACCCTTGGCCACATATCAAGTGTTGAGAAAGCATCCTCTCTTTGTGCTATAACCATCCGCACCAACTTATCGTAATCAGTCAGACCTGTTCTGTTTCTTTTGTAACGTGTCATCACTCATTTACACTTCTGGGATGACAGAATTTCTTCTGTTTAGAGCCTCCGCCTCCATCTGCGGGTCACTGTGGTGATGCTGTTATGAGGAATGCCACTTTGGGACCAATCAGCAACTGGTGGTGTGATGGTTCAACTCCTCCCATGCTATTGTCTTAAAGGGATAGCCTGACAATAAGCTAAGCCTCCAGGTCACAGGAGGGACAGGCACTGAGGAGGTGATGGAGGATGACGCATATTTGGGGCAGTGTCCGGCCTTTTTTAGTGCCTATTTCACTGAGGTAACCGCCGCGACCTCTGAGCCTGAAAGAAACCATGGTCAGTTTAAGGTTGCAAAGCTTTAAACTTTTAAACACAGTAGTGAAACGATGCTTTGCCATGGTCCATCTGTACACATCTGATGTGGCACATGTTTAAGCCACATAAACCAGGGTATTTACCCAGATAAACAACTCTTTGCTGAAGAAAGGAACGAGACTGAATACATTTTCTGTTTTTGTCTATATCTTTTGACTAAGTTTGTAAAAACTGGGTCTTGCATGTGAATGACTTCGGGGGAATAATTCTTTGTCCAAATACTTTATATTGAAGTCACTTTGATTAGTGCTAACATGAGACACAGTGTCAATAACTTAATTTGTTAATTTCCTGAGTGAAGCAATAAGTAAAACCTGTTTTTTCTCTCCCTTTTTTACAGCATCACTTATCCATACTTTACTGTCTTTGACTCTGAGTAGCACATTAACAAATTTCCTTTGTTAGCATGTTTTGGGTTTGTTTTGTTTTTTTACACCGCTGTTTGTCTGAACTTCAGTGGCCTTCAGTTGTAATTTTTTCCCCCCCTGTGTGTATTTTTCAGTCATTCATTAACTGCACAGTAATAACATTTTTTAGGAGGAATGATCACAGGTTTTAACACGGCCAACAAGCTGTGAGCTAATTGATGAGTGCTGATAAGAGGATCTGGTGATATTGAATGTAAACCATGGTGGCAGTTTGTCCTCACGTCACACTGAACTCCAGTTGTGATTTTTGTCTTTCACAGATGCAGCCTACATATGCAACGCCAATCAGTTTAAGTGTGGAAATGGGAGGTGCATCACCCGCAGGTGGATTTGTGATGGAAGTGATGATTGTGGTGATGGAACTGACGAGCTGCCCGCTAGCTGCGGTATGTTATCACATATCAGCTACACTTTACACTTGGGATTCTTGAGTGTTTTTATGTTTGACTGATCAATTTCCTGATAATTTTTTAATATTTAGAAAATATTAAAAAAACAGCAAGTTCACTAACTTATAATTCAAATAAAAAAAAAAAAAGTTTTGGATCAAACTGTCACCACAGTGAATCAGAAACACATTAACAAAGTCACTGCAGCTTCTACAAGTGAATGATTGTTAAGCTTTACGACATAATAGCAAAAAGCTGTGTCTTTGTGTGGTCACGTGAAATAAGTCATGCTTGATGTGTCTCTCCTCAGGAGTCAAAATCTGTCGGGATTCGCAGTTCAACTGTGGCGATCCCTTGAACCAGTGCATATCAAAAGACTGGCAATGTGACGGCAAAGCCGACTGTACTAACGGCGCTGATGAGAAAAACTGCAGTAAGTTTTCTACCAGAGCCGAGTTTTTCTACACCTCAAAGTTCATGCTAAAGCGTCCACAAACAAGACACGACTAACTGAAAGTGTTTTTGGCAAGAATGAATTTTGTTCATTGTATAATATTAATATTTCAAAAGGGATTTGAAGAACAGACTTAAAGACAAGTAATCTTTAAAAAAAAAAAGAAGCTAATACTAATAGTGTATTTATAATCCTGAAGTCTAGTTAATAAATAGAAATAAATATGTAATAAGTGTTGTTGTTGATATCATAATTGATTGATTTCTAACTCCTATCCTCCTCTCATGTTTCACCACAGCGGCCAAGCAGTGTGACGACCGTGAGTTTCGTTGTGCCAATGGCAAGTGCATATCCAAGAGCTTTGTTTGTGACAACGACAACGACTGCTCAGATGGCTCAGATGAGGCTTCCTGTCCCAAACCCACCTGTAACTCTCGCTCCTTCCAATGCAACAACTCAATGTGTGTACCGGCGGTGTGGCGCTGTGATGGAGACAGAGACTGCGACGATGGGTCTGATGAGTGGCCCCAGAACTGTGAAGGAAGGGAGCCAGAGAAGACGCCTCGCTGCAGACCTCATGAGTTCCAGTGTGCGAATGGGGACTGCATCCATGGCAACTGGAAGTGTGACGGAGGGTTCGACTGCCTGGATCGTTCGGACGAGGCTAACTGCAGTGAGTTTTTAAAAATGTCTTTATAGTTACCATTAAAGCCAACCTGCACATTACATTTTTAATGGAGACTGACAGTAAATATCTCTATTCCATTACTCTCTCTCCCCACCTGTCTTTTTGTGTTTTTGTTCATTTACCTTCTTCCTTCTCTTCCAGCTCATTCCACTTGCCGCTCAGATGAGTTCCAGTGTAAGGACGGCACTTGCATTAACAAAAGCCTCCAATGTAATGGACGTGCTGACTGCAGGGACCTCACTGATGAGATTGAATGTGATACAGGTAAAAAGATTTTATTGAGTTTCACCCACAAACTGTAATCAAAAGCTTCTTTCTTGTAAAGAAAGAAAGTCCCACATGCTTACATTGCGGTCTCATTCATACTCCCCTGGTCTCTTCCACAGTATGTGAAGGCCCAAACAAGTTCCAGTGTCGCAGTGGGGAGTGCATCGACACGGAGAAAGTGTGCAACAAGCAGAACGACTGCAAGGACGGGTCTGATGAACCAGCGAAAGAGTGTGGTAAGTGAAGTCATCTTGTACACATTCATGGCTGCCAGCCTGTAGGGAAATATGACTAGAATACCAGACTTGACCTACATAGCTCGTGGTTTGAATGAGTAAATTCCCGGTCAGCTAAGGATTTGGTTGTCGTGAATATTATTTGAAAGCTTTTTGCCTGTTTGTCTCTGCAGACAACAATGAGTGTCTGACCGGAAATGGCGGCTGCTCTCACTACTGCAACGATCTGAAGATTGGCTACAACTGCTCCTGCCCTGCTGGATACAGGCTGAAGGCGGACAACAAAACCTGTGAAGGTGAGCGGACGGAGACATTTAAAATTCTGCCTCTTAAGGACCAGACAATCGTAAACATGTCATTTAACAATGTGCACATTAGAAACAAATAAATGAGCCAACTTCTTCAATTCTGCAGACATTGACGAATGTGCTGAGCCGGACACTTGCACTCAGATCTGCATCAACTTGCCAGGCAGCTACAAGTGTGATTGTGAAGAGGGCTATATGATTGACCCTGCAACCAAAACTTGCAAGGCTGAATCAGGTAATGTTAGAAAGAAAGCCCACTTACATGTAAACCCACTTAACGCTTGATCCTGTGACGCAAGCTTCAGACAAGACAGGCAAGTTTAACCAAACTGTCCTCCTCTGCCTCCACCAGGCACAGTGCCCACCTTGTACTTCACCATCAAACACGAGGTGAGGAAGCTGACAGTGGACCGCAGCGAGTACGTGCGTGTGATCCCACAGCTGAAGAACGCAGTGGCTCTCGACATGGATATGCCAAACAAGATGATCTTCTGGTCTGACCTGTCTCTGAAGAAAATCTACAGGTTAGAATCTTTATCTGTGTCCCTTCTTTTTTACATGTCTTTATGAGTTTCTTGCTTCATTTCGCATAGTATGGAGTGGCTCTCATTCAAGACCCATGATGAAGATAAAATTAATCTCTCCACTCTTGCCTTCCTCCAAACAGCTCTATGATAGATGTGGCTGGCAATTCCTCTCACCACAATGTGGTGGTTGAAAGTGGGATAGAGGCCCCAGAGGGCATTGCGGTGGACTGGATCCATGGCAACATCTACTGGACTGACAGTGTTTTGAAGACTATTTCTGTAGCAACAACGGATGGCAGTAAGAAGAAGACCCTGATCGCAACGGACCTGGACAAGCCACGAGCCATCACAGTCGATCCAGTAAACAAGTAAGTGTTTAAACAGACATCACAGCGAGTACGTTTCCTTAGATTAATGTCACTAGATCCACTGAACACATAACACCTGTTCTTAAACAGCTCCATTGGCTTCCAATTCACCTCCGTGTCAATTTCAAGATCCGGCTTCTCACTTTCAAAGCGCTTCATAACCTTGCTCCTCCATAGCTATCCGATCTTCTCCATGCATACTCACCCCTTCGTACACTCCGCTCTTCTTCAGCTTCCCTTCTGTCAGTTCCACCTGCTCGCCTGACTACCATTAGACTCAGAACCTTTAGTTGTTCTGCCCCGAGACTTTGGAATGCACTTCCACTTGCTCTCCGGACCACACACTGTCTCACCACTTTTCAATCACGTCTCAAAATTCATCTATTTAGAATTGCATACACCTAATCTGTCTTAGTCCATTTTTACCTTGCCCAGTTCTTATATTTGCCTTTATACTTTTATGACTGTCTATGTCTAAATTTTATTTTACCATATTTAATATATATTTTTTGCTGCTATTGCTCATGTGTTTTTGTAAGGTTACCTTGAGGGTCTGAAAGGCGCCTATAAATAAAATGTATTATTATTATTATTATTATTATTATTATTATTATTATTATTATTATTATAGTTTGACATGAACTGGTGCGTTTTGTCTTTAGCCTCATGATTTCTTTACTGTGTCCTCTTTAGTTTGATGTACTGGACAGACTGGGGTGAAGAAGCTAAGATTGAGAAGAGTGGGCTGAATGGTGCAGATCGCACTACTTTAGTAAAAGACAACATTATGTGGCCGAATGGCATCACCCTGGGTAAGCACAGCTTCCTGAATGCATTTTTAACAGTGATTTTTATTTACTGTGTAATGAAAATATAGTGGTCAAAACTATTATTTGTGTGTTTCATTTTCCTAACAGACATGGTCAACCAACGTCTATACTGGGTGGACTCCAAGCTGCACTCTCTCTCCAGCATCGATGTGAATGGAGGGGCCCGACACAGTCTCATTATTAATGAGGAAAAACTCTCCCACCCACTCTCACTGACAGTCTTTGAGGTTAGTGATGAAGGCAGTGTATTCCCAGATTAACTTGAAGGGAAGGTCAAAGGGATTGTTGTTATTTTATTAAACTGCCACTAAGGATGAATCCTTTTGGTAATGATTGCAGGACGGGAACCACAAATCTGCCTGACTTATTAGCAACACTAGTTGTTTTCTTAAATTGCTAAAACCAGCCAGTCCAAGTCTAACGAAGTTCATGGAGGGTTTTTATCTGAAATGGTTTAACATACAAAGCCAGAGCTTCAATTGTTGAGCGCTGTACTAATTGTTAATCGGTTTAACTTAAGTTGTATTTCTTTCTAAAAACAGGAGAAAGTATTTTGGACAGACATGAACAACGCTGCTGTGTTTAGTGCCAACCGTTTGACAGGAAGCGACATCACTGAGCTGGCAAACGACCTGGGCCAGCCAGAAGACATCATACTGCACCACAACCTCAAGCAGCCAGACAGTAAGGAAACATTTGTACATTAGAGATATTAAAAAAAAATCTGTGAAATTAGAACACTTTTTTCTAATGTCTTCCCTGTTTTATTTTAGGTTCAAACTGGTGCACGAATGGAGGTTGTGAGTTCCTGTGTCTACCTGCCCCTCAGAACGACCCACAGTCTCCCAGATACACCTGTGCCTGTCCTGATGGCATGGTCCTGGGACCTGACATGAAGAAATGCGTGGCAGGTAAACGTCCGCTCCTCTTGTTACTAAAAAAGATGGAATTTTACATCAAATCCTGAAATTAAACCCTTTATTTTTATTTTGCAGAAAGCACAGCTGCGCCTCCCAAAACTGCTGCTCCGCTCCCACCAAAAGGGCCCACAAATCCTGCTACACCCAGGCAGCCAGACCCGACCACCACAACTACAACCACCAAGACACCCACAACTACCTCTGCAGTGCAGCCTAATCAGAAAACAGAGAAGCCTGCCGTCACTGCTCAAGGTACAGAAACTTTCTTTAAATTTTTAGACACTCAGATTATTGTTCTCATCCCATTTATGATTTTTTTTTTTAAATTGTGGGCAAAAACACTGATGCTGCTTTTGGTATCATATTGTATGTATGTATTTTTCTACCTTTTGCCAAAATAGAATTGATTATTTTGACATTTACTGTATACTGGCACTGTTACAACTGTTACAACAACAGAAAGCTAACTACTTACTTACTGCCTGGTTGAAATGACCAGTAGTAGTTTTATTGAATGATATTTATTTATTGGGTGATATATGATGTTGAGTTATATCTTTATGGGTAATTTTATGGCTAACTTCCTAGACTCTCTCCACTGGGTGTGACGCTAAGCTAACTGTCTTCTGGCTCATGTCAAATAAGAGTGGTATTGTTTTTTAAGAGACTGTATGAAGAAAACATTTATTTTCTGCTTTTGCAGGTGACAGACAAGCAGCCGTGCAGCCTGAAGAAGCCCCACCTTCCCACCCTGTTGCTCTCTACGTTGTGTTGCCACTGAGTAAGTCCTACATTTTAGCTCTTCACAGCTCTCTGTCAAACAAAACATGATATCTTAAACCTGCTCACTTACTCAAGGATACTTAATCTGCTCTCTTTTTCATTGAATGGTATTTAACTATTCTCTTCTTCTGCAGTGATTATGGCTCTTCTGGTATTTGGAACAATGTACCTCTGGAAACACTGGCATAGGAAGAACACCAACACCATCCACTTTGACAACCCCGTGTACCAGAAAACCACCGAGGATGAGTTACACATCTGCAGGAATGGCTCTGACGGCTACGTGTATCCTGAGGTATCTTAACCTAAAACCATTTTAGAAATATTGTTTCTAAATAAATAAAGATTAATTAATCAGTTTGAAAGCTTTGCTCATACAACGTTACTCCTTTTTTTCCAGCGGCAAATGCTGAGCATGGATGACACGGATATGGCTTGACCTGCCAATGAAGAAAAAACTTGTTTTATTTGAAGTGCTGGAAACAAGAACCGCTTCTTAACAACATCATTCCCTTCCTCCGTTGACCTCATTGTGTGGCTTATGTCTCTGACCTCAGCACTGTGCCGTCCAAGCCTGCAAAAGGGTTGAAAGAAAAGGAAACAATCTTTGAAACTTAGGAAAATAGGGCATAAAGAAGTCCGACCACTAAATTATTACTAAATGAAGGACTATTAGATAGTTTCAGTAGATGATGTTCTTAGTCCTGGAGACATGATTCTTTTGATGCTATCTATGTTTTTTAGGCATTCTTGCTAAGATACAGATTGTTACAACACCTTTAGGTGCCGATTTACAAGGTTAAGTTGAAAAACCTAAACCATGTTGTCTTAACACTCCTGTATGCCTTCCAGTCACACTCTTTTAGGTTAGTGAAGTTTATGGATGCACATACAGTAAATGCCTTAGTAATCCCACTCCACTGAGTCTTCACGGCATCATATTAAGGCCTTCTGTTATCCTGCATACAGAGTTTGACAGTCAGTCATTTATATTGCCGTCATCTCTAATGTTTTCTGTTTGAATCCATAAGATATGAGTGTGGTGGATTACATATGGTTTACACTGTAAATCACCAAAGCTGCTACATTTTCTGAAGTTAACCAAAATGAAGAAAATGCTTGAAAATCCTTTTTTCTTCTTTTTTTTTCTTTTTCTCGCTATGAAGATAATTAAGGTAAAAGTGATTGTAGATGATTTTTTACACAACTCTATGAACTGTTTCTGTATATATTTTCTGTAAATATATCTTGGTGTCGTCTTTTTACGTTTGTAAATTTTAATCAAGAAACACTGTAAATAGGTAATAGATTATTTTATTTATTTATGGAAATATGAGAGCTACGGTTTTTGATTGTTGTCTGCTGGCTGTGAATGTGGTACTTACTACATGTTAAGTGAGGTGTTCTAGTAGAGGTGGGCTAACCTCTACGTCGTGCAGCTGTTATTTAAGTTATGTCAGTCAAACCTTTGCGTACGCTGCTCAGTTTCCCAGACAAGTCACCACACCTGAGAACTCTTATTAGCATTTTAAGGTTTACACAGCAGCACTGAAGAAACTTATTATTCCTCACTCCTTTGCTTTTTCAATACAGCCGTGAATCAGATAACTTATTTTTCTTTTTCTTTTACTGTGATGTTTTGTTTTGATTGTGGGATTGAGGCACATACAGCACGACTGTACACAAAGCATAATGTTCTCATACAACTCAGAATGTATGCATGAGTCTCTTTGTTAAATGCACATATCTTTTTTTCCCCTTTTCGGTTGTGTTGGTATTTTTTTAATAAAATACAAAAAAGGAAATATTTCTAATGTCTCCCTTGGCTCATTTTAAAAAAAGAGATAGCAGATAGCATGTATGAATGGGGTGCTGAAGTACTCTAGTCTCAGGAAATGCAGTGCAATAAACTCCATAAACTTCTCACAGGTGAAAAAATAATGTAACCATTACATTGAGAGCCTCTGTAGTGTAATGGTTTACACATTTCTCAACAAGGGAAATATCCCTGGTTCAATTCCGGGATGACGACATCTGCATTGGTCAAGTAATAAAGTTGTTGCTGTAGCTTCAACCTCTTCTGCTCTTCTCCACAAACTTAGCAGTAGGTGTGTTGTTTCAATCTCAGGAGGAGACACAAGTCCCACGGGGGTTGCATCAGAAACAGTATCCATCTGTGAATAAGAAGAAGCTGACATTAGGTTTGTAAGTACTACACAGCCCTAGTGTGATGATTAAAATTATATCATACACAACATACCTCATAACACAAGCATCTTCAACCCTGGGGACACTTGTACTTAGACCAAAGAACAACCTGAGCTATTTTTGAAGGTTTCTAAGTGTGGTGCATTAATTAAAGAGGATCCACAATGGACGTATTCACTAATATTTGTTATATCATTTTTATAAGATTGTAATTTGAATAAAAACCCCTGATGATGAACATAGGGAGACTTATAATAGTCGAAAACAAAATCTTTCATCCTCGAGCCCAATTCTTTTTCCAAGTGGACGTTTAAAGCGTTTAAATGTTAAGCTGATCACCTGGCTGAATGTTTGCCCTTCACTGCCAGGGCTAATTATTTAACACAACATACAATGGATTTCTGTTGACCCTGTTTTTCTTTTGTTGCCTAGAAATGCTGCCATTACTTTCCAAACACAATAAAATAAGCACACACAGTGTATATAGTGCTGCAGCTAATAACCATTAAACTCTCATCCAGCAATTCTATTCTTTGTATTTTTCCAGCGAACAATGGGGAACTTTGTGTCCTTAAGCAAACATAAACAAATCATTTTTATCTCATTTAAATAAGTGGCTCATTTCACCTGTTGTTGGGTTTTTTTTGTTTTTTTTACAGAGAGACATGTGGTTTAAAACACTTAAATAAAGAAAAGTCAATCCCCTCTATTCATTACAACAGACAGGGGCAGCTTTTTGATTCGGTTACAGCGCAGGAGAGAATAATGCATGCGCGTAATCTAATGCTTATTTTTCACTGGGAACTTAATGGCTGTCCTTATTCTGCAAAGAGTTTACTAATGGGACTTGAGTTGGTGGTTTATAATCTTGTCTCGTCATCTTAATGGACAAAAATTAAGTTTGAAAATAAACTCTCTTTTTTTAATCTCTGTACTGAGAATTTCTGAGTGGAATCACTCTCTATTTACCCATATGCATATGGGTATCCATTAAAGATAAATGGCCAAACGCATTATCCTTAATGCCCCGTGGTCAAGCAGTACACATGCATAATTCAGCCTAAGTCATTAAAGAAAAGGAAAGAAAGTGCAGCACTGTTTGAAGAGTCCAAGATGGCCCGACACACTAATAAACAAGAACAACCAAAACACATCCCCTCATAAATCTAATAACCCTCCTACATAACTCTGGTTCTCCTCTGTGTATTAAGAGGATGCAGAGAACAGTAGTGCTGGTCACTAAGGAAGAGGTGCTGTATCTTTAATAGCAACTAGAATAATTCATCCAACTGATATAGTCCACTTCATGGAAAAATTAAGACACACTGCAAGTATATAAACCAATGACAGAGACCATGAAGACTTGTTAAGTAACAGCCTGATGAAGCCTGCGCCTCTTTCGGCATCTAATTCTATAGTCGAGGAGGAGATGAAAACTGAAAATGACAAAAAGAAATAAAAGATTATTCTAAATTTGACAAATATTAAAAATACTAATCGGACTCTTGAAGTATTTTAGGATGTTCAACTGCACACAAAAAGTGATGATGCAAAAGTAAAAAAAAAAAACGGAAATATTTAGGAAAACACCATCAGTTTATGACACTATTTGTTCTGTGGTATGAGACTTATTTTTCATTTGTTTTTATCTTATTTAGTTTTTATTTTTGTGTTCAGTTGGCTTAATTTCCAGAGTGTTGTTGGTATTGTTGTGTTGTAAATTTATCATAAAGAGTTTGTTGATCAGATTAATGAGAGGCTGTGGCACAGTTTGCTGGTAGTGACAGGATAGGCAGGACTTGTCAATACTCAAGAACATCAATGTCACAAGGTCCAGGGAAAGACAGAAGCTGGGTGGTCCAGGAAGTGATCCAAGCAGGTGTTGAGGGAACCCACTTGAGCAGAACGGCTGAGATGCGACAGGGTGTGGAGGGGAGCAGACAATGAACCAGGTGATAGGTGTGACTGCCATCAGGCCTAACATTCTTCTAATGACAGAGCCATCGAGGCAGGTAGTCCTCCTGGAGTTGACTGCTCGCTGGGAAGATGGGATGTCAGTGGCATTTGAGAGGAAGAGGGAAGCTTACATTCCTCCCCGAATGAAGTCAGCAGCCAACAGTTTTCCAGAGAGCCACTCTACAGGTCTATCAAGCTACTGGGGATCAGGGAATTACACAGCAAGATAGCCATCAGGCACATCACTGATGCAGCTGAAAAGGCACCAAGATTGTTGTGGACCAAAAGGGTGAACCCACAAGCTACCTTTATACAAGTTGGGACTGGTTACCCCTGACTGAGTTGTCTAGACAAAGGCGGATCATATTGAAAGACCTGAAAAACCAGAGGTTACACCACTAATGATGTGTCTAGGTTGCAACATAGGGTGTGAGTCAAAACTCAAGTTTCACATCATTGTTACTCTAAGTTTTTAAAACAAGAGGTGCAGTGATCAGCACTGCTGCCTCACAGCAAAAAGATTGTTTAGCGAAAGTTGTGGGGGCTGATAAACTGAGATAAACAGTTTTGTATTTTGTTGCAAAGTGTTGAAGTTAGTAAAAAGGACCCGTTATCTAATCTAGACTGTAAATTACAGCAAGTCATATACATTCACTCACTTCCTTACTGTATCATTGTGTTCTGAAAGAACTACTCTAAGGTATGCTGAGTGAAAGAGAGTAACAGTCATGCTAACCCATAAGTTCCAATTCATATATGTGGTATACTTCTGTGTTCTGCACAATAAACAATAAAAAAAGGTCTTTCTATAAAAGCTAAAAGGTAACATCATGATAGGACAGAAGGAAGTTAAGTGAGTTTTCCTCATAATACTCGGCTGATTTTAACAGAGAAGTAAAGACATGATTAAAACTAAGTCATAAAGGTTTAATTTTATGGACTGTGCATGCAGGACAAGTATTACTTGTGTGATGGTACACCTACTGTACTATCTATCTGTTTGCATATTAGAGGGATGTCTCTTTGCCAGGACACAAAGTAAGCCATCAAAAGATAAATAACATAAATAATTATTGGACTTATTTTAGGACTGTGTTTATGGCATATCATAAAGAGAGCTAAAGTGTGATTTGACATCACGTTTGGGCCCTGCTCATACGATGGTACATGCTGCATCATTGTCACGTTGACTCACTGGAGCGTTGTGGTATGTTGTCTGTCAAGAACTGGGATCCACATTCCACTTGAAAATTTCCACACCCAACAGTCTCACATCTGCTCGAAGCCAAATGTCATCTCTATATTTGCACAATTGCTTTTCAGTCAGCTTGTGGTTGCATATTTAAATCAAACGATTTGGCCTGATTGCATGTACGGTAAAACAGCATATCCAGAAAACTAAACCTTATTTTTCCCTCGCCACCAGCATCACTGTTGACACTTGGATAGTTTGCTTGAGAACCATTGTCTGTATACCCAGGAGACAATAGATACCCTTAGGGCTCAGGTGACTAGTGACACCTGTTCCCCGCTATGCTGGCTTTCATCTGCATCTTCTAATCGCCTCACCATTTACATATGTTTGTTGTCTTACGATTGGCCTAGTGGCAAAAAAAGGGTGGAGCTCGATCTCACACCACTGATTCGTAAGCAAAGGGGAGTGTTTACGAAAACCGGCAGTGGGAGGAGATGGGTGACAGATGGAGGATAGATATTCCCCTGTCAGGTTACCAAACAGAGTACCAAATGTCCCGCTGGCAAGGTAACAGCAACAACCTGTTTTGCTTTTGTTTGACGATGTAGAGGCCAAACAGGTTGGCTATCTCTCGGCTGATACGTGTGCTGTAAAATGGAAAGCTGTTTGTTTTAACACACTGTAAAATGAAGAGGCTCCATTGGATGAGGAGAAAAGTGCAAAGTCAGGTACATCTCTGCTGGACAGTCGACATCCAGTCCAAAGCACTCACAGCCTTTATTTTCAATGATATTAGTTTCACCCCGAGCCACCATGCTGAGTTCAACCGCCCTGATCCCAGCAGCCTCCGTTTGCTTTCGCATAGTGCTGACAGTCAACGTTTTGGTGTTTCCCATAGAATCATGATTTTGTATTACATTTTATCTCACACATCCAAGCTCACTAATGTTTCTAGCACCTGTGGAGAGATAAGCATACAAATCTCGAGTCATTATAAGTAAAAAAATTAACTCTTATGCTTAGCTAATGCCTAAATATGGTGAATTATTATTGCTGTGCTGTATATTTACCATGTTCAGGTGAGTTTTACTGGTATCTTGCATAGTACAAAATACCACCCTACTGTAACTGGAGATATCATGGGAGCATCATGTAAAATAGCAGTTAAGAAAATTAATTATTGTTAATTTTACATTAATATTAATCACAATGATTAAGTGGTTTAATTTGAGTGGTGTTTTGCTGAAATGTCTTACATTTGCTCCTGATTTTAAGTCACATTAAGAAAGGTATGATCAAGACCTTTTCTATTTTATATAGAATGGATTTAAAATAATTGAGACTTTAGATATACGCAACAGATATATTTCCAGTGTCATAGTAAGACAAATGTACCAACCCTGTTAAAATTGACGATGACCATTCTCTACAGATGGCACTGTGGAAAACTCTGCACAGCAAATCATATTAATAACGTTAGGGCATTGTGAGTGATTGTTTTGCCATCAGAAAATATATATATTCTATCCAAATCAAAGAAAACCATTTTTAAGTTTTAATTATTTATTTGTTTGCTTGTTTGTTTGTTTTGTACTCACAGATAAGAAGCTAGGATCTAAGATTAAATCCCACTTTGGCTACAACATAGCAAATAATATTTAATGCTCTGCTGAATTTGAGATTCTGCTGAACATTTCAGGTCAAAACCAACCCTCAGTCATGCTCACTTCCTTAAGCTGACATGGACACAATTTCGAATGGATGCAGATTAAAACATCTGAAGTATTTTAATACAATTAGGAGTGGACATACTATTGTTTTGTTGTCAAGTGTGTAAGCAGCAGGAAATTATTTTTCTTCTCGTCTGACTATTGCTTCCCTATCTTTGCAGCTGTTTCTGTTCTGCCATTGTGATTTCTGTATAGTTCAGATAACATCAACTAATGAGGGAGAGCCAAACACATACTCTATTTTGCACATTGCTAAATGTTAAATGAAGACGCAGAGACGCTGGTACCAAAAACATTTCTAGATCTCGAATGGAAAAAGCTGCACAATGCTAAGAAACTGTAGCGGCGCACAATTTTAATTAAAATGCATCATATAAAATGACTAATATCGGCGCACCAGCCTATTCTGAGTCACTTTATACTGTATCTTATATCCTGTGTGAATGCAACATGCCTAAGGTGTGCCTATCTTTTTTATAGCTAAGATAAAGTAATTTATCATTAGAAAAAAAAGTGACGAGATAAGGGGAACCAACCCTATATTGTCAAAAGGGGTGGGATACTGGAAACGACTGATCTCCATCTGGTGTCCTGATGCAAATGTTCACACGCGCATGTTATTCTAAGGCAAGCCTCTTTACACACAGATGATAAGTGGAGGCTGAGATCTGAGGCACAATACCATATGGAGAGGCCGAGCTCCCGAAGCACGTGAGCAGAAAAATGTTTGTACCGCCCTGAAGCTAAAGACAGCATGCCACACTCGCAGATCAACGTAGAACAGGATTTAATCTTCGGGGGATTAATAACACCCAACGTGTTGTTTGTCTGCAACACTGCAACTATTTATTTCTATTGTTCATTTAAAACATAGCTTTATCATTGAAGAAGTACTGACAGGTGTCATTTAAGAGAGGAAATGTCATATTATAAATGTCAATAGTGAATACAGAATGATCAAGCTTAAACAATGAAAGAAATACTTCAAACAAATCAAAGAAGAATAATCTTTAAAAAAGCAACAAGCATAAGCCGAGGTCACCACGTGTCTCAGATATGTTTACATTGGATTTCTGTCTTCATGGAGTTCTTAATAGGGCTCATAAATTTGTGCAATACCTGTCATTCCAAGTATAAGTGCATGTACTACACTAAAAGTAGAGCCAAGGTGTGCTGGAGAATATTTCATCTGATAGGGGGTGAACTGGACTTATGGAGGAATTCAAAAAAGATTTCAACTTGGGTAGGACAAACACTCTAGGCGGAAAGCCCAAGGGTCAAAACAGGTGACAGCGCCGAGCACTGCATCACCAATAAGCTAATAACCAACTAACTAACGAAGTCTAAAATCCCCAGTGTGTAATACATACTTCAATAGGTTTATGCTGCTTAGATTTTTAGCAAAAAGAAAGCAAAAAGTCGTACAACAGGTTTGGCAGCTTTTCTGTTTGTGCTGCTGTAAAAATTTGTATTTACATGTAATATTTATAGACATGGATAGATGTTTTGCATGACTTTTGAATTTTGTGTCTAAAAATGAATCTGTATACTTTTAATTTTATTTTTGGTCTTCTGTTTGAATTTTTCAACTTTCATAGTACTTTTATTAATATTATCATTATGAAAAGAAGAAGAAGTATAATTAGTTCAGTCGTTATTCTTTCTTTATTCTTTATTCAGATTCTCATGAGTTGTTACCGCAGCGATAACTATTCTTCCTAGGGTCCACAACACAACACATCCAACCATCGATCTACAGACAATAAACCAATAACTTAAAAATCACAATTACATCAATAAAATGCAATAAAATAAAATAACAAGTATTTCTTTTAACTTATACTACAGTCACACAGCAACAAGAAAATGTGTTACAGATGCTTAAAATAAGAAAATGTTACTTGCGACTTGAGATTTAAGCTAACATCATACCTACCCACAATCTTCACAGGTGAATAATCAGGTGTGCTTAAGAAGTGCTGCTTTTACTGCTTCTGAAAACCTAATTCCAGATATAAGTTTATGACATTATTTTTCAACTTGTAATATGAAGCAGCATTTGGAGGGGGTGATGGGGTGGACTCTTATTTGGAAGAAGAAGATCAACGCTGAAAAACCTCTCGATCAACAGAGGTCACGAGGTCACACACTTGTCGCGGTGCCTGCTATGATTTGTCGGTTTGTGGCGCACTCTGGCGGCTAAAGCGGGGAGCACACCCTTCCTGGACTTCATTTACTCAGGTGAGCTAGTTAATGTTTCACCTGCGTGCTGTGACGTCATTGGACCTTCAGGAAAAAGACACCGTGGAGTCCGCGATCAGCCCGGCCTGAACGGTTCCTGACATTTTCAGGACAAAGCTGCTGCAAAAAGTCTCGAGTTAGGCTTTAAACTCAATTTCGGCGCGTCGTGAAATCTCACGCTGTTGGTCCTCCGGGTTCAGACACGATGTCCGCCTCCGCTATCTTTGTGCTGGATCTGAAGGGAAAGGTAAGAGCAAAGCTCGAGCTAATTTTAGACAACTGATAATTACTTATTCCTGCCACGCGCGCAGGAATAAGTAACAACACAGCAACCAGTTTTGGTTGCTTGGTTGAATTTTTTTTGGTGCTCTTTTAACTGTTAAACATTAAACGCGTTGTTAAAAATTTATAACAGACCTCTCTTTCTCACACTCTTTCTTATATTTCTTATTTTATTTTACTTTTAGTTTTCTACTTCCGGATACATGGCAATGCAAATAAAGCTTTAAACAATGGAAGCGAAAGCGTGTTGCCGCACATGTAGCCTTCATGTAGATAGTTTGTGTCACCGTCACGTTTATGTTTACACAGGAACCTGAATGACTCTGGCATGACAGACAGAACATGTAACTTTACCCTCGAGTTAATGTTTCTCGTGGCTTCATGTTGCGTGTGCGATGGGGTGACATTACTATTTATCTACTCCAACCCAAGCTCAATCCATACGTTTTTTAATTTATTTTTTCACCAGCAGTTTCAAGGTTGTTGGTTTTGCATGTGTCGTTTCCAAGGCCAGTCGACACTGAGATGGAGAGGTGGTGTACCAAATATAGATTTGTTTTTGGAGGGGTCTGGGTTCTGATTGGTTAAACAAATCATCATCAAAAACTTTTATTTACACTTTTATTCCCCTACACCTAAGGTTCCATCACCAGATAATAATATCTCCTTCTCATGCATGACCTGGGTGAATTAGACTGTTGTTATACATGTCATGACACAATCAGTCCCATCAACAACTAAAAGAAAAATATTTATGGATCCTAACTTTATACAGAGCTGTCAAAAATACTATTATCTTCCAGCTTTCCATTTTTTTAATACTTTTAAAATGAAGGGGCAAAAAAAGGATGATTATTTCCATTCAGAGCAGATTAGCAACCACTTCAGAAACAGGCTGCATGCTGGTGGACACATGTGCACAAGGTTTTCTCTTCCACTTCTACAGGGATGTGAAAACAGCATAGAATTTTAGTCTACTTTATAGCTAGAACTAATAATAATAATAATAGTCACATTGTAACTAATCATTGTAATTATTGTCTCAGCATCTGTGGTAAAGTGCTGCCATATTGGTGATTAAAAGCTTTAATTTTCTGCTATTATTTTACTTATGATTGGTATTTTCTTATATTTAGTGGTTTTGTCTTTTGAAAATGCAGTTTGCCTATTTGATTTTATTTATCTCATAATCTGATCATTAAAATTTATTTTCCTGTCTGATCAGTTAAGGGAGGAATATGCAGGTGTCAGGGTTCAAAATTTTCGATAATATGCTTTCCCCCAGGTGCTTACTTCCATTAAGAATCTTCAATTTTTTCGGCTGCTTCCTTTGGAGTCTGCCACAGTGGATCATCTGCCTCTATCTCACCCTATCCAGTAGCATCCTCATCTGTCACACCAACCCTCACCATGTCTCCTTTTGCTACATCTATGAACCTCCTCTATTGTCTTTTTTCTGTCTGACAGCTACATATTGAAATCCTTTGCCCTCCAAACCATCTCAGCCTCACCTCTCCAACTTTGCTTCCAAAGTGCTCAGCTTGTCCTGTCCCTCTGATGTTCACATTTCTGCCCATCTTGGGGGTTTGTGTATTTTAACGTATATTAAATGTACATATTATTCCAAAACAGGAATGTGAACGCTGAGTAAGGCCATGTTCCAATTTCTTGTTTACTTTTATTCACACATCAGAATTTTTAGGTTTAAATGTCTAAATGAAGCCATGTTTAATTAAAGATCGATTGATTTGTGTAAATTTCTGGTAGATAAAGGCTTGGTTTGTTTTGTTTTTATAAAGGATATTTATGGATATTGTGGTGTTTTAACAGATAACATGTTTGTATAAGAAATATTATGAATAAGACTCGGAACCTTAAAAAAAGGTTGATGTCTGAATCTCTGTGACAAATTTTTATCACTTTGTCCCACTATTAGGGACAAAATGATAATTATCCATCCATCCATTCGCTTCCGCTTCTCCTTTTCAGGGTCGCGGGGGGCGCTGGAGCCTATCCCAGCAGTCATAGGGCGAGAGGCGGGGTACACCCTGGACAGGTCGCCAGTCTGTCGCAGGGCCAACACACAGGAACAGACAACCATTCGTGCTCACATTCACTCGCACATTCACACCTAATGGCAATTTGGATTTTCCAATTAACCTATCCCCACAAGCTGCATGTCTTTGGACGGTGGGAGGAAGCCAGAGTACCCGGAGGGAACCCACACAAACACGGGGAGAACATGCAAACTCCACACAGAAAGACCCCGGTCTGATGTTGGAATTGAACAACAGTGCTAACCACCGTGCCACCGTGCTAATCTGAGAAAATTTTAATTAAAGAGAAAGAAGAGTATTTCTTAAAAATAAAGACAATTTTAATATTTTCCCTCAGTGTTGTTTAAAATCAGTGAGCTTAGTTCTTTTTACTGAGAATCACAAGATCAGTTGTTATTATTGTGATTATATCCAATCATTCTCTAATCGCTTTTCCAGTTGAGAGTCTGTTTGAAACTCCACTATTTTAATATCCATTGCCTTCCAATCATTTAACAGAATGACACTAGAAGCCATTCAATAAGTAGTAATTTCTATATTAACAGTTGTCTCGTAACCACGTGCTGGTATGCTTCCTTCTTCAGGTGCTGATTTGTCGGAACTACAAAGGCGATGTGGACATGTCAGAGATTGACCACTTCATGCCTTTGCTCATGCAGCATGAAGAGGAAGGTCTTCTCTGTCCCGTAATGTCACACGGCAACGTTCACTTCATGTGGATCAAACACAGCAACCTCTACCGTATCCCTGTCCTGAGTGTTTAATGACATCCTTTGCAGGCAATGACCGTTAGCAATCATATGAAAAGATGAGTCCTTGATTTTTACAGCAGTGTTTTTAACTTCATAACATTCCTTGACCTGATCTCGATACAGTTGTTGCTACAACAAACAAGAACTCCAACGCTTCCTTGGTGTATGCCTTTCTCTACAAACTAGTTGAGGTGAGTGATGCCTGGTGTGGTGAATAATGTAAATATTTCCTGTTACCTGTGCATCCTGGTTCCAAAGAAATGGTTTTGTTGTTCTGGGACATCAGTGAAACATGACAGTCAAAGATGGCTGTAATCCAGAGTAAATTCTGGCAGTTACTCAAATCCTGTCCAGATAATGACGGTGTTTGCATGTCCGTACGCAGGTGTTCACAGAGTACTTTAAAGAACTGGAAGAGGAGAGCATTCAGGATAATTTTGTGGTTGTCTATGAGCTGCTGGATGAACTTATGGACTTTGGATTCCCTCAGACTACTGACAGCAAGATACTACAAGAGTGAGAATCTTCAACACACACACACACACACACACACACACACACACACACACACACACACACACACACACACACACACACATACATACAGCACATATGTGTGTGTGTTTTGTTTTTTGTTTTTTTGTTGTTTTTTTTTTTAAATATGTCTTTAAAAGCTAGTCTGGTGTTGCATGACAGCAAATCTTCACCTCTCATCTGCTGTAGGTACATTACTCAGGAAGGTGCCAAGCTTGAAGTAGCAAAGAGCAAGGTGCCGACAACTGTGACCAATGCTGTGTCCTGGAGGTCAGAGGGTATCAAGTACAAAAAGAACGAGGTCTTCATTGATGTCATCGAGTCCATCAATGTATTGGTAAGATGAAAGAAAGGATTCGTCATTCCATTGGACTTGCATACTAACTATTGGTTTGGTTATGTAACGACTATATTATTGATTCAATTCTGAAGTCTTGTTCAATTCAGTTTTATAGTTAGTCCTATAAATAAGTTAGTTTTAGGACTAACTGCTTATTTACGTTTTTGTAAAGGGAACACTTTAATTACACATTGGATCTGGATGAATGCAATATTCAAATTAAAAAAAAATCTTTTCTGACATACACATTTCGGGGGTGGATTCAAAGTCACCCCAACAATTAAGGTTAAAGATTGAAATCACAGGCTGATATAGTTCCTACATTTTGGTACCTTGTCCAGTGGTATCTCCTCCCAGAACTCGAGTAGTCCGTGAATTAGCTTTTGGACAGTCTGTAGTGCTGTCAGATGCTCTGATTGGATTCAGGTCTGCTTTGATATTCCAGGAAATCATGTCTCATGAGGTAAGGCAATGTCCCGCACTACGAGTAACCCAGAGCCCACTGCACCAGTGTAAGGTCTCGCAGTGGGTCTGAGGATTTGGCCAAGTTTGTCCACACAAACAAGGAATTTGACTTGTTCACTTTACTCTTCTACATGCAAAAAAAGTTATGTTTTTTAAATAGGCAGTATATATAAAAAGCAAGAAAAAAAACAAGTCTTAGAGAGTCTTAAAGTCTTAGAAACTATACAAACTGTAAGTGCAAAACTTAGTAGTGCAATGTGCACGTGACCTGAATTTCAACCTGGCACCTAGCAGCATTCAGGGTAGCATGATGAAGTCTGTTTAGTCCTCCGAGGCTATGGTGTGTAACTGTAACTGATATTGTAACTGTTACTGATAAGTGTAACTGATATTATAACGTGATGTACCCTTAAATTTTAGCAGTGTGTTAGTGATGCCATTGATGTATTTTGTCAGTTTAAGTGACAAAATACTTTTTGTGACAAAGTCAAAATCATTTATTTGAATCCTTTTCTTCTCCTTAATAATTGTTCAAATATTTGTCAAAATAACTCATTTTTAAATGATTTAATAATGTCATTTGTTTAGGTGAATGCTAATGGCAGTGTGATGAGCAGTGACATTGTGGGCAGCATCAAGCTAAAAACCATGCTGTCGGGGATGCCCGAACTGCGCCTGGGCCTCAATGATCGAGTGCTTTTTGGCCTCACTGGACGTACGTATGCGACCTCTGCGTACCCATTATCACTGTGTTACCCCAGTCTTAGAGGAAAAACAAGTTGGTGCTGTTTATTTGTACTTTAAGTACTCTGTGTTGATTTATGCTCAGGTGACAAAGGAAAGACGGTGATGATGGAGGACGTGAAGTTCCATCAGTGTGTCCGTCTCTCACGCTTTGAGAGCGATCGAACAATCTCCTTCATTCCTCCAGATGGGGAGTCTGAACTCATGTCCTACCGCATCAATACTCATGTATTGTCCAGCTCACTACTTTATACTCATATGAAATTCAGATATTTGTTACATTTATTAATCTTTATGTTTTGTGCACTGTAGAAGTTGCTAATAGAATTACTTCCTTGTACTAGTTACATAAATAAATACATAAAAATGACTGAGAAATTCACACGATAAGGAAAAGAAACAGTGTAAAGACTTAAACAGACTAAGTGAATGAAAGAAAGCAAACTTATGTGAGCGTTACAGTACTATACATTAACACGTGGATTAAATTAACATTTAAACTGAATTATTTGCATGTTAAGTAGATAAAATGTTAAACTTGTGTGTAACTAAACACTACCTTTTGTTTTTTAAAGGTGAAGCCTTTGATATGGATCGAATCTGTCATAGAGAAATTTTCTCACAGTCGAGTGGAAATTATGGTTAAGGTACTGTACTCAATTATATATATATATATATTTTTTTTTAACCACAATTACATTTATATCTATGGTTTAACTGTTTACCCCCAAACCTGCTAGAGACAAACTGTTAGAGCAAAAAGTGATTTCCATTGTTCCATTTTATTTATGGCCCGATTTTCACAGAAACAGTTGCTTCAAAGTGCTCCATATCGTAAGGTAAAGACCCTACAGTATTAGAAAAAAACAAACAATCACACGACTCCCTGTTAACCATCAGTAACTAACTGTCTTTGTTCGGTTTCAAAAACTAATGACGTCCTTACGCTGCCTGTTCAGTGACGGGGCAGTCTCCCTTAAACAACAGGAAAAAGGTGACTTTCATAAGATTTCCTACTATAACATTCCTGTATTTGCAGGCAAAGGGACAGTTTAAAAAGCAGTCTGTGGCAAATAACGTAGAAGTGAGGGTCCCTGTCCCCAGTGATGCAGACTCGCCAAAGTTCAAAACCAGCACAGGAAATGCCAAATATGTGCCTGAGAAGAACCTGGTTGTGTGGACCATCAAGTCTTTTCCTGTAAGAAATTCACAACATGTTGTAACTATTGCAGACCGGATTGCAGACTAAAGTTATGCTTTCTTGTGTCTTACACATTTTTACTGTGTGTGTCCATCCATGCAGGGAGGTAAAGAGTTTCTCATGAGAGCTCATTTTGGTTTGCCCAGCGTGGAGAATGAAGAGGCGGAGAGCAAACCTCCCATAACTGTGAAATTTGAAATCCCATACTTCACAGTCTCAGGAATACAGGTGTGTTGGTTTCCTTTAACGTCAAAAAACCTAAGTAGTATGACTAAACTACAATCAAAGCATCTTTATGGAAAGTCTTGTATACTGTTTTTATTATTTATGCATTATAAAGTTCTAAATGGTACCCGGGAAGCTTCCTATTCTGCTTATTATACTATGAATAAAGTTCAACACAGCCAGGCTTTCTTTGTCTTACTTGACTTAACAAAACCTAAAACCCCAGTTGGAGATAATGGGTATCATGTTGGCAGTTATCAGCTTTCTCCGTTAAGCTGGGCTTTCTGCCTCAACGTCTGTGCTCGCTCATACAAAAAGGTGTGTTTCATGGGTCGTGTGACTTTTCTTCCACACAAAATGACTACTATCCTACTCCAATCAGAGACGTTATCACAATCATACGATAATTACATGGCAATTACAAATCTAAATATAATAATAAAATGCAATATTGCAAGCACATGTTAATCTAGCAATTACAGAGAAGGTTAAAATAAGCATTTAATTGATTTATCCGTAAGTTTCTTTTTTGCGATCCTCTTCATTTCTAAGGTGATGACTGGACATTAAACTGGATACATTTAGACTCTAAAGTATTAAATATTAAATGTAAATGGTTCCCCAGCAGAGAATCTATTACGCACTTAAAACACGCTGTAGATAAAAGATCACACTTTCATCCGGTTTTAAGCAAAACCTCTGAACACATGATTTAGCCAGGCATAAAGTGAGCCACTTTCCTGGCACAGAAAGCTCTTTAAGCTCAGCATAGTTCACTAACCCATTAATCTCACTTCGTAGTTCACCCCTTTGGTCCAGTATCAATTGGTGTAATGATTGTGGGAAGCTGGACTTTAACTACGCAAATGTGTCTTGCTGCTTTTTTCCACCAGGTGCGGTATATGAAGATCATAGAAAAAAGTGGGTACCAGGCTTTACCGTGGGTCCGCTACATAACACAAAGTGGAGGTATATTAGTAGTCTGTTGGACTTTGGTTGTACCAAGCAGGAAGTGACCTACCCAGATGCAATAACTGAGTCCAATTTTAACCTTTCTAACTCTCTTTATTTATTTTATTTTTTTAGATTACCAGCTGAGGACCAATGTGTAACACCTGTGGAGAAACCTGAATACATTTTCCTCACTTCCAGGACTTCCTAAGGAGCATAAATGATCACTTTAACTAGACTGAAAGAATGTCTTTAAATTTTCACCTGCTCTGTGTAACATTGATCTTGTGTGTGTGTTGTTTTGTGTTTTTTAAATCTATAAGCAATTTGATTGTGATGTTCTATTGTGTGAGCACTGCAAATTATTTAATTATTAAATTAATAAAACGATTCACTTCGAACAGTTTGTAATCATTAACCTTGGTGTTAATGAAAAAACGTTGTCTTTCTCTTGAGTTTAAAACACCACACAAGGTGGATTTTGCCATCGTATTGTAGTAAGGCTTTGTGCAATCACAGTCGCTAAATTCCGCCCAAAATTAAATGCTTACACCCGCCTTTTTCCACACTTGCCTCTGGAGAAATACACTCGAAGGTTAGAAATCTGAATGAACTGCCTTTGAAGACCTCAACGTATACGAATCGCCCGCTTTCTTAGCCGTGTGCGCCGATTGGTCAAATGCTCCTGTTACCACAGTGACAGCGTAGTAACAGAGTTGTAACTCCTCCCGATTTACCATATATGGAAGCACAACACCCTCTTGGCGAGCTGCGATTGGCCAGCGTATGTTCTCCCCAATGTTTGTAAATTGTAGTCTGGAGACACCGCTGTATAGCGCTCAGCGCGCAAATGTATTTTGTAATGTTGATAAACGTATGTTGTTTTAATTACTTTTAAAAATTACTGGTTCGTGGAGACAGCGGGGTCAAAAATCTTGGCGACGCGTTGGATATTGTGGAAGTAAACCAGGTAGCTTGAAAGCGCTTTCGTTTTGTTTTTTTAGCTCTCTTTTTAACGTTAGCTGTTAGCCGGGAGGCTAGTTGTTTGTGTCTTTCAGTTGACTTGCCTCTGGCGGTAGAGCTTATATTTGTATTGTTCAGCAGTACGCTTTGTTAAAGCGGCCGGCAGAACTCCGAATAGTAAGCACGGAGTCAAATAACATGGCGTCAGCGGGGAACTACGGCTTACGTTAGCCGGATGCTGTAGTAACGTTAGCTGTAGGCGACAATAACCTGCCAGCCTCAGTTTCTTTTTTTTCTCCCTCTTATCGTGTTTGTTTTGCGTTCTCGGGGAGCTCGTGGTTGAGCTTCCTCGTAACTGTGGTACGTCTCTCTCCGAGCAGGCAGGAAGGCAGACTATAATGGTCCTTAGTCAGATGGATGCCGGCAAAGCTCTGACGGCGGCAGCTGCCAAAGGGAACACCAGCGAGGTGCAGAGGATCCTGGAGGAATGCAGAGTGCATCCTGATACTCCAAATGAGTTTAGCAGGACTGCCCTACAGGTGAGGATCAATTCAAGTGTTCACGTGAGATATATAAACATATACAGAAGTATTAACAGCCCATATTTCATTCGGTGGACAAACATAGTTCGTCCCACGGTCTCAGAATAATCTCCTTCTCTTTTGTAACGATGGCCTGCGGAAAAATTACCAGCCGCTTCTCTCGAATATGCTTGTAGCGCCATGTTTTTAATGTTAGAATAAAGCGTGTCAATAAAGGTGTCTGTAAAGACAGTAAAATTATAAATCATTTAACTTAAAGCGAAAGCTTCTGCCCCCACAGCCCGTTTAGTTATATGGCGTGAATTTAACGTTATAGTCATGTTATAAACAGCAGTGAATAGGAGTGATGCCTCACACTGGAGTCCACCTAATATGTCCTCACCATTTATAGAGCGACCCCGAACAGGGATGTCGCAGGAGGTTATTGGGTTTATTATTTAATTCACTGTTCAAATTTAGTGAAAACAAAGTGTCCCTCAAAATTTCTCTAAACTCAGGGTGACGAAACTTTGAGTTTGAGATGTTTCATATGTAATAAAATATATTAAAAATCCCTCAAAATTTCAGAAGTGGAACTAAAAAGCTGTTTGATATTTATGCTTTATAACTGACTTCAAGTATTATTTAAGTGCAATAGTTAACATTAACTCATTTTCTTCTAACCCCCCCCCCCCAAAAAAAAACAAAAAAAACAAAAAAAACCAAAAGCAAAACAAAAACACTAGATGAATGCAACACACTGGTGTAAAATTTAATGTAGGGCTGCTGTATTGACATGATTTGTTTTTCCTGCATAGATGTACTAAAGGCCTAACTCTTCCTACTTTGTTTGCTTGTGTTTATTACATTGAAAAAGAATCCGGCTTGATGCAAGACTGTTAAAAAAAACTCTCAGGGTTGCACACTGGTGTTGAATTTGAGAGTGCACTCTCCTCACCTCTCCTCTAATGTCTTCAACAGGTGATGATGATGGGGAACTCCAAGATTGCCAGCCTGTTGTTAGAAAAAGGAGCCAACCCCAACGTCCAGGACAGACACGGGATAACGCCTGTCCACGACGCAGCTCGAACAGGCTTCCTTGACACCGTGGAGGTTCTGGTGGAGTACGGCGCCTCAGTAAACATCCCGGACAGGAGTGGCGCGCTCCCTATTCACATCGCCATCCGGGAAGGCCACCGGGATGTTGTGAAGTATTTGGCGCCACGGTCCAACCTTAAACACGCCAACGTCAGCGGTCAGACAGCGGTAGACGTGGCCCGAGCTTCATGCGTGCCGGATATGATTGACTTGCTTTTTTCGCACATTCATAGTTAGCCTGAAAAGTGGGTGTATTTTGCCTAACCCTAACCTCACACTTTGTTTCGCTTCAGTCCTGGTAACTTGATTTTTGTTGCTGTGTAAAGGATTTTTCTTTTCTTTTGTTAACAGTGGCTCAGCATTATTATGTGACAGGACATATTGTCTTGGCAGCTTATTTTCAGTGGATGGGTGGCTATATACTGTAGACACCTCTTTTGCACAGTGCAATTTAGGCACCTTATATGAACATATACATATATATCTGTTTTCCCTATGAATTGGGAGTGCACATTTGTAGATAGTCCCCCCGCCCCCAGTGTTTTCTAATTATTTCCTTTGTGTAAGAATTGTAACAGTTGTATGTTGTTGTTTTTTTAATTTACAAAACTTGACATTGTGCACCCTGATTGCTTTGCATAGTTGTGTTTCTATTAATTAGATGTACTTAGAGTTTGGATTTACTCCTATTTATTGTTAAAATAGGATTGAATATTCCTCTTTGTAAATAGCAACCCTTATTGTGATTTGTTGAAATGTTATTTATATAAATACTTTTAAAATCTAAGTGAGATTATTCACTTCACTATTTGAAGAAGAAAGCACAAAATAAAGTGTTGAACTTGAAGTTTTGCTGTCTTTTCATTTTGATTTGGATTCTGTAATTGGCTAGTAAGAGCTACTGCTCTTGGGTTTCTGCTCACTGGGATCACTCAGGTCATCTCAGGGTTTTTTTGTGTGTGTGTGAATTTAGGGTGTCATAACAAAAGGCTAAAAAGGAAGTGATTTACTTTTATTTTAACTTCTGGGCTTTAGTGGCCATTGGTCAGAACTGGCCTGGTGGGGTACAATCTGGACCACTGGATGCTGGGTGAATTGTTAAAAATTACAGAGTAAGAGTTTTTACCAAAGGGCCATGCTGACCTGGTTCGTTGAGTTTGATTGAAACATTTTTTTAATGATAGAAAGTTGAAAAACTGAGAAATTCTGGTGTAAGTAAATTTATTTTTCGTTCTTAGGCTAGATTTATTACAGGTTTAATGTTTTAAGGAAGTACTTATTTACACTTAGTTGTTTTTTTTTAATAGGTTATGGTGCAATGATTTTACTATTAAAATGAGATTGAACTGCATGTGACCTATAAGTTTGACACTCCTGATGTAGAGAATGAAGGGGGATGGGAAGCCTCGCTTCTGTCAGTCTGCCCCAGGGCAGCTGTGGCCACAACTGTAGCTTACCTTCACCAGTGTGTGAATGTGAGAGTGAATGAATAGTGGAATTGTAAAGCGCTTTGAGGGGTCCCGAAAAGCGCTATATAAAATGCAATCCATTATTATTATTTATTATCTATTGCACATCCACATGAATTTAAAATCAACAGTTATAATCGCCAAGATATGTGTGTTTTCGGACTGTGGAAGGAAACTGGAGCGCCCGGGGAAAACCCACACAAGCACAGAAAAAACATGCAAACTACACATCAGGCCTCAGGAAGGTTCACATCCAGAAGCTTGAGCCAAAACTGCTAACCGCTGCATCACCACACCACCTACTTGTTGCTGGAACATAAGAGTCCACAGATAATCTTTTCTTCACTATCTCAAAACCCCGGCTCTGTCCTTGACTCCCGATGCTTTTCATGTTTTTAAAATCCCCCAAAAACCCCCAAAACAAAATAGATTAACACAACTGAAAGAGGAATTTAATCAATCATTATGTGCTTTTCTTTGCATCTTTTCATGCAGTCTTAACCGCCCAGACGTCCTTATGGTGATCCACCAAGGGCATTTGCAATAACTCCACGCTGGAATGTACAGCGCGGTGAAAAGTCTCACAAAGGTCACAAAGATAGCTGAACTGAAACTAGAAATGAATGAGAGCCCTGTTTTGTTGGAGCTTGTAGGTAACAGTGGCACAGTTTGCTGATGTTTGTGCTCGGGGCTCTCGTGGTACAATGGGTATTTTGTTTGCTTGTGTGCTGCTGGCCAACTTTACTTGCCAAGAAAGGAGATACAGTTCAACTGCTGCGCTCACAGCTCACTATACAGACATCTATGATGTCACAGAACGATCACACAAATCAAATTTATTTCAATAGAAAACACACAAATTTCCATTTGAATGAAATAAAAAACAAACCAAGTGCTGTGCTTTAGAACAGCTGATAATATCTGCCTACTTTTAAATGCTGATCTTTTCATCTTCAAGGAATATTTTAACATTAAATGAATGTGATGTTTATTCAGCAGCGCTAATCCAGACTCAGAATCTGATGTTTGAGTAAAGTCTACTGGAGCAATTCTGCTCAAAATGCTGTCTTTCCCCACCCATATTTTCCCAGATAGTTTAGCAACTTTCCGCTCAGAGGTCTGCTTCGTCACCACGCCCTTAAATTGTGTAATAGATATTTAAGTATATTTTTTCACCCTAACAGATAAATCAGTCACAAAACCGGGATGGTTAAATATACAGCCCAGCCACTAGGTAGAGCTCAGCGACTTCACTGACTGGGTGTGTGGCTGTTACATTCAAGCACTTCCTGAATGTAGCTGGGTTAATCCACAGATTGGGAGAAATATGCAGGTTTACAAGCAGCAGTAACAATAGTGGGAGTAAACAAGAAAACCCTGAATCAGCATACTGGTGCAGTCACACGCAGATGTGTGTAAATTAAGATGACACAAGGAAAACTATCCCGATGTCTGACCGAACTAACGTAATAACTAAGATTTCGCACTTCTTGTTTTTCTATTCTGCTTGGATTAAAGTGTTGTTATTATTGTTAATACTTGTGTCTTTTTATATTATATTTATATCTCCGTTAATATCTATTTATATCTAAATACATGCACAGTGGATGCATCGGAGAGCATCGGGGTAAGTATCTTGCCAAAGGATATTTGGTATGCAGACTGGAGCAGACGGGGATCGGTCTGAGTTTCTACACTTCATTTCATACAGTTGTATGTACTCTCAATTTCCCTCTGGGATTAATAAAGTTTCTCTGATTTTGATTAGAGCGGAGAGGAGCAGTGAGAGGTGACAGACAATAGGGGTGACACAGCTTCACAGATTCATAAACCACTTGTCCACAAATGCCCCTCACTAAAGGTCAATCCAAATTTCAACAGTATCAATACCAACACTGGTATTTTTATCGGATCGATATTAGAGATTTGCCCACTGAATTGTTTTAAATCAATATACCTCAAACATGCACTATGAAAAATGAATCTTTTTTGTGCTGACTGTCGTGTTTATTTTTTATAGCCTAACACATTTAAACAACAGAGGTTTACACAAAGTGCTTTAGCGACAGAAACATTTACAGCCCAGGCCTCCAAAAAACACAGTTTTAAAATAAAGTGATTTTGTGGTTGTTAAAATGTGTTCAGAATTTGCAAAGTGATGGTGATTCATCTCATAAATCATGAAACACCGCTCTCCTCTATATAAACTGCCTTCATAGGTTAAAAGTGTTGATATCAGTATTGATATCGGCAATACCAGCCCTGTATTTACTTGGTATTGAATCGATACCAAACAACTGCCCCTGACCTCTGTTACAGCTGTGGTGATTATGTTGCCAAGAAAATAAATCTGCATATTTAACTAGCAGTTTGATCATTTGTTTAAAACATGTTATCAAAAATCTGAATTTACTCCTCGCATTTTAGAATTTTGGTCCAACAAAACAAGATATTTGGTGAAATGAACTGGAGCACTTTGGTTTTGTAACACCGCTTTATTCAGATCTAGACCAAACTGTTTATTAGAATAATATGTCAAATAATCAGTAATTAAGATTATTAGTTGGTTGCAGATCTCTAATCTCTTTCATTTACGAAATGTAATAGAGCTTAAAAGGATTTAGGGATTAATTTCATCTTTAAAAACATGCTCTTGTGCTCATGGAAGGAGGAGCTTCCCATGTGTGCAATTTTTACTAGACTGTAAGATGTAGAGAACTGCAAATCAAGTGCTTCCTTCATTTTTTTTTCATTTGAAACTGTTATTACCTCTGGATTGTTTGGCCTTTGGCATTTGGTGAGATTCCAAACGATGAGTCACTGGAAGCTGTTACACGCGCTGCTGTGCTTCTCACTTCATCAAGCTGCACGAAATCACAGCCTGCAGGGACTGAATGTGAACCTTTACCAGAAACGGCTCTCTGCACACTCCTCACAACCCAAAGCAACAACCGTCTTGGAGACATTGCATTGCTAGTTTTTCCAGTCAATTATTAGTCACATTTAGACTGCTACTTGACTGCTACTTTAACTGAGACTTAACCCTTTCATGAATGAATTATGAATATCCTCATTCAGGATTTTTCTTAAGTATTTCTATTCATCTTTAGGCATGAAAAAAAGATTTTTGAACTTCATTATTTTAAACATGTACTTTTCAAAGAGTTCTTTACATGTCCACCTAGGCGGACAACAGATGTGTATGGACTAACACATCATTGTCCAGTGTAGTGGTTTATGTGTATACCATCAACACCGACACAAATACAAGAAAACATCCTTTGAATAGCTGTCCACTATAGTGACCACTATGTGTGAAAGGGTTAAAGAAATAGAGAAATGATTGACAAATCACTTACTGTGCAACTTATTTCCCTTCATAATAAGTGCTAAATTCTCCCTAAAACATCTCAATTCCTTAATGTGACAGAAAATAGCACACACAGTAATCCTTGAATCAAGGGCAAGTGAGTGTGCTGATTGACACGAACATATTAAGAAGTCACACAAGCCAGAACATGACCGACTGCATTTCATTTGAGCAGTGGAAGCTGTTTCCAGGAAGCACTGGTTTTATGTGCGTCTGAACATGAGATGTGAATGGAGGAAACAATGGTGAAGGAAAAGTGCAGAATCCATGCATCTAAAGTTTTGCATAAAGGATGTTTGAAATTTTTTAAAAAGAAAGAAAAACAATATTTCAAGTAAAAATATATCCAGTTTAAAGCATTTAAACAGCTCAGCCTAGTCATCCAAGTTAGCAAGTTTCCATAGTTGCATGTTACGTGCCACAGCTTTTTAAAATTCTGCTGCCTGGACATCACCTCCAATTATCACCTGCACTATGCTGAAACATTAGTGGAAACAGTAGCCATTACCACTGGCACTCACATCATGCACAGTCAATGTTGTAGAGAGTGAACCTTTACCTTATTCATACCACCCCAGTATGAATTCACTCACTTCTCCATTTGACTGAATGTGTAAACAGAGATATGAACACCTTTTATCCAGCTACTGAAAGGCTTTTTCTCCCTCCACATGTTTTGGAACTGAAACAGAGCGACATGAACCACCACACTGTAAGAAATGCATAGTCACGCTGTGCAAACCCGTCAAGCAGAATACAGTTCAAAAGTCTTTAGTAAACAAACGGAGGTGCAGTCCCAAAACATTTGAAGGTTAAGGCTTGTTCGCTGTTTTATTTCTGTAAAGTACTTATAGCTCTTATTTCATCACCACATACAGTATTAATCTGATCTTGAATTACAACACTTTTTTTGTTCCACTTTACATTTCTGTGTCATCTACTGAAGTAAAAATCACGTTTTGTAAAAATGAAATGTAGATGTGTTTTTACACATTTTAACTTAATAAAATATTAATTTACCAAAGAAGATGCTATTTTCAGGACAACACATAAAAAACATTTTCAACTGTGAAAATCAAAAAATATAAATCATTTTGTTATGACTGCTTTTAAATAGAGTCTTTAAATCTTTTTTTAATGGATATGCAAAACTGGGACAATTAGGATTTCCACACTTGTCCACAGATGTGTTTTCCCTACTAGAAATGCACAGTGTGGTTTAAGCTGCCTGGAGAAAGCGTGCGGGAGGCAGCCTTCATGATGTCCACTTAATGCATGCAGTTTGCATATGGCACAATTTGACATCACATGGACTTTGTGCTAGGCACCTGGTAGATTAAAGACCGTCTGATCCAACTGTGTTAGACCTTTGTGTTCTCACCAGCACCTCTTTAGGTCAGTCCTATGAAAGTCTTCAGCTTTAGAGTTACTGGTTCTCTTTTAGTGGTCAGCTGTGGTTTGGGTTTTCCTTTTCCTTCTCTCTGAAAAATATTTGGATCAAAAATGTTTTTTCAAGCTCACCCACCACTCTTTAATTAGAAAACACAAGTATGTGACGAACCTTAGCTCCACACACTCAGCTTTTATTTAACTTGCTTCTTACATCTGATGGCAGTTGATCCAGCAGGTTATCTTCTACTATCAGCCCACTCAGCAGGGGACAGTCCCCTATCTCCTGAGGTAAGTACTCCAGACGGTTTCCTTTAATATCCAGCCGGACCAGCTGGGCAAGGTTGGCTACTTTTGAGCTGAGGTGTGAAAGGCGGTTGTTACCAAGAATCAGCGTTTTTAGCCTTTTACAGGAGAACAGCTCTTCTGGCACTGTCTCTAAGGAGTTGAAAGCTGCAGAGAAGAACTGCAGGCTCTGCAGGATGTTCACTTCAGAAGGGAGCGAAGTGAGTTGATTGTGAGAGATGTCGAGGTGCCGAAGTTTGGTGCAGTAGAAGAGGCGAGAGGGAAGCTTTCCTAGCTTGTTCCAGCTAATGTCCAGTGTCTCCAAGGTATGCAGCTTAGATATATGTTCAGGGATGTATGAGATTTTATTGTGCCATAGCCGAAGTGTAACTAAATGCCTGCAGTGCTGTAAGCTCAGGATCTCCTCCACAGTAGTGAGTTTGTTTTCCTTCAGGTCCAGCTCCTGCAGATTGCTCAGGCTGAAGACAGCACTTGGGATGCGCTCCAACTCACAGCCCACTAATTCCAGTGAAACTAAGTTGGTTAACTTCTTCAGGATGCTTAAAGCCTGGACCCTGACACTTTCATTGTAGATACGCAAGCGTTGCAACTGGAACGCAACATCTGCTATGCTGGAGGGGATCTTTGTAAGTTTGGAGCGAAAAGTGAGGACCCTCAAAGCTCTAAGCTCTTTAAAGGAATCCAGAATGGGACTTTTGGACACCTCGTTGGTTAAAGGACCTTCCAGGTGGAGCTCTTCCAGGCAGTGTAAGGTGTACATCCACACAGGAACCTCTTCGAAATGCTCAAAGGTTAGATATAGAATCTTTAAATGTTCTCTCAGGTGGTTTAGGGCAGCAACTTGGAGCTTTGCGGGGCAGTAGACCATTGATAACTCCTGGAGAGACTCTAGCTTTGCTATACTAGCCGGTATGGTGACATTCTTCATCTGCTCGAGTTTGAGTGATTCCAGTTCGGGAATCTCAAAAACGGTTTCTGGAAGCCCTGGTAACATTAACAGGTGTAGCTCTAGACGGTTTCTGGTGTTCCTGGCTAGACGCGTGCGCAACTTTTTGTCAGTCCACTCGTAGTTTAGATTAAGCTGATGGAGGCGGCTCTCGCTGACTTCAGAAAGAAAGACAGCAAACCTTTTAGAATAAAGAGCATCATATTGGTCCACAAGATGCAGCAGGAAGGCAAAATCATTCTTCACATCAGGTATGTCATTAATTCCGGTCTCCAGTCTGACCTGCTCAAAGTAGTACTCCTTTAGAGGTCGATGGAAAAGCCAGTAGAGGGTATAGATACGCAGAAGTCCAAATACGGCCACAAAGCAGATATAGCAGTAGGCAAGCTTGGAGAAAAGATGTGCTTTGTTGTGGTTACAGCAATAGATATCAAAACCAGTCAGCTCAGGCGGAACCAAACACTGCACAACTATCTCAATGTTAGGTACCAGCAATGCGGTGTAAATAATAATCAAAAGAAAATGGATGACCTTTACTGAAGTTTGCAGCACGTACATGTGGTACAAAATGTCTTTTTCCTCCACATGAGTTCGGAGCTTCTTCACCTTTTCAAATAGAGCTTTGGCTTGCTCTCCTTCCTTCTTATCCAACAAAGAGAGGGTAGACTTCGGTTCTGCACTTTTCTTTTCTTGATTAGACTTAACAGAGCAGGAGCGAAGGAGGCCCACAGTCTCCTCCTCATCGATTTGTCCTTCTGTGGAGCCTTTAGTCATAGTGTTCCTCCTCCAGTTGACTAGCTTCTCCTCGCCTCTTTCCTCGGAAACTTCACTCAGGGCTCTTGTGGTCCAGGGTGAGTCAAAGCACTTGTCAAGAATGTTGACAAAGAGATCAATTTTAGAAGATGTCCCAGGAAACTTGAACCAGAAGCTGCTTGTTACCATGAAGATTATGGTGTGGATAACCACGAGGTACGGAAAGTACTTTGCATACCAGTGAACAGACCTCTCATAGCAATAGTTGTTGACGAACACGTATTGATGAATGTCCAGATTGTTCTTCCGCCCAAACACCTCCACTATGATGGGGCTCGCCGGGGTCACCAGTGTGTTCTGCAACTTCTCATTGTCCCCATAACTGCTGATGTTGCTGCAGTCAATTGCTTTTGGTGTTGGACTGGTGAAGTGGCTTGGCAGGCATGCAATCTTGTCTTGGGTGAGCTATAAAAAAAAAAAGAACATAATAATATTGTGATAAAAACAAAGCCCAGTTCACTTGTTGGTACGCAAGTATTTCTGACTGGAGAACAGCAAGGCCTAAACTAATCTGCTTGTTCTCCCTCTCAGGCGTAACATAGTCACAATTTGTCAAATCCCAAGGCGTTCCTGAGGAATGCGAAAGGTGACCTTCCACGTTCTTATGCTACGTGCCAGGTTATGGATGAAATCTAGTAGAATGATGCTCCCACGGTAATACACGTTCCAGCCATGTATTCCAGCCCTAACCCTAACTCTATCCCTAACCTCAACCAGCATGTTAGATAGTGTTTTCCAAAGTGATTTAAGTAAAACAAACGTACACGTGTAGATTCATTCCAAATGGTTCTCATGTTTCCTCATTTTTCTGATCTTGTAATATAGGGACGTGATGGGTTCCCGGAAGTGTAATATACTGACAATTTACCACTTAGTGTATAATGTTACGCTTTGCGAGTGATGAACTAACAGGTTTCACCTTGCGGGTAAAGCCTAAATGCAAAAGCTAAAAACTGCAGATGATAAAATCAGATAGGGGTTTAAAAATACACAAAATCCTCCGCCCTTTGATGCGTCATCAAACAGACAAGCAACAATCAGAAACAGGCTTATACTTTCCAAGCCATGACATCAGACATGACACTACTTGGAGGGATGATCCATTCCACCTCTTCATTAAGACACTAAGCACCAGTGTTTCAGAGTAAAAGTCACTATTAACATGCTGCTGTAGGAAAGCAAGAAAAATCCATCACCAAAGCAGAAGATTCCACTGTAGTGGAATATTTTCTTTATTGTTTTCTAATTAACGAGATTTTGTGCTGCTGCAGAGGTTAATGAGCACAGCGTGTCTAACAGCTCTAAGTGAAAGGGAGATTTAATTCTGCCATTTCTATTTTTACATTTAATTGGATTACCTATGTCTGAAGAAGAAATCACAACACTAAAATCCACAATTAGAAAGTGCTTCGCAGTTTGGATAAAAACCGATTAAAGAATAAAAGTACATATTTATACTTACAAACACACAGTCTTTCATTCATTCCTACATACACACTTATGTATACACATATGAGAAGAACAAAAGGCCAAAAATAATTAATGGCTTTATTTATGGCCTTTTGTTATGAGTATTGACTAGTTTTTTGTTAGCAGCCTAGCTGCTGTATTCTAGGCCAATGGTAGACGGGCTAAAGCAGACTGAGAAATGCATGTGAAAAGTGAGTTAGTTATAATCGAGATGGCAGAAAATTAAAGTATGTACAAAAGTTTCTTCATTACTGGTAGATTTTTGAGATATTTCGTAAATGAAAGAAACCAGACTGGATAAACTTGGAGTTGTGAAAATTTTGGTCGAAAATAGCAGATGATTTAATATTTTTAATTTAAAATTAAATGTGTGTGTTACACCATCCTTGTAAAGGTGGTGGTTATATGTTTAATTGCTTGGTTGAAATCCATAATAACTTTATAAATGTTACACTGACAGAAGGAATAAATAATAAATATTCTAATGAGTGTCAGACTATAGAGAACCCCTTTGGTTGCTGAATTATTTTCACACATTCAGTTTCGCCAAACAGACTGTGTAGATGGTGCAGCAATTCAGACAGCTTTGTGACCAATTCTTTTCATGAATGCGTCCCCTGTAATGCCCCTTTGTTGTTGGTGTCTACGCTTAAACAACAATTTAGTACAATTACAGGAATAAACTGATGCTTCTGCTCTGAAAAACACAACAGTTATGAAATCTGCAGTAAACAAGTTGTGAAATTTGTATGTTATTATATCTGATTAGCGCTGACTACACTGTAGTCCCTTTGCTTTACTTTGGTGCTATTTTAATGTGACACAGAAATGATATTCATGTGATGAGAGACACACATTAAGCAGCCAGTTTGTGATCTGAATGTGCACAAAGTGGGTCAGGAGAAACAAGTTCGTTCAGCTGTAGTGCTTTCCTTTTTCGCGTGACTGGGTGGGCAGATAACGCAGGAATTATCATGGCATCTACAATGAGACAGACAAGGTCAGCGATGACTTGGTTTTACTTTTTGAAAACTTATGGACACGAAGTGTAGACACCTTACCTGCAAAGTGCATCCAAAGACTCCAATCATGAGCATAGCAATGCACAGATACTCTGTGAAAACATCCCACCATGGTTTCAGGACCCTATACTTCGAGCTGGGCTCTGTGCCGAGGGATCTGAATTCACCCACTGGGATCATCCTGGCTGCTGCTCCACACTGATGAAAGGAGACGAAAGGAAAGGAACGAGTGGATTTGAGCAATGAAGCTGGAACAGGCTTTCAATGCAGAGAAGTCTCCAGAGAAAATCTTGTCAAAGGTTTTAAAGTTACATGACACAAAGAACACACATGAGCTTTGGCTGTTTATTGACCTTGAATGAATGGACGCTCCTCCTGCGCTCAAAGGGGGATTCAAACAGGATGAACTAGTCTGACAACAAAGAGAGTCTCTCTCTCTCTCTGGAAAGAACGAAAACAATTTTGTGTCCTGAAGCCCACCTTAATAGATAAACAGAGAAAGAAGGACAGAAGCTCCACTGTTTTATAACAATACTACTGCATCAAGACGAGATAAATAGCCTGTTAATTTGTGATGTGAGCTGTGCGGATTTGTGCACACACAAGTAACCAAATACAAATCATTGCAGCAGACTTCTGCCTGGCTAATTTCTTCTTAACATCGCTGCTTGTGTTAAATTTGAGGTAAAAGTGGCGTTTCTTGTGGCGTTGTCTTCATTTAACAACGCAGGTAATGAGTGAACTTACAAAGCTACTTCCTAAACCAAACGAGTATAACCTCGAGAACGTATCTCCCATTAAGTTTTAAGTTTCCACTGAAGTTTGAAATTATCTCAGAAGTTTCGTCCAACAGAGTAAAACAGAAGCAAGCGTCAGCAAGATTAATTTTACATACCTGCGCGCACACAGGATCCTCTGGTGTCCGGTGGCAGTGGCCAGAGTTTTTTTCATCACTTTCAGAGGCGCTCACCGGTGTGAAGCTCGCGAGAACTCACGCGGCACATCCAAGCGAGACTTTCAAAATAAAACCACTGTCAGCAACCATGTTCAACGCATGTGAGCGCTGACTTTACAGAGGCACACTTCAAGTAATCTTTACGTAGTTAATGTGATTACTGCAGTTAGTGTATATTTGCGCCCCTAGCAACAATTTAAAATGAGGCTTTATATTAAATTAACCCATAAGACTCCAGACCCATTTTTATTTTCAGGAAAACTATGAGAGCGTAAATGCTAAAACTTTAACAGGAGATTTCTTCAATGTGTAGAAGATGAGTTAATAGATCAAACTGTATAAGCGGACATTTCTTCACCTATCACAATAGAAGATCCCTGCCCGGTCCTAACAATCAACAACCCATAAACCCGTCAGAATACAAGCACGCGGTCTGTTATCGTATGACTTTCAAACGATAAGAAGGCATGGTTATTAAATAACGCTCCTGGTCTCACGCCAGACAAAGCAGGAACAGCCTCCTTATTTTTCAGCCACACCTCGATTAGTGTTGCGTAACCTTGACATTTTTGTAAACTCATGCTGTGGTAATATTCGGGAGAAGAAGGGAAGAGAGGAAGTTACCGCAGTGACTTTCTTTCCGTCCAAACTGAATCACAAACTTATCATCCTCCTGTCTTTGACGTGCGTTTCTGGTTACAATCTAACGTCGGGTGTTAAGCAGAAAAGTTTAGAGGCCTATTAACTGCTTAAATTTCCATCTGCAATATTTGAAAGATATTGTTTTCTTCCAACGAGAAACTGGTGACGCAGCTGTATATCTTCACAGATTCTTTTTTAAGTCTGTGTTTTTTAGGCCTGTGTTTGCCAAGTCTTAATACTCTTGTAAGCCCACACAATACTTCTCGGTAGTGTAAACAGTGGTCTACCTTATCCACCTGCTGGGTTTAGCCAGGAAATTAGATGTGTTGGGAGGTATCATGGGTGGTCGGTAAATGACATACCTGCTTTTGCCTCACTGAAAAACACACTAGAAAGATAATAAAAACGAGACATTGCACACTAGTATCTACACGCACACATACTTTATTAGGTGCATTTTGCTCATATTGGGCTGAAGCTCTTTTTGCCATGTCCTAATCCTTCATGGCATAGATTCAAAAACATTACTCAGACATTTGGGTCCTTATTGATCACACCTTCACTGTCAGCTACACATCCATGATATGAATCTCCGGTTCCACCACATTCCAAATATGCCTTATTAGATTGAGGTCTGGTGACTGCCGAGGCCATCGGAGAATTGCAAACTCATTGTCATTTTCAGGAAACTGGTTTGAGACGATTTAAGCTCAACATCCTACAGGTTATTCCGCTAAAATCAGGATAATGTCGAAAATGGGTACACTTTGGTCATTAAGAGATGGACATGGTCAGAAAGAACGCACGGGTAGGATGTGGAGTTTAAATGATGCTCAGTTCGTGCTCAAAGTATACACTTCAGCATCACGAGCAGCCTGGACATAGAAAGCAGGATTTCTTGCTTACATGAGATTCTGACCCCACCACACAAATTTAGCAGCATAAATTAAGAATCATCAGAGCAAGAGAGGGGAAATGATGTGGGTTTCTGCTCTTGTTGCCCATCTGCTTCAACATTTCGCCTCTACTAAAGATACTCTTCTGCATATCTTGGTTGTAACAAGTGCTAAATGAGTTACTGCATCAACAAGAGTTTTTTTCTTGCTAATTTGATATTTCTTCTTTTTTGCTGTATTCCGTGTAAACACTAAAGGTGGTTGTGTGTGGGGGAAATCCCAGCACATCTGCAGTTTCTAAAAAAAAAACTTGCCTGGCCCCAACAACCACACCACATTCAAAGTCACTTAGAATCATCTTGATGACATTCACTTTGAACTTCAATAGGCCACGTAGACCATGTGTTCATGCCCGAATGTAGTGGGTCGCTGACACGTGACTGTATGATTAGATAGTTGCATTAATGAGTAGTTAATCAGATGTACCTATCAAAGTGGGCAGGGAGCATCCATCTTTAGCAAAAAGCGTAAACTGGTAACTTTATTTTAGGGTAAATGTAGAAATAAAATACAAGAAGATATAAAGGCGCTTTAGCTCCCTCTAGTGGCCACTACTGATTTGAAAACAGCACAAATGAACGTAACATCAAGAAGAAAAAACAAAACACACACAACCCAGCAACTATCAGAACTAAAATTATTACATGACTACAGCAGTGCAATAAACACATTTTAATTAACAGTGCATTACTGTACAGGGTAGTTCTTACTTGGGGGGAGAAATGTACAAAGCAGATGTTAAATATTTTCATCTCTAATCCAACCACTGGACAGGGGGGGGGAAAAGGTCCCTTTCAAGGTGAAGCGTCGGTTTCTCTTTTTTTTGTTTTATTTATTTTTGTTTTTTTTAAACAAACATCCAAAATCTGCATTAACAGGCATTCCTAGTTTGTTACAATGCATGCTAGTTATTAAAACACTACACCAGAGTCCAATTTAATACAAAGCTGATGTCAGTTTAGAGGAAGAAGAAAAATCACAAAGGACCTGAACAAATAAATAAAAAAGTGAGCTCTGAATTCCTGTACAAGACTTTGTAGAATATCAATGTACAAAACATCACTTAAAAACATTTGTAGCTTAAACCGCTGTTACAAATACATTTTTTTAAGCAAGTTTTTCTTTTTTCCCCTTTTTTAAATCATTAGTATACAATATTTGAACACGAATACACAAACATGGTCATTTCTGTGTCTGAGGTCTCAAGGATGTGAAAATCCAAAAAAATTGTTTACTGCGCGCGGGAGGTTCTCATTTCTGTCTGTAAATAGTGAGATGTTTGAATCCAGGCCGTTTAAATGCTACAGTATTGATTCCTCTAAACACAGCCTAAACTAATTTCTTCATTCTGTTGGCGCTTTGCACACTGATCCCACTGGACGACAATCGTGGAGCCCGAGAAGAAGCATCGCTCAGTATTTTACTAAAGTTTCACATTTTATGCAATCAGTTAAAGAACACATTTGTTACTATGCAGACTCTTGTATCAACACTTGAATTTGTGACAGTGGGCCTCATGCAAGAACCACTTGCTTAAAGCAGATCTTTTCTACCATAATCTGAGATGACAATTTATACAATTTGGCAGGTGCATGCACATTTTCCCCCACACCCGTACAGCTGCATGACTGCAGTTGAAGGAACAGAAACTCAGCTGCCAGTTTATGATTATACACACTTAACTAGATCTAATGCTCTATATGACATCCTGCAATAAATCCTACCTTCATGAAGGTTGTAATTTCTGATTAAGTGGTTCCATAAAAAGGTGGTGATTCTGTGGAAGTGTTAGGCACCAAAGTGACAGCCGTTTATTATTTTGCCCCAGTAAGATCACTAAAAGGCGACAAAACAGTAGAAACCCACTGTGAAAGCTGGATTTACTGCAGGACTGCTAGTTTTAGCCGTGCCTACCAAAATAAACCTGCAGCCGAGCGTCAGGTAGTCATGTAAGAAAGGCCAAAGTATTTCTTCTTGGAATCTAACAGCACACGTCATGGGTGGTGTTGCAGGCGAGGGATCACACCAACACCAAATGCCTCGCACAGGCCGTTTGTTCTTGGATTTAAAACTGGAACCACCTTGCCAGTTTGCCTGAAAAAAATCCTCTTTTACATCACAGGTATATTCTTGTGTGTGATCCAGTAATCCAAAATGTTCTTGAAAATATTTAAGGTGGGATAAGAGCTCTGGAGCTGCAGAATCTGTCTTCAGCTTAGATCAACAACAACCGATTTAAATATCTTCCGCGTGCCTTCACAGGCGTCATACAGGATGTCCACTTTAAATAAAAATAGATTATTTGCATAAAAATGAGTTCTAAACAGATGGTGAGTTTAAACATGTACATTACTACTAAAAATAACAGCAAATAACTGTCTACATATACAATAAACCGGAGGGAAATAATGGTTCCTGTGCTATATCAAAAACCTCCTGTTATTACACAGTTTTTTGGATTGCTAGTACTGGATATATCCAACATCAGGAGCTTAAATTCTTCTTCTTCATTTATTTATGTATTCTTTTTTAATGTGCAGATTGTGATTTTGTAAAGAACTATTGGACTGAATTAAGATGGCCTGTATAAGCACGTCAAACAAGCTCTTGCATGAGGCCCACTGTACGAGCTTCATCTTGCGGCTCTCTGGGTTAACACTAATTTCCACACAGTGTCTCAGCCTGTGCCTTCCCACACAAGCACCTCAGGAGAATATACCGACATAGTGATAATGCCCACAGGCATTGTAATGGCACTTTGATTGCTGCACACACACACACACACACACACACACACACACACACACACACACACACACACACACACACACACACACACACACACACACACACACACACACACACAAATGCTACGTTTTGTTTACATAATCTGATCGCTTGAAGTATTTCCTTCACCTATCAGATTTAGTTTGCTCTTTAAATGCAATAAAGAGCCCCTGATGACTCATCGGGCCAGTAAAGTGACCTTTTTACTATGGAGCCCTTTTCTTGAACTTTACAAATTATGATCTAGCTGAGGGCTTTAAATGCCGCGTTGGAGCACAAAGCTGGACTGTCTGGATCTTATAACGACACTCAATTTAAAGGACCAGTTTTCACAGGTCAGTTTTGAGATGCGTGTCAGTGTGTGGATCGGGTCCTGCTCAGATCTTCGCGTGCATTTGCCGAAGGGTCCGCCTTGCCACTGGTTCTTCCACCGTCACACGCCTGACACTGCAATAAATCCTTTTGGCAGGGCTCCATGGTGACAGCCACTCCCACGCCGCTGCGGCCTGAAGTCATGTGGGTCACCTCTGACCAAGTGTCCTGCTCTGGGTCGTAACACTCCACACTGTCGAGGAAAGTGCTGCCATCGTAACCTCCTGTAAGCACAGCACAGATCTGAGCTATGGATAACAAACACTAAGTGGAGTGAGTAAATAGGAGTTAGTTATTGCTACTGTGACTCATAAAAATGTAAATATTTACATTTTATAGTCACAAAAACTGAACAAGTTACCCAAGGTGAATCATGCCTTGCAAAATGCATCTAAACACTTAACGGTTACACTACAAATAGTTTTAATACGCAGACACATGAAAAAGAAAGCACACCCTGTTTCTAATTTTGACTTCCTAGGTAAACACAACATCACATGACATATTACACACTCTGTCATTATGTAACACAAACAGAAACGCAGAGGCAGTGTGTGAAAACCAAAGTACACCTTCCCTACTTGCATAAGAAATAAAAGTGTCGGTAGCAGCTAAGTGCTGATAATTAATTGCACTTGATTAACTGATCATCAGCAAGTGTGAGGACTTCTATAAAATCAGATATTTTTTGGCATTTTGCGGATCAAAAAAACTAAATAAAAACAAACAAACCCCACAAACCTGCAAAGACGCAATTGAACAAACCACAAGACAACCGTCCATGGTGGTGAAGGTGTGATGATATGGGCATGTTTTACAGCCACAAGACCAAAGTACTGTTTACCAAAGTATTCTAGAGTCAAGTGTGAGGCCATCTGCCTGCCGCTGAAGTTTGGCCAAAACTAGGTTATGCAACAGGCCAATGATCGCGAGAACAGAAGCAAAGCTACTAAAGAATGGCTGAAAAAGTAAACAATGAAGGTGTTGCAATATCCCAAAGTCCAAACCTCAACCTGAATGAAATGCTGTGGTGTGGTGCTCGTGACCTAAATGAGTACTGGCTCACACCCAATGATTGTAAATGTGAGAGGTGAACAAAATAATTGCATTGACATCAGTATAATAATTAAAACATATTTTGTAAATCAAATCGTTGCTTTTCTCTCAGCAGGCTTCTACGAGCTACATTACTCACCCAACACATAGATGCGTCCATGCAGCGCAGTGACTCCCAGAGCGCTGCGTCTGTGCCTCATGGAGGCAGCAAAGCTCCACGTATCGGTTTCTACATCATAGCGCTCCACCGTGTTCAGCTGGTTGGTGCCGTCGTATCCGCCCATCACAAAGATCTGATTGCCAAGTGCACACACGCCTAAAAGAAAAGGTCAACTCTTTCATTTATTCAAACTAAATGTGGGCAGACACATGTAAGCACATGGCAGAACTGGCTGAAGAAAAGAGTAACGTCTACGCTACGGTCACAGGTAGCTTTGTTTTGACTGCCATCATTAAAAAAAAAACCAAAAACCAAAAAAAACACAATTAAAACTCCAGGCCAAACATGTATTTAAGGACACACAAAGAAAGACATACACACTCCCCACATAAGTGTTTTGTTTTTTCTTTAATGCGTTTCTTGATTAAGAAAAATCATTACCTCTGCCAAGGAGGTTGTGTTTATTATAACACTTGTGTGAGGGTTCATTCAAATTTGGCTTACATCCACCATGATCTTAAAGGTCAACTTAATGATTTATTTGCTAAAAAAAAAAGAAAAAGAAAGAAAGAATCCTTATAACTTAGAAACTATGATCCTTACAAATGTGGTGTGTCAACATATATGAAGTACCAGCATAAAGATTTTAATTATCATGTCAAATTTGACCTCTTCAAGGTCAACACACAGATCTGGAGGTCGTAGAGCTATTTGAAACATTTAATCATATAAGGTATGATCAATGGAGATTTTAAAGATAAAATTTTCTTTGGACTTCTGACCTCTTCTTCGGAGTCAAATAAGGTGAAACTTAAATAAAAAATGTATATTTTTATTCTGTGGTTAGCATTGCCCCAATGTTTTTATTGTCAACATTTAATTTCTACTGCACTACAAACTTTATTTTTTTTAAGCAAATTGAAAACTAATGAAATCCAAAAAACAAAATGAATGTATACAAAACACAATACTAATCCCTTAAAATTTAAATAGTGCCCAAAAGGTGAGGTGCTTGGGTGGGGGATTGTGCTCGGAGTGCTTCTTGTTTATTGACTCTGTACAGAGACTGACAACATAGCAGATTTTGCCCACTGTAGCAAAGCCAAAATATCTCATGGACACCTTTATCCTATCACACACAGTTTAGAAGATGGATGCTGCCAGAGCAATGACACTCATTGATTTGGGAAGTCCAGTTACAAAACCTCAACCTGAGCATTTTCACCGTCTCCATCTGTATGTTTTGAAACCAGAAGTGAGGCGTTATCTCTGGATCTGTGTATGTTTGATTTATTCTGATCTGAAACTAGCGACTGAGCCCTAATAAGTCATGAGGAAAGTTCACTGAGATCACAGAGAAAGGTAGCTTAGGGCCATTTTCACTTAGATTTCTATTCAAAGTCTTTTTACAAACAGATACATGATTTACATGATATCAAAGTTTGACTGACCCACACAATCACTGAATTTCACACAGGTTTCAAGTAACAGCATTTGATTGTTAAAATTTGAGACTGGTGTATACCAAAGTACTGATAAGCACCTTGACAAACGGCACTGCTATTGGTACCCTGCAAAGTTAAAGTTTACAAATTTTTAACCTCCCCATCACAGGGAAGCTGCTGCTGGAGCGATAACCTTTAACATTGCTGTTTGTTTGAATCCAGTGTTTTTTGGTCACGGTTGACAGGACAGACTGTTCAAAACTGTGGATAGAGCGATAACCAGTGTTGACGTGGTCAGACCTGTTACCAGTCGTTAACCCCAGATGCACGCTACAAAACACACCTTGCTTTCATAACTTATCGCAGAAGTTAAAAAAGCAACACAAAACTAAGCTTACCAATTTGACAAAAGGGGCCATAGTCACGCTTCCGTTTATTTTACATCAAAATATGGAAAGTAGTATCAATAAGAGTACTAATAAGCATCCATACATAAAGACTTCCTGCCAAAGTCTTTGGTCTGTTCTCTAGATATGAGTAATAACTGCTGAGGTAACTAGTTTCTTCCCAGAGTCCAGTTGGATTTCACATCTCAAAGCTTGCCAAAAGACGGCAATAAAATGCCTAGATATTTTGGCTTCACTTTTTCCATATACACTCTGTGATGTGTACTGCAAGATCATTATAGGTTCTGTCTAATTTCTCAATTTCTTTTTTTTGAGAAATGTTGCTTTTTACCTGAAATCTTTGTTTATTTGCTTTGCCTCACTATTAAGCTGCCCTTGCTGTCTGGTTTAAGTACTGCTTGGGTCTACCTAGCAAAAACAGGAAGGTCTGCAGGGGCAGGAAGTCTTGCATATCTTTACAAATCACAGGTGGAAAACTGCACGGGCAGTTGTGTAAATTGATTGTTTTTCAGAAACGTTTTTCATCATTAGGAGGGAGCTTTACAATTCCTTCTTACCAGCTCCGGAGCGGACCGTGTTCATCGGAGCCATGGTCTTCCACTCATCCTTCTCAGGGTTGTAGCACTCACAGGAGCTGAGCCGGTTGGCCCCGTCGAACCCCCCCACAGCGTAGAGCAGCCGGTTGATGACCGCCACACCCACACCGATACGTCGTGTTAACATCGGGGCTACCAGCTGCCACTGATCCTGTTCTGGATCATACCTGTGGAGAACCAACACAAACTGAGAAGGCTACATAGTTTGAAAAGAAAGTAATTATCGCTATATTTCTGAGCTTTATCTCCCCGTTTTCTTTTTGCCAACTAGTAACATTAGTCAGTTTACTTATCGGGTTTCTAAATCGCAAATGTAACCAACTCTTGTAACTAATCATCCCAATGAATGAACCACTGCCAGGAGTCTGCACCACAGATTCATTAGTTTCATTCCTCAGTATCTGTGGTTAGCCATTGTGCGACAGTGCGTCATATGTGCTTTCGGATGTTACATGATTGTTCAGACCGGCTGGACATGTTCCTCTTTTACCGAGACTGTGGGCTACCTGTGTAAGATCTTCCATTTTAGGAACAAAGCCAACTTTTGGGTAAAGTTTCTGCCTTGAATTAAAATTTAAGTAATCCCCATTTTAAATGGCTAGCAGTGAAAAATCTGGAGCAGGTTTATGTCAAGGTTAGTCAGAGCAAGGCCAATACGGCACCTCGGATATTTCTCATGGGACTTGTTGATGGGCTCTCCGCTTCCCTTTTTGTTATTATTTATTAAAATGTATGTTGTTCAGTCACTGTTAATACCCAACACCAGAAAGCACCTAAATAAAGCTGCCGTTTCACAGGTGTGGATTAAAAGCCGCATCCGGCAGGATTATCTCAAGATGTTAAGCAATCTGAGAAAGAATGAGCATTAGTTCTTCTTGATCTGGTCATATAACAATGTTCGTGCAAGCATTTCGTGCCAAGCTTAGATTGAGAGAGAAAACAAAAGGTGTCTTGTTTCTCTTTTCAATTGTCACTAAGTTTAATATTACAAAAATATTTCCCTGTAGACTCAAACACCCTCACAGCAGCTTTGTGTGATCTAAAAATAAATTGCAGGGAGTAAAATGTTTCCAGGAAGTTACCCGATTACTTCTCTTGACAGACACAACCATAAGCAGGGCTCGCAAAATCGCTAGCCCGACGTCCCGGGGCTAGCAATTTTTCCAGTCGGGCTACCAAAATCTAACTCAGCCCTGCCCGTCGGGCTATCATAGGAAAATATATGTCAGTGCTTTTGCATTCTTTCGCCAATGTAGCTGAGTAATTATGTCATTGGCATCGATAAGCCACTGTCAATATGTGACATATTGAAATCGCGTTTGAATTTGCGCTTGCTTTTTGCTTTCATTTTCATTTTGCGATCGCGCGAACGGTGTATAGAGAGCGGCAGCACTGATTGGTGAGTGACGATTAATTGCGCACCAATTCCTCTGACATCGTCTTATCACTCATTAGCTTACTATTCAAACGCGACAAGTGAAATCTCTCGCAGCAAGCTTAAACATGTGAGAGGTTGAGTGCGCAAAGAATCGCTGATCATTATGTAAGTATGTGTGTAAAAGCAGCAGGATTTACGCTGGTATTTTAGTTCTGCAGAGCCAAATAAGACAGGTCAGGGTGAAGAAGAGGCAGCCAAAGAAAAGCCGATTACAAAACGGAAAAGATATGACAAATCGAGCCCGTTCTCACTCCCGAGGCGTAACATGGCGACGTTTTGTCACGTCCCGCAGCGTTCCTTAGGAACGCGAAAGGAGACTTTCGGCGTTCTTATGGTACGCGGCGGGTTATGGCTGAAATCCAGTGCAATGACGCTCCCGCGGTAATCAACGTTCCAGCCCTGTATTCCAGCCCTAAACCTAACCTTATCCCTAGCCCTAACCATAACCTTTTTCCTCACCTTAAACAGGACTTAAATGATGTTAAATAGCGTGTTTCTAAGCTATTTGAAGGAAAAGAGCGAACATGTGTAGATTGAGTCCATACGGTTCTCACATTTCCTCATTTTTCCGAGGTCGTTAGGAATGTGGTGGGTAGCCGAAAACGTAATATGTTGACGATTTGTCACCTAGCCTAAAATGTTACGCTTTGGGAGTGAGAACGTGTTGGACAAATCAGACTATGAGGCAAAAAGAAAGCGCAGCTTTTTTGGTTTCATGGACAAAAGAATTTCTGTGGCTGGAATATGACGAGCTAAATATCATGATGTTCTGCCAGGTGTGTTGTGAGTTTCATTTGATTTCTGAGTCGACAAGCGCCTTTGTTACTGGGACCAGTCATTTTAAGAAAGACCCCATCAGAACCCATGAGAAATGCAAGAAATGCATTATTGCCCAGTCTGCAGTATGTTTCCCAGAACAAACACCAATTGCAAAAAAACATACTACAAATAAACCAAGCACAACAAGAACTCCTGAAAAAGCTGTTTAGAACAGCTGCTATATTGCAAAGAGTGAACTACCATTGGCAGAATTTAGCAGTCTTTGCAAACTTCAAAAAGCAAATGGCCTAGATCTTGGTTCCACTTGCCTCTTACCCGTGACTTCAGTGAAAATTTCAGATTCAGGATCTGACACAGACTGATTCATGTTCTACACAGTTCTTACAAGTTCATAGAAATTTCTGTTCAATTAGAACCAAGTATTTGAGTTGATGGTTTTAATTTTTATACAGTTGTTGTGATTTGTATTTTAACAATTTTTTTTGATTAATTTTTGTTTCCGTTTAAAGTATAATATTGTAAAGGAAACAAAACGTAAAAAAAAATTCTTTTTTTATTCGGGCTACTTAAATTTATTTTGGGCTACCAAAAACTGAAGAATGCCTGCCCGAAGGGCTACCAGAGATTTTGAAATTTTGCGAGCCTTGATAAGCCTTTCATTAAAATGACCTGTGCTGACCACATACTGTAATTGTTACTTAACTGTTCAACCAGTAAAAGACTGCTGGTTTTCTTTCTACATTCAAACACACATAATTGATAAAAGAATAAATTCAGAATAGGCAGAATTGGAAAAAAAAGAAATACCATCTTCCATTATTAGTCAACTTCACTTACCTTTCCACACTATTATGATGAATGCACCCATGTGATCCACCAACTGCATATACCATGCCATCGATGACTCCGACTCCGATTCGGTTCCTGGGCACGCTCATGGGTGCACACGGCAGCCAGCAGTTGTTCATAGGATTGTAACAGTCTAAAGCGTTTGAGTCCATGTTACCATCAGGCGCGTTGTTTCTTCCACCAACAGCATAGAAAAGCCCACTGATCACACAGGCGGCCAGGCCGCTTCGGGGTACCTGCAGGTCGGCAAGCCTCAGCCAGGTTCCCGTGCAAGGGTTGTAAGCCTCCAGGTAGCTGAGCGACTGACGGAAATAACCCCCTGCTGTGTAGATGAGCTGCGGCACCTTGGGAGTTCTGCAAGAAATCACTTTGGTGGGTTTGTGGAGGGTGAGGTCCTGGAAGATCTGAGCCAGGTAGTCTTTACACTGTGGGTCCCAGTCCAGAGACTGAAGCTGGGTCTGCAGGAAGTTGGGGGTGAGGGAATGGCAGCGGACAGCCTGGAGTAAGGCTTGGACGTACGGTCGCCTGTTCTCCCGGTCATATCGCACCCAGGCCACGCATGCCTGGAAGACTTCGGACTCACAGCGCACGTTGAGCTCGTCGCGGCTGATCAGGTTGACCAGCTGGCAGTGGGACAAGTTGAAGAATTCCTCTTGGGTTGCTACCTGGAAAGCAGGAGTATAGATTTAAAGTAACTTTTTATGATAAATGTGTTGTTAAAGAATAAAGTATCTGGTGTGAGTAATTACAACAACTGGAAAGATTTTCCAAACAACTGATTAATATTTCTGAGCTAAAAGTTTCCAGACCGCTAATGATAGCTGCATAAGTCCAAAATCCAGACATATATGACTGAATGGAATCTAGACCAGCAGCAAATTCTCATCTAATTTTCTTACCTAAAGTAACTGCTGGATCAATTAAACTGTGCACAGTCTCTGTTCCAAATACAAACAGATTTATTTTAAATTACGGATCAATCATGTAATCTTTATCAGTTTGTTTGTTTTTGCTTATTTTGATCAGTTATAACATAACAGTGAGAACAAAACCAACTCTGGCAACAAATAATCTCTTTCTAACAAAGGAAAACTGGTTTCCTACCCTGACAGCCACAATATATTTAAAAAGTCAAACCTCTGGTGAGCAGGCATGTATTGAATATTACACCATTTATAGGTTTAACCTCACAGACAGACATGTGGCACGTCTTTGTCATAAGCTGGACCTGCCCTTGATCTTATCTCCTTATGAGGGAGAAATATTAACTGTCCTTTCATTTCTTGTACTGCGTTGTACCATCATCTTTTGCAGTCAGGTATGCTTCAGCCGCAAGTAAACCCACATAGATACTCGCAAGTCATTGTGACTGATAGCTTGAATTCTCTTGGCCTTCTTGTGAAGAGAATGCATGCTGTGAGTCTGCCAGTGGACTCATAGCTTGAACTCACCAGAAGAAACCACAATGCAGCAAGTGAAACATCGTTTACTCAGACCTCAAAACACTTTACACACAGATTTCCTGCCCCAAAAACGTGAACAGATTTGTAGAATATCCCATGTTTAATTCTTGATTTCTAAGTTACAAAATCATTACTTAAGCTCCACAAATTAGGAAAAAACAATTACAAGGAGTGGCTCCAACTTCATGTGCAGCCCAACAATGCAGTTCAGTGATTCTAACGAGATGCTATTTAAGCCTTACCTGGCTGAAGTTCATGTAGATGTATTCTCTGGCCTTCTGGTGGAGCTCTGTGCAACCGATCTGCTCTGCAAAGCTGGCAATGCCAATAGCGTTGCTGGGGTCAAGCTGCTGGACGAGGAAATCACAGCAGGCCTTGACCACGCTGTCTATCTGGTACATGACAGCACCATTCATCACATGGATGACACACTTCTCACCCACAGAGATGCTGGCTGTGTAGGCAAACTCTATCAGTCTGTCCATTACCTAAAATGGTGAAAAGACACAACGTAAGGAGTTGGACTGTGGGAAGTCAGTGCACAGATGAGAAAATTAGAGCGAGAGAAGCTGGAGAGAAAAATTATTTAATGCTATGCTAAATTCTGGAAGGAAGGAACCCAGATTAGCATCTCACAAGCTATCACATCATAGATATTGTGTCGATCACGCTCTATGTGAGCTCAGTAAACACCCAACGCAAGTAAAGGAAGTCAAGGTAAAACTGTTTAGCCACTGTGCATACCTGTTTCACAGAGAGAGAGCTTACTTTTTAAAAAGGTGGAACTTCAGTCCTGAGTACCATAGAAAAATATTTATGCACTTTTACATATGACTCATAATTACTTTGAACATATTATTTGCTCGTGGAAAAAAAAGATAAAAAAAGAGAAATGCACTCAATCCATGGGTACACACATTTTCCGAATATAAATTACATGTATTGCAAAAATGTTTTAGGCACTTCAGATAAAGAGATTAACAATCATAAAGTGTGATGTAGAAAATGTAAAATCCAAATATGCAGTCATATAGCAACAAGGAGGAGTCCTACAGAGCAACTAAAAAGGGCAGGTATTGTAGCAAACCCTCCAAGATGCTTGGAATAACCCATTTGGTTAATAATCAGTGTGATGTAAGGCTGATATTCATTTAGTTTTGACTTTTAATTGCACTTGTACAAAGATAAATGATAAAGAAAAACAGTAGACGGTGTTATCTATAAAGGTATGATAATCTGAGTATGGTTTTAAAGCAATTCTGACTTTCTGTTTCACTTTAAAGCAGTGCAGAATTTTTGTGGAAGTGGAGCCAATTTTTTTTTCTAACAATGCTGGAAAAGCCCATTGTGGTATACAACTTGGTTTTAAAGTTACAAGTCCCATACATACTGGATTTTCCTTGTAATAATGTGAGGCCAGTTTATGCTGAAAGAGGAGTAACTCGATTCCCATTTAGTTATTCGGAAGTCAACAAATAAACACAATACTACAGCTTACATTTAAACGAGTACAAATCAAACAAAACATTCAGGCAAGGATAAAACAGACTAACCTTGGGGTGAATTCCTTCGATGGGCACCAACTCCATACCGCACTCCTTCAGGCCGTTGGTGAACATGGCCCTGAAGACCGGGGACGAGGAGGCCAACACCACCTTGTGAGCCACAAAGTCCACCGCCTCCAGGTCCTTGTAGCGCACGCGCAGTGTGACGTCGCACAGCTGCCGCTCCAGCCGCAGCTCATTCATGATGGCGAAGGCAGCCGACGTGTGGCTCTTGAGCGTGTAGCTGAAGACACGGTGACCATTGCGCGTGGACGGAGTCACCAGCGCTTTGTATTCTGTCAAACACTCCGTCATTTCCTACCCTTTCTCCTCCTCTTTGGTCGCCTTCTCAAGAACAGTGGACGGCGTTATGGGGCATCCTTGCACCACATGCAGGCATGGGTCGAAATAAAAGAAGAATTTAATTTGAGGACTTTGGTAGACAGCCACACAGAAAGCTCCAGGCCCTCCTGACTTTTCTATGAGTAAAAGAGTTATGTCTGGTTTATAAAAACATGGGGATTTCCTTGCTATGTTCAGTACTTCAGTCCAGCCATTCGGCCCATTATGGCATTACTAGAGCGTTGAATGCGAGCTGCCACTCGTGGCTGCATGTACTAATATATGCTGCAGTTCCAACATAATTAAAATGCCTTGAATTAAGGGTCCCTCTGGTTTTGTTTGAAGGTTAACTTTTCAGAGAAAGAGTTAGAGAATAGCAGGCAAAGTAAGAACTGCTCCAGACTCAGATCAGTTGTTTGTGTTGGCAACACGGTTGCTTTCCTTTCCACTTCTCTATTATTTCAGCAGAAACGTATTAATCATACCTGGCAATATAAACAGTCAGTTTGCAGTAAGTCTCTGTTATCTTGTCTTCCTCTGAGCCTTCTAATCAAATATATTTTGACTGCTCAAAAAGTCTTCAATCAAACAACTCAAGAGCTGTGCCAGATTCACAAACTGTGCAGATCAATCTTGCACAGTGATAAAAAAAAAAAATTAAATCTATTGCTTTGTTACAAAAAGTAATAATCAAAGCTGTCTTCAAAAGAGCTATTCAGAGTCTGAGACTCTAGGTGAGGCAGTTGAGCCTTTAGGAAAGGAGTGGTAGCGGTGTTTCGTTGTTTTCTCTGGAGAAGCCTTCCTTGAGGATGCCCACCTATTTGTTTGTTTATTTACTAAGAAGCAGTTGGTTCAGCTGACAGCTGGGGAGAGAAAGAGAGAGAGCATGTGTTTGTTTCATACTGATAAACTCTGCCTCTCCGCTCGGTCTACATACGTACATCAGTGCCTTGCATAGCGAGTGATTCAGCACTATTGTTTATCTATGAACTCATACAACAAAACTTTATCAATGCAGTGACACATAATTCTGTCATTCTTCCTCATGCACTCCACTTACAGTCAAGGCTTTGTCTTTGTAACGATGACTATACAGCTCATTAAAAACAAATACCATCTTCTGCTTTTATGAGTCCCAAGCTCTAGTTCTCTCTATCTCTCTCTAATACTAATGCACGGATCCAGTTTTGTTTTCTTTTTTACCCCAGTTCTGATACGACACAATTACCTCAACTCAACATACAATAAGGTATGTGTTAGTACTGGGTACCAATCCAGGAACAGTGTTTATTTAATACATTTGAGTACAAATGAGCAACGAAAAATACCCTGGAAATCATTATCAGGCTTGATTTAAAACATTGCTTTACTAATTCTGTGTGCAATCCAAGACAATTTAAAAAGCTTTTCTTCAAATTCTTTAGTTCTCAATTGCTTTTGGGTGAAAATGACTGAAAAATGCTAGTGTGGACGCGGAGCGTTTGCAGACGAAAACGCTGTTTTCAAATCTATCCGGGCTAGTGTGGACATAGCCTAATGCGTTTTCATTTGTCATGATAGTCATGATAGTTTCTCCTTATCTAGCATCTCTTCACACACAGGTAGTGTGCACAGCTGATAAAAGACAGGGTGACGTGAATATTGATCGAGTTAGCGTTAAAACTCCACACACGCAAAAGAAAAACTGTTGGTGAGGAACTCAAGTGCCTGGAATCCTACTTATTACTTTCACTACTTTTAAAAGGAAAAAAGGTCCACATAGAGAGGCTAACAATATAAGCAAAACGGCAAGTAAGTGTAAGTGAGTGTGTAAGCAGCAGCTAGGGAGTGCTGCTCAATTTGAAGGACAACGCCGTGACTTAAATTAGGCTTTAATTTAACAGGCCAGCATGAGTAAGTGTGCTCTTGCTCTGCCCTGTTCCCAATCCACTGGGGGTTTGAACAGAAGGAACAGTTTGTTCAAACCAACAGCAGAATCCAAGTACATCTATTGCAGCATCTTCCAGACATGTTTAAACCAAATTAGGCTAAGAAAACAAAACAATCTTTTAATCAGAGTCAAGAGGTACTTTTATCGAAGTAATCCAGGAGGAGGAGAGGGCTCTGGCTCTGCAGACTGGCTTACAAACAAATACTTCTACAGGTAATAGGTAGGATCAGATCCACTATGTTGAACCCATTAAGTTGAAAATTTAATGCCTTCCTTTTTATTCCAATCCCACTTCTTCTTTTCAGAATATGAACTGCCTGCAACATTGACGTACAATACAAGAAACATGTGGTTAATGTCTGTTTGGAGCGCTCTGATCAGGAAGAGTCTGAATTACTCAGCAACAATGCTGCTGTGAGGGTTCAGTTATATAACAAAGCACCTGTGAGTTGTGTATACACACCAACACAAACACACACTCACACTGATCGTTACGTGGAGCATTGATAAAAGGACGCAAAACAAAACAAAAGGCCAGGTTATATGACCTTGTAGCTTTCCAATCTGCAAATAGGTTACAGTGTGCTTTGCAATCATTAAAGATTAAAGGGGAAAAAAACCCCAAACTAAGTTGGAGAGTTATTCATTTTACCAACAAATGGGGACACGTCAGTAACCATGATGGAACTCATCATGAGGAAGTCAGCCAGTTAAGCTCGCTGTAATATGAAACACACTGCGATTCACATTTACTGCTGTGCCTCCCCCCTTCCAGGATTCTGGGTGAAATAGTTTCACAGGAGAACATATTGCTCAACTCGCCCACTTTCCACAGCAGACAGAAACGACTCACTGACAAACAAGCTCTCCAAGTCCCACGCTATACCTGCTGCATTACTCTGACATTTCATCAATAATAAAAACACGTTTTGGGGTATGATGAATGCGACAGGTATAACTGGGTCCAAGCCGCTCTAAAGATAGTATCTTATATGTTGTTGAATCAATCAATTGATGAATCAGCTGACAAACACTGCACGTATTATGATAACATTTATTATTAAGACACATGTGGGAGATCCTGAAATTTCACAAGCCATAAGCCAAATGACTCCTAGCAAACAATCTGGAGGGTTTTCCTCCTCTAACATGAAAAAACTTGTTCATTACAGGTGCAATTAAACTGTCACTCGACGGTGACACTAAACAAGGAAGTTTCAAGGAGTTGGCAGTGGTAAATCCTTACTAAAGGACGAACTCAAACAGAAACTGAAAATGTCCAGTATACATCTTTAAAAGACGAACGTGAACGATAAACCAGCGATTTATGCTGATGCTGCTAAAAATCTTCCACTGCAACCCTAATCTTGACAAGAAAGTTGGCTCATCAATAGCACAGTAATAAAGATGCACACTCACCCCTGACAGAGACCCTGCACGTCGGCGTGCCACCCTTCAGGCCTACAGGTCTTGGGTGTTTTACAACAACTGGAGGGACTCTACAAGTTTAACAGTTTGATCTGAGCTACACCTACAGCTGTGTCAGCGATTTTTATTTTGTTTTGTGCTACAAAGCAAGCTAACGCAATCGAGCCAGAAGTGAAACAAACACAAGTACAGAGTCCAGCGCGTTTCTCGGGCATTTTGGCAACCAGCTCTCCTCGGTGACTCATCGTGAACTCTTCACCGAGCAAACAGTGGAACTGGATGTACCAAAACATGACCCAGAAGTGAAGCCAGTCCCTTACATAAACCCTGATGGACTTGGATTTCCGCGCCATTTACCTAACATGAAGAGCACACAAAAAGCCATCGTGTGTCCTCTACGAGGATCATTTCTGAGCTTGCGTTTGTAAAACAAAAATAATCCACAGACCTGGCATGCAAAGGTAGAGCAGAGCAAGCTAAATCGGCTGAAGGTTTCTGGTGGGTTTGCAACGACGGTGAACTCAGAAGGTCTCACGATGAAAGAGCCGTAATCCCCCTCAAAACAACAAGTCAAACGTTTCGGAAACAGAGCTGACAGCAAAATAGGCTCCTAATAATAGACAGTAGAGTAACGGCTGTGAGCCGAGCTCGCAACAAACGTGCTAACAAAGCGGTATCAAAATATATTCCTGCTAACAAGACCGCACAAAATCCAGATATGTCCAAACAACTGACATTAATCACTAATGGCTCCTTAAATTTGGAATAACAGAGAATTACCGTAGTCTAGAACAATTCCTCCATCGCGGTCTGCCGAGCCGCGAGCCACACAGAAAGGAGGGGAAAGCTGTAACTCAGCGTGACTAAGCATTGTGCCGGCCTCATCTCGCCTTCACAATAAGAGCTCGCCACCAAAGCGTTGGCCCGCCTCTGTTTATTAGTAAAGGCAGACAAACGCTCCCCGTGGGAGGGGGCTTTTATTGAGAAGGAATTCTTAAAACGAAGGAAAAGCTGGGCCAGTTTTTGGCAGGGAGCCAAAAACTGCAGCATTAACGTCAATCAAAATCTGATACAAATACCATATAAAGGATAAAACTGCAAAACAGGTACTTCTTTTAGCAACTTAAAAAGGGATCTCATTATGAGAAAATAAACAGAATAATGCAGTAACACTGCTTCAAAACTGTATGAGTAATTGTTGAAACCCCAGCAGGAAATTACTAAACTGGCATTGTTTAACGATCACTGTGTTGCTCAGACATAATGGTGTGTGCTCTAGAGACATGGTTATAATGTTCCTGCAGTTCTGCTTTAAAACATGAATGACTCCTACATAGCACAGGAGCTTGGGATGAATCTGTTTGCAGTGCTGACACACCACTAAGGTTTTTTTCCCCTCCTTCCAAAACACGTAATTCAGGTCACAGAATTTGATGTTCTGCCTAAAAGCCAAAAGGTGGCACCAAAAGCTAACTGTGAGACTGCAAGCATAAACATTCACTTTTGAGTTTACTCCCGTGGAATGAGCTGCCATAATATAACCAAGACATTTAAGCCCTGTTGCTCTGCAACCACAGTTCACCGCTCATCACATCAAGCAGTCCATAATAACATTCCATCTATACACCTTAAGGCTGAAAGGACTGGCAAATCCTAGATATGAAATGACAAGTCATGTTTCATACACCACTTAGAGTTCCCCCAAGACTCTGTTGTGTGTCTGCGTAAAGATCCAATCAGAGGAAAAAGCTGAAGTAAGCCTTGAGGCACCAAACTGCTCTTCTAGATGGATGCTTCCTATACACTGATAGTCCAAGTGTTGGTTAAGAGTGCACTCACACTTGGACTATCAGTTCCCCAGCTCTGTAATTTCCCCAATTCTGCTAGAGCAAGGAAAAGTACAGGTTTTTAATTTGTGCCTGTGGCATCAAGGGACTATCAAGGGTCATAACTTATAACAGCTGAGTTTGTTGCAGCAGATTGGAAGCCAGAGTACAGGAAAGATTCTCTGACTTGTTGACCTCTACCAGGAGGCACAGTTCTCATGGATAGAGCAAACATCTGGAGGAACACCTGCACTGTACAAATCATATCAGAGTTATTCTAGCACCATGAGGCAGGGCTTATGTCTATAGGCCACAGAAAGTAAAAATCACAAGAACATATCTGCTATCTATCACAATAGGCATGCTTTGCATTGTTGACATTTTTTAACAGTGGCCTGACAAAAACAACAACAACTGAAAAACAAGTGAAGAACTTAACAGCTTATTTTAGCTTCATGCAAATCAACCAACAGTCTTTACCAGATTTGCATGTTAGCATTAAAAACCATGTCTTCATAACTGTAACTTTGGCAGTATTATAAGACAAATGTAGACATAAATGCAGGCACTAAACACAGTTTTCTTGCTATAGGAGCTAAATTAGCTGGACACATAACAGCCGCGTAATTTTTCTTTATTTTAACTATAGTCGATGTGGAGGGCCAGTGAGAGTGAGGGGATAGTCATTCTTAATCACTGGTTGACAGGAAAAAAACAAACAAAACAAAACCTTAGTGTTCAGTGTTTAGGTTACATTGGGTGCACTATTACACTTGGTGTGCTGGGCATTATTGACAGCTTATTTCTAACAGTGGTGTGACATTTAAAAAAAACCCTGAAAAACCACATACCAACTTTTTTTATTTATAAGTCACTGGTGGTCATGACTTCGAACAGTTGAGTCTGCTGCAACAAAAAGCAAGCTGGAGGACAGGAAAGATTCCCTGACTTGATGACCTCTGCCAGCAGGCACAGTGGATACAGCAAACGCCTGGAAGAGGGGTTTATGGTTGACTGCAGAATGCCTTTAGGGCAAAGACAGTTAAAATCACATGAAAAAAATCTACTGTCTGTCACACTAGACGTGCTTTGCATTATTGACTCTTTTTTTTTTAACAGTGGCCTGACAAAACAACAACAACAACAACAACAACTGAAAAACCATTTAGCAGCTTCTTTTAGTTTTCTGCAAATCAATCAATATCTTTCTATTGTAGCTTAACTGGATACATAACAGCTGTGTAATCTCTCTACATGTTAACTATGACTGGCAATGTGGAGGCCAGATCAGTGTGAGGTGATAGTAACTCTTAACCACAGGTGAAGAAGTATTTATTTAAAAGAGGCATTGTGCGGAGGTTAAGCCATACTGAGATGGGCTAAAGTTGAAGTATATAGGTCAATGCCATTACCAGATGTGAAATGAGGGAGGCTGACTTCCTGTGATACTTCTTCGCTTAACCACAGCTACACTAACACAGTAATACACACTGATGCACTTAAGAATGCTGCAGGGCACTAACAGTGAAAATAAATTGAAAACCCATTGGAATGTTTTAGAGAAACACTTTATTTCTTTTATGAAAAGAAACACAAATTTTGCTAACGTTTTCTTGTTACAAAATATATATATAATTTACAATAGAGATATATAAAATATGCTCACAAATACATCAAGTTCACTACATACATTTTAGTACAAAAAACCCACAACCTCATTTAATCAATTAAAGTCTTGAATGACGTAAGAAAAAAAAAAAAATCATTCAGTACCTTTAACTGAAATGTTCTGTTAACTTGATGAACAATGAAAGGAAGCTCTGAAACAATTGCTCGGTAAATTTATACCAGTTTAGAATGAGCTGTAACTTACAAAGGCAGAAATATTTTTATCCATAAAAATTGTGATGCAGCTGAATGAACTTCTTCCTAAGGTTGTCTTCTTCACAAGCTGCAATGTAAAGCCTTGACATGATGCAACTGCAGCTGATTTGGTTTCAGTTGGAGTTAAGCTGTCAGCCAGTGGAAAGTAAACATTACTTGTAACATTATCTTTCAGTTAATCCCATGCTAAGTATGCTGACATTTTGTAAATGCAGCGGTTTTTACTGCAGATGTCAGGCTGACATTTCAAAAAAACTGGACACGACCCCAACAACTTTCCACGTCTACCGCAGATAGGTTAACCATCTGTCATTTCAAAACTGTCAGGGGGTTTTAATTCTCACCTCCTCTCCCACATACTTTATTTGCATTCAGCATTCAGTAATTTCAAGAAGGGTGCCACCTCTTTCCTGTCAACTTAATTCCTTTGCATCACATACACAGATATGTGTAACCAAACATCTACGCGTGCAAATCTACCACACGATCAGTCTTCGAACCAGCGAAATCCAGGTGTCTGCTGATTACACACTGTAACTGTTAGGAGTTTTTATTCTGACTTTAAGGCACAAAGATGAGAAACGTTAGCCTCCATATTATTCCAGCAAGTACATAGTTTTCAGTCTTTCACTCTTTGAGTTTACAGAAGCATCCTTCTAAGCTTCACACAAAATACAGAAGTCCAGGAAAATAATTGAGTCCAAGGTTGCATATGTCAGTGCAAATTAATAAAGGAGACATATTGCTAGCATCATATACATAAAAACCATTGCTTGTTCACATTTGAATTACATCCTTTGCTCTCTGGTTTGGTATGCTTCATCAAAATGAAATTCGGTGATTCAGTTATATTGCCATAACTGCGCCACACTGTCAAAGGTGAGTCATCGTCTTTCATACGCCCCCCTTTCTTTGGCTCTTTGAAAAAAAACCCCACAGAACTGTTTCTCAATAGTGGATGTGCTACATATCCTCTATTGAGCGGGAAACCCATTTACACATTTTGGACACAGTCAGTCAAAGTCTTTATGACTTAAAAAGTTTGGGGTATAGGGCTTTAATTGTAGAGGGAGTGGTGATGACATTTCCAGACGAAATGGTGGTCTCCAGACCCGGTTCTAACTTCTGGGAGGGCACCTCAGTTTTACTGAAACTGCACTCCAGGAACGGCATCCCAATCTTTTTCACCTGCCCATCCGAGGTCATTAGACATGGCCGACAGAGGAGCTTCAGAATGGCCCTCCTCATGTCCTTACTGGTCAGTGTGTAGATGATGGGGTTGAGAAGCGAGTTGATAATGGCTACTCCCAGGAAGTACTCAGCCTTGTAGAGCACAGAGCATCCACGGATGGGGCAGGAAAAATCTATCAGGAGGAGAATGAAAAGGGGCAGCCAACAGGCGATGAAGACTCCCAAGACAATGGTGACTGTCTTGAGGAGAGCAATGTACTTCTCTGACTTCCTGGCTAAGCCCTTCCTTATGCTGCCTGACAAGCCAAGCCGCTGGCGCTGTGTGTTGGTGCGGACGATGCGGAAAACACGCACATAAAGCACCACAATGGCCAAGAGCACAGCACTGAACACAGACACACAGCACAGAATGTAGCTTTTGGCATAAAGCGGGAGCACCGTTGAACACTGGTCCAGTCTGCGGATGCAGTTCCATCCCAATATTGGGAGGATTCCCAAAAACCCTGCCACGGCCCAGCTCGCACCAATTAGTGCCAACATGCGTCCCCGCTTTGCCCCATGATACGGCCTCATAGTCACCATAGTGACATGGCGTTCAATCGCAATGGCTAGTAGACTAATTATAGAGGCAGCCAGAGTGATAAAGACCCCTCCCTCCCGGAGGAACCACATCAGTGGTGTCAGTTTTAAAGTATTTTTTCCCGATAGGAGGATATTGACCATGTAGGCAATACCAGCCAGCAAGTCTGACAGAGTCAGGTTTCCCAGCAGGTAATACATGGGCAGGTGGAACTTTTTATTCCTCCAAATGGCAAGCAGAACCACAGTGTTCTCCAGGATGATGAGGACACACACCACCAGTAAGGCAATGCTTTCAGGTTTGAGCCTATCACGGTTGCTCAGCTTCTCAGTGTAGTTGTAATGCTTTTCAATGACAGATTTGTCCTGGTATTCACAGAAGAACTGCAGGTAGCATGAACATGAGGGAGTAGTGGAGGTGGGGGGTGAAGCTGAAGTCACTCTACTGGAAGAATTTAAAGCCTCCATGCCTGATGTTGCTTTTCTTCTATTCTGTGTGCACTCAGTAGCTACAAAGTCATCTTTGATGATGTGCTTTCAGTAGTAGGAGCGGTGAAGAATTTATCAAATGGATACCCACTCTCACAAAAAATGCCAGAGCCCTTTCAATACATAGAGGGATTACATGCAGCATATACAGTGTAATCCTCCAGGATCCTCAGATGTTTTCTTTGCCTCTTTTTGCCAGCAGAGGGTGGTTTTGAGCTCTGCCTGGTTAGAGAGCTTAGACATGCACTGCAAAAAGACATGAGAATAGAACATAAAAATGATGGCAAGATGAAATGCAGAATCAGTGAAATTGAAAATAACTGCTTAAAATAAAAGTCACAGTTTTAAATGTACATATTAAAGTGGATATTTACTGGTCCCATAATCTGACATTTGGCCCAAAAAGATTGAGTGCGTCAAATCTGATGAATCCAAAGAAACCAAAGTGTAGGCTGAATATATGAAATCTATTGCTGCATCGTCTGACAGATACATGTACAGGCAAGTATGAATGCATATTCAATTTCATTTAACTTAGGCTTGACCTCTTGTTATTCACTAAAACAGATGAGAGAAAGTAACTATTGCTGTTTGTGTGTGCTGGGCTGAATAAGATGCAGAGAGCAGAGGGGTAAATTTAATGTCAGACGGACATTTAGGTTTTGTAGCAGAGTATAAACTAAATGCCAGTTACTCTAAGGTTGTTAGACAAGAACCATCACACTGTGTGCGTTTGATTTGACACACATGCAGCTCATTTTCATTGTGTACATGACGTGTGTTTGAAGCCAACTTCACATGTGCAAATCTACTTTAAACCCTCAAAGTTTAATACAGAAACAGCACGTCTGAAGTTTGTGCCATTGGCCAATTCCAATATAAATACACTGATGGATTTAGCCATTAGGCTGGATACAGTCAGGGGTGATTAAGTTTACATTCTTTTCAGTCTCTTGTTGTGTGAAGGATTTTTCCCCCCTTTTTCTTGAGTCATGTGTTAACATTTAACAAATGTTCTGGAGGCTTGAACTCATTTAGCTCACTGGCAAGAATTTGGGAAATGAATGCAACATGAGCATAGTGTCTGTGTGTCGGCTCTCTCCATTGTACAGTCATGATTTACATAATGTAGAAAAGTATGAATGAAGATTATAAAAGCGTACCAGGATTTCTGTGTCAAATGATGTGACTATGAGCATTTGTATGCAATAACTAAAGCACTTTTTTTCTTTTAAAGATTTCAAATTTCCTGGAAAAATGTTTTTTTTCCCCTGTATATCACTTAGAGAGAAATATCTATAAATGTTAGTTAAGATATTTTGGCATCCTTGCTTATCCCTGGTATGACAGCAATAAAAAATACAAAATAAAAATAAAAAAGCAAGTTTAAGATGTTACAAATACATTTTTACGTAAATCAGGAAAATATAAAACCTGTGTTCTAAACTGTATAAACAAGCCTTAACTTCAACTTCAACTAAAACAAAGTGTCTAAAGAAAAAATGGTAACAATATTGTCAAATTTTGAATCAGACATGGGAAACACAAAGAAAGAACGAAAGAAATTACCTGGGAAATGTTGTAGTATTACTTTTATCCTGCACTTCATTTGCTGTTCAGTCATCAAAATCCAGACAAGCACACCAAGTGAGTCACAGTCAAACTGACGAGGCAGAGGGAGTGAAGTGCGACCTTAGCTGAAACATGCATCAGCTTCGGGGGTTGGTCTTAGCCTGAACTGTCTCTCCCCCTTACATTCCCTCTCTCTTCTTCTCTCTTGCTCACTCTTGCACATTTGCACAGATAGTGTGTGCGCGTGAACACATACAGAATACATACAGAAGTGTGCCGCTTCAGATGAGCTGGTGCAGAGGTCTTTATCACATTTCATTGTATTCTGTGGATCTCAATACACGACATCGGTAGTCGTGATTATAGTTCAAGGTCCGTGTTGTGTTAGTGATGAACCAACAAATATAAACGGATGATATCAACTGAATTTGTCTTATTTCATCACAAAGCCTTGCCTTCTCATTAAATATAGAAAACATAATGACAACATAGGAAATGTTTCTGGGTCTCCGATTAAAATCTAAACTGCCCTCATTTCCCTTTAAGTGTTAGCGCTATTATTACAGGTGCTGTTAAATAAGGGGAAAAAATCCAAAACTAGGGAGAACACTGACTTAACACATAACATATTCATGTTCCCATGAATAACTGCTATGCTACAACTCTTCAGAAACATTTCATACACTGAAACTTTGCAACTACTTGGAAAAACACTGGAAGAACCAGTTTTGAACACTGCAGCAACAGTCCCACTCTGGGCCAAGTGAAATAAGGACATCGAGCTTTTTTTCCTGTCAAGTTCCACAGAAATTCGATTTAGCTGTCTCATGGTTATCTGTTCTAAAAATTCTACTTTTATAGTGAGGGAAGTGAAAGGAATCTAATTCACATGGTTCAAGCCCACAGTGACATCCCAGGTCTCAGAACCTGATTGTAGCATGCTTTGACACGCATCAGCAGGTTACCTGTGAAACCTCCCCTGCAGGGCTTGCAGACCGTTTATCAGAGCTAAACAAAGCAGGGGAGAGGTAAATGTGAAGCAATGTAAGTTAAACAAAACTTTTGTTGGTTTGTTGTGGGTTTCAAAGCTGACACTTGGAGTTGTGCAAATGCACACACTGCTCTGTAGAAGGAGAAACACTGAAAGTGATTGAATGCATGTGAATAAGCTGAGTAACTCAAATAACGTTCTCTGCCCACAGGTTCTGACAGTTCAGATTCCTGCTCTTTATCCGTCTGTTCCTCTGATTCGTTACACCACCGTATTCAAACAGAGGCTACCTTCTACCGAACCTGTTTGGTGTGGCAAATATAACTGGTTTAGCTAAAGGATTTGTCTTCTTTGTGTATATCTGTGTCAGCATGTGGGCAGTGCATAACACAACAATATGTGTTTGTGTACTGATAGCATTAAGGGTTGCCTCACCTGATAAAGGCCGTTAAATGTGACTGCTCACATGCTGACATGCATTAATGAACCGGTGGTCACTCCAAAGCAGCCGTTAAAAAAGGGGGCAGTATACTCAGCAGTAGAAACATGACTTTATTCCAGGTATAGCACAAACTTTATTCTTCACAAAGATGACTGTGAGCTATCTGAGTTACTGCAAAATCAGCAGGTTTCCATTCCTCTGTTCCATCCAGTTAATGTTGATATTATTTCCAGTGTGTTTGCACCTTTTATCTATTTGTAAGGCAAGTAACACACAAAACTTTATCTGGTCTTGATGTTTTTATGCGTTGGTGTATAAGTTACATGCTTTACTCACACTTCCTGCTGTCTGCACCGCTGCATGTAGGGGGGGGATTCCTATCAGGAGATCATTAAGGGTAATATCCTATGTGGGTGAAAACACATCAAAGAGAGGTATGGGTGTAGGACACTTATGCTCATGTCTCATTTTGTTTTGATTGCTGACATATATATTTTTTGAGATCTTTTACTTTATATATGCTGTGGTTTTTAAACAACTGAAACATACACTGCATACCTCTTCCTCTTGACATGTATTTTTGACATATATGTCTGGCCACACACACACACACAAACACACACACACACACACACACACACACACACACACACACACACACACACACACACACACACACACACACACACACACACACACACACACACACACACACACTTTCAGCTAAACCAGGTCTACTTGGGTGTGGATTTAATGTTGACTTATTTGACCACAAGGATCTGTAAAGGAGGTTTATTTCACTGGGCCGCAGCCAACCGGCTGATTTGATTCTATCGAAGGAGTAATGGCTTCTCTAAGCTGTCTGCATGATGTTTCAGCTGTAGTGTTAATATTCTAAAATCCCTGATGTTTTGCAGCCTGTGTGGACAGACATCTCTGTCAAAAGTTAATGAACACTTGGAAAATCGAGGAAACAAGGACCACCTACAGTCTGAGAGCTAGGAAAATGCTGTAACTCTTATGGCACCATAGTACATATTTCACTTTGTAAAGGTGAATTTTGGCCTACACATGAACCTAAGCCCTACTTCTTTGCAGTGCAATAAAACTTTAAAATATCCCAGACGTTATTTCACTGCTTCAGCTTTTGCTTGTCAGGCATTCAGAACGGCTGGGGTTTTGATTACCTAAGAGGAAAAGATATGAGCATGGCATACTGGGCTTTAGAGGACTATCTAAATGGTCTTTGCCTGCCAAGAAGCTAGGGTCTCTCTGAGGCTATCGCACAACTGACCCTCCTGCAATCTATCACCACTCAGGCCTCAGTCCTAATCGACTGATAAGTTTTTCAAATCAGGCAAACCAGATCAGGTCTATAATCCTAGGAAAACATTCCTCATTAGTTGCTATTGTGCCCCTTTGTCTTTTATGTCCCTGCAATACTCATGTACACAGCAGCACTCTGTCTCTCTTCTTTCCCCATTTCCATTTCAATATATTTTCCAATACACTTCCATACCCAGTCAAAAGATGCCCTCATTGCATGACATAAGACAGTTCAGCCTTCTCATCACTGCATTGTTTATTTGGATTTTCCAGCCAACTTGCTGTGGTTAAGGGGCCAGTGAAGGGTGAGGAAGATCTCTGCTCTTTTGAAGTGGCAGCAGGGCCCAGTTGCTTAAGAAGGAGGGATTTGTTGAGGAATGGGGGAGGCTGTGGGAAAGACAGTGCAACCGATCTGGTCATCTTCTGACAGCAGCAGTGAGGAACAATGAGTCATCACAATTACGATCCTGTCTTGCAGGAAATGACCACCTAGTGCTCCAATTACAGTGATAACACCAGATAACATCTCAAAGACAAAAAGAAACCAGTGCAGATCCCTACACGTGTTTGTGAATGCATGCAAGTAAACTTCTGTTTTCAGAAACAGACATCCAAACCAATCTGCAGGCTTTATACAGCAGTTTCCATCCTCGACTACAGGGGTGGTTCAGGTCACTGAGCGCTCTTTTGGTGATCCATTATTTTTCTCTCGGCTTGGCTGTGTTTCAGTGCTGAAGTTTTGTTGGGTGAGTGTGGCTGCTTTCTGGTTGTATTCAGTCCAGCACCAGCCGACTACAGGCCTAATGAGATCCAGATTTGAGAGCCTTTTGGGTTTAGAGTGAGATACTGACACCCTTTTGGCTCCAAAGGGTTGTAACCATACCACTCAACCATCAAGATGCTTTGTTCATTCCTGCAATGCCAGAGTTAATGTTCAAACTGTGGTTTGTTTCCCGACATGGAAATGTTTCAGCCTTGTGTCAGTTAGGCTTTGCATGATCACACTTTCACGCATTCATTCGCACATGTCTTATTTGACAAAAAGAAAATAAAAGGTTTTGTGGTAACTGTCAAACCCTCAGTTAAATTATAAACTTGGCTTATTCACAGTTTTTACTCATATATATAATTTATACATCGATAGATCGATAGATAGATAGATAGATAGATAGATAGATAGATAGATAGATAGATAGATAGATAGATAGATAGATAGATAGATAGATAGATAGACATAAAACCTTAAACTTCAGGTAGCAATAATCATAAATTATGATTACAACACGTAATGTAAAAAAGGGTGCTCACCAAGACAAAACCAGTCAAGTCATCCACCTCTGCAGTTTGACTAAGCACCGGGAGTGTGTTATCATCTTTCAGCTTTTGTTTGGGTTCACTCTCACTCCTCGGATCAGCTCTATTTCCCTTAAGCAGCTGTTCTCAGTGGAATCGTTTAGAAATCCCTTTGGGCCATCTGCCCTGCATCAAAGCAGACATACTAAAGAGCCTGTGTTCTATTTGTTTGCGTAGCTTTCTGGTATTATGTGCATTCAACCCAAGCGAAAACTACCGAGATACATTTGTGTGAAATCTTTTAACAAGCTCAGATTATGACAAGTGAGAGAGACCAAAAAGAGGAAGAAAAGTGTAACAAACAAGTTAACACCTAAGATCATTGTACAATGTGATTTTTTTTAAAAATGAAGATAAATAGCCAACATTTTCCAGTTGTTTCAAATATTTTTCACACTGTCTAAGTGGTAGTTACAATACAGCTATGTGTGTAGTTCCCATTAAATGCAACTATGACCTTAATGCTTATTTACTGTATAGTTCAAGTGACTCATGCTGTTTCTGTTATTGATTTCATTTCCATACAGACAATTCAGTAAACACGGAGGCTAGAGGAGGACTGTATCAGCTTTGAGAGCTTCTTGGATTCATTGCACACTTATGAAACTGAGGAGCTGCTGGACCTGCTCAAGATGCATTGAGTTGGTAGAGACTAAAGCAAAGTTGGAAAGATACTGAATTTTGGATTTACATACACTATGTGGTAAAAAATTTAAATACTACAAATGTTCAGTTTCCTTAAAAATGTGCAAATAAAGTACTGCTGTGTGCTAACTATATCAGCCTTTCTGGTCATCATTTAACACCTTGTATTTCACAGGAAGTTTTTTAAGTTCATACTGAATTTGCAAAATGTATCCTGAGTCCTGACATATTGAAACTGCAGCGGGATTATCTTCCAAACATTTTTTTGAAACACGCTCAAACTCATCTTTCCAAACACACATGAATGCACACGAATTCTGCCCTCACGGATATCTCCAGAGACTTGATGGTAATCAGAGGAGATGGGCGGACAAAGACATTACAACCGCACGGCAGCCATACGGATCCCTGTGGGACGATCACGCTTGGGTTTTTTTTGCTTGAATGATTCCTGCTCTGTTTCTTTTAGGCCCCTTGAAATTCCATCTTCTTGAAAAAAAAAAGGAAAGAAAGCAGGGAAAGCACAAACCAGTAAGAATGTAAATGAATCCCAGATATCCAAGCTTTGGCCTCTCTCTGTATCCTGAAATCATTTGTAAGAATGCCGAGCCAAGGCGCAGATAAGGTGAGAACAAGAAGGGCTCAGAGACAAGCTCGGACCTGAAAGCGTTTCCTTTTTTATTTCTTTCATCCTCTTTTAATCTGCTTTTTTATTTAGTGATCTTGACTTCAACACACATTCTTTTCACACCAGTTCTCTTTCTGCTCTTTTAAAATCTCCATTCAAAAAGGACTCGGGCAAAATGGGCACAGTACCAACTAAGTCAACAAGATGTAAGGTTAGTGTGACTGGAAGTGATTTAAAATTAAATTTCCCTTCCTCTTCTTTTTTCCCCCCTCCTGTGTTTATTCCTAAAGTACATACCATTCAGCTCACCTAAAGAACTAGCTCCTCATATGTTCATAAAACCAAACTAAAGTTATGGTGACCGCATTAATCGTGTTAAATATTTGTTTTCGATTAAGTTCAATGCAGGCAATGACAGTAACTTTCAACCAGGCTTCAAACAAATGAAATTTACTAATAAGAAATGTTTTATGGTTTTAGCAGCAGGTAATTTCAATAAAATAACTTAAAAATCTGTGTTAAATTCTCAAAATTTCTACTTACTCAGAAGTAATTTAAAATTTGGGGAACTAAAAATTTCGACTATTTTTTTTCATCATCAGAAAGAAGCTTTCATATAAATGTGATGACAATCACTAAAACTAAGCTAGAACCCGGTGGTCATTAGTTTAGCTTAGCAATAAGGCCGGAAGGCCTGCTTTTACTAGCACCAAGAAATAGTTTTTAAAAATAACATATTTTCATTTAAATAGTAAACATACAATATGTAATAAAGAAAAAGATCAATGTGATTTTAAACTTTTAACAGGGATTGAGCCACACTAATAGATTTCTCCTGTTTAGCATTAGCTATGCCAATCCAATCATAGCCTAGCCACATTTATGTGCCATGAAACAACTTTGAGAAGTTTTGCATCTGCATTTTCATAACTTTGCACTTTATGAAGTCTGCGTTCTCTGTTCTGTTCTGGATACCTAATATTAAGCGTCAGTATATGATTCATTATTATTAATTAATTTAATTTATGCTTCAACAAGAATTCTATGCTGTCGGTACGGAATAACTGCAAACTTCTCTGAAACCCTTCAATGTAGTATCCATTCCTCCTCTGTATTTCTGGTTAATTGTTTGGTACAGGTTTTGAATTTATCAGTGAGAGAATAACAATAACCGCCTAAATATAAAGATGAATAATCATAACTTCAATACAAGGAAGTTATGATTATTAATACATTTCTTAGAATGGACATGATGAAACGCACAAAGAAGTAGAAAAAATGCATTATTATAATTCACCCTGCATCTTTTAATGATTGAAAAATATTAGCTAATAGTGAAACTAATGATGACGGTTGTGCTTTAAGTTCAAGAGGATCTTTATTTAAATATCTACTTACATTTCTGCTAGTCTATCACATCCCACACTGCTAAGCTTACTTTTTGTGTCATCTCTCTGGCTAATCCATTTTCAACTTCTGCTAAACAATCCGCCTCTGTTCTGTGTGTTTAAATCTTAGTGCTTATCTGTCATTTTGCTTTCTACACTCACCTCCTTCACATTTTCACTTTATCCAAGTCTCCTGCTGCTTCATTTCTACCACCATCAGTGTCTAGCCCAGGGGTGGGCAATCTCAGTCCACGAGGGCCAGTGTCCCTGCAGGTTTTAGATCTCACTTTGGGTCAACACACCTGAATCACATGATTAGTTCGTTACCAGGCCTCTAGAGAACTTCAGGACATGTTGAGGAGCTAATTTAGCCATTTAAATCAGCTGTGTTGGTTCGAGGACACATCTAAAGCCTGCAGGGACACCGGCCCTCGTGGACTGAGATTGCCCACCCCTGGTCTAGCCTTAGCCCTCTAAGGCTAGTCCTGTCTTATTTCCTACTATTGTTATGCTTTACTTTGCCCTGTAACTTCATTTGTGTCTAACTGCCAGAAAATGACTGCTCAAATTCTTTACTTTGATCAATTGTGTTCAGTTCTTTCAAATCATATCCCTACTTTAAGAAAAATAACTGTGCAGTGCATTGTAGCTGACACACTATTGTTAACAGATCATTCAGGCTCCTATACATAACCCCCTTTTCTTTTCCACCCTGTCAAATATCAGTCAGTACTCTTTATTTTTTTATTTTTGGTAGTTCTATGAATCATCCCCCTCAAAGTTTGACCCTCTTCTGAACTGCTAAATGTCATTCTCTGTCATTATATCTGTGGACTCTCCTTAAGAGGGTAACTTACAACATGTCCATTGGCCCAGTTGTTTTTTTTACTAACAAATGGAAGTTGCTGATGGGATTTGTGTAAGAGTTTGATTCCCGGTTATTCACACGGTCATGTTTCTGTTTAAAATAACGCGTCCTCGTTATGTAACTTTGAACTTAAAATCTTATAAATAAACATTTTTAAAAAAAACCCAAAAAAAACAAGGCGCACACATCTTGAAGCGCTTGTGCCAAAATGTTAATTCAAAGCATTGTTGTATGACATATTTGCTGGAAGCAAAACATCAAAAAGCAGTAGCAAGCCTAAGGCTTGTCCCAGGCCTGATGCTGTTAATGTATTTGGCATTTTGCCCTCTGATTGTGTTGTTTTGCACACACACAACAGTTTGGCTTGTTCAGATATATAGTGGGAGGTGTTATCAGAGGAGCAGCACATATTTCCCCCTCTCTGATATATCTGTCACATCTTACACTCGTGACTTTTAGTCAGATAAAAGTGTGAAGGGAAAATAATAATAAAAGGCTGTATTGCATCGTACGTAAAGCTTCATGTGAGCTCTCTTATTGCCTGGCATCTTTTAAAAGACATCACGGCTCTTTCAGTAAGCCCATTAGTAAAATTCAATGCTCTGATGTCGTTTGGCTTCTGCAAACAATTACCTGCGGTTTAGATAAATTCAAATCCTGAAACTTGTTCGGTTTCTGAGCCTCCGCGTCTATGTGCCAGTCATTTGTGTCCTTACCCCCTTTAAACCACTCTCACTCCCCCCCCCCCAGAAACCACATTTCCAAGCTGCTTGTTCCATTGCAACCAATTTGATGTCAGGTCACAAGCACACTAGCAGCTGGGTCCTGTTTCAGTGCAGTGCAAGTTCAGTACAGGTTTCAGTAAATGGAGTGCCATGAGTAAAACCCCAGATTGCACACGAATACAAACCAGCTGGCCTCTGCAGCTAAATTGCTCTACGGTGAAAAGTAAAGTGAGGGAATTTGAATTTATTAGAAAAGCTCTAAATGTGAACTGCAGTTTTTCCTTTTTCACTTTGAGTGATTGCAACAACACAACCATATCTACTCTGGCCAGCACATTTACATATATAGCCATGCACATACATAATTTCTTCTTCTATAGCCATGTTTGACTTTGCATCTTTTAGGTGACCCATCTCCTTTGCTTATGTTTTAGTAGATCAGAAATAGACTCCGCTGACATTCAGAGGGGACAGAAGAAATCTCTAGAGAAAAAGGTTTCCTGTCCAACTTCCTTCTGCTGAGAATTCATTGTGGATTTAACTGGTTTTAACCCATAAATACTTCTTATTCTGACTTCTTATTAAACTGTTTTTTATTTATTTCTGAACCCTATCAAGTTACTTGCTGCTTTGTCTCCAGACAAATCAGTTTCTTGCAGTTCGTCAGCTGCAATCAAAGTTGTCAAGCTGGGTCAGAGCAGGGGTTTCAAATCAAGCATCAGTCCTGGGGTTCACATGCCTGAACTAAACATTGCTGGCTTTGAAAAGATGACTCAAACACTTTGGCAAGACTGTCAAAAGTTTTGCTCAAACCCACAGAACGTATAAATTCCTGTCAGGATACCGAAGTTTCCAAACCTATGAAATAAGCCATGGTGAATTACAGAGGAATGAGTAGAACATGATCCAGAAGATGCGGAAAAAAAAAACTGTCCTATCTCACTTGCAACCAGTTCAAGGGAGATTTTGACAGTTATGTTGGGAAAAATACCGTTGAAATCCCGTATTTATTATTTTGTCTGCACATAGTTGGGCTTCAGTACCAGTCAGCTCTGTGGGACTGCAGAGATCAGAGGGTCACTGTGAGTTTCAGACCCATGTCTTATTTTGGTGTTTTGTTTGGGTGCTTCACAGGAGGGAGGGTATTTTAGTTTTCCCAGTGACCGATAGGCCTTGCTGTTTACAGAAGCATAATTATTCGAGTCACTGCCCAACATGCTGTTCCCAAATAGGGCCCTATGGTCCCCATATAACTGCTCGAGGCTTGGTGAAAAGGAAGTTGCTAGCTGCTATAAACCATTTTACTGTTTAGGGCTAAGTCTGCCATTGCAAAGTCCTCCGTGTTTAATGTGTGCATCGAAAAGGATTCATAGAGCCAGAGGTATTTTAGCATCTTAGCTGCAAAACCTGTCAGTTGAGATGGATTTCACAAGTTTCCTGATGGGCCTCTGACATTCCCACTGGGATTTGTCATGAGGGACCTTTCTCCTTTTCCCCCTTCTAAAAGTAGGATGTCAGGAGGAATTTAGGGGGTTGCGAGGGCAAAGGAAGGGGAGGGGGAGGGGGGGGGGGAGATAAATACAAAGAAAGTCACTTTGAAGAAGAGAGGGAGACAAATCTGGAAAAAGAAAGAAAAGGTAAACACACACAGAGATGAAGGCATAAAAATTTAAACATAAGCCAGAAGCACATTACTTTTTTTTCCCCGAGTCACCCATAAAGCGGCTTTAATGAAAACATGGGAAAGAGCTGTGATCGTGTCTCTCGGTGAAAAGCCAGGAATATGCCAGTGCCTGAAGAGAAATGGCACTCTTTAAAGCTTGTTTAAACTGGAGTGCAAAAAGATTGTCCATAATTTCTCATGTTGTCATCTGGTGTCTCCCTCTACAATCTGAACCTTTCTGATCATCCTCTTCTCTGACTGCTGCTCTCTATAGAGTTTAGTAGCGAATTGTGTGTTTTTTCACATGTGCTCCTGTTTAATCTGGAAAACACAAAATCCCCTGCAACACTGAGGCGACAAAAACTGTGTGCAGAACGGGCTCTTACAAGAGCTTTTTTTTTATTTAAATCAGGAGATTTAGTTTGTATTTACTGGTTCTGCAGCAGTTTGTTTTGCTGCTAGTTCAGAGGGACATTATCGTTGAAACTTTGAGGAGGAGGAGGAGCATAAAAGATGGAGATGCGGTATGAAATACAAACTGTGTGCGTCCCCTCGGTTGGACATGCTGGAGGGCTATTTCCCCACCAGGAGTGGGGGATGTTTATTTACTGTAGAGTCCACTATTTTGTGCTTCCGTTCTCACTAAACCTTTCCTCCCACTTTCTCTCTCACTTTACCCAATTCGCCCCCTTCTCTCCTGCGTCTCCTTCCCCTCAACCCACTCTTTCCTGCAGCTTCCCCTTTCCTTTAAGATGTCAGATCAGGCTCATCTTTTCCCTTCACAAATTATTTGTCATCAGTTTAGTCACGAGTTCTCGTGCCAGCATCAACACTTTGTACATTGTAAAAGAAAAAAAAGGAGTATGGGGACTACATGCTCATCTCATGCAGTGTTTAACCAGGTGCGATCATGTGAAAAATACCTTTTTTACAGGACTGTGTGCAGAACACTTTACTTTTCCATTGTAGTGTAGAGGGTAACTAGCAGCCACATGCTTTTAATCAAAGGCACTTAATTAACTGATCATCAGCAAGTGTGAGCACTTCTATAAAAGCAGAATAAAAGCACAAGTTTACTGGTCTGCAGCATGGATGGGGGATATGAAAAGAGTTCCCAGAAAATTTATTCCAAGGTCAGAGAAATTGCAAAAAACCCCAGAGCCACATCCAAGAATCTACAGGCCCCAGTCAGCATATTAAATTGCTTTTTTGGAGGGTTTGCCTGCCAAAAGCCTCATCTCTCTAGCAAAAACATGGCTGCATGGCTTTGTTTTGCAAAGTTGCATCAAGGCACAAATCTGGGGAAAACCAAACACAGCATATCAGCACAAACACTTCATACCAACCATCAAGCATGGTGGTGGAGGGCAGATGATCTAGCCTTGTTTTGAAGCCACAGGACAAGCGCACCTTGCAATCATTGACTTGATCGTGAATTCCTCTGTACATCAAATAATTCTGGAGTCAAATATGAGACCGTGTGGCCAACAGCTAAAGCTTGATTGTGAAATGGATCAAGCACACCAGCAAATCTACAACAGAATGACTGGGGGGAAAAAAAAGAATTGAGATGTTGCAATGGCCCAGTCAAAGAACAGACCACAATTGATCTTAGATCTGTGCATAAACAAATGCCTCCAAACCGAAGCAACATCCTAAAGAAGAGTGGGAAAAATTACTCCACAACAAAAACAGAGACTGATAAAGTCACACACAAAATTATTGGGTCGCTTTACCGCTGCTCATGGTGGTTCTAGAAGTTACTGAATTGATGGGTGCATGATTTTAACTGTTTTTATTTTGTTGTGTACCGACGAGGATGTTGCTTTCAGTGCTTCTAATCGGAGGGTGACTGTTTATTTTGTCTTTCCTATCTTTATGACAAGGAAATTTTCACCCTGTCTGCATGGCTCTTTATAATATCAACATCACCTTTGCTTACAGATACAGTCACACATGATAAGACAGACTAGTTGATTTTAAGCTTTAACCTTTGCTCCACATCTTCAGTTCACCTTATCACTGTATCCACTTCTTTCTGTTTTTCTTATGTCAGTGTGTTACTTTGCAGACAGAGATAACGCAGGAGTTTAGATTAGCTGTCTTTCATAATGAATTGGATGCAGCAATAAAATAAATAGATTTAGGGATAAAGCTAGACTGTGGAACTGAAGCCTTATGATGACGCATAAAAAGGAAATTCAGTAACATTGTGAGCTATCTGTTTCATTAATTTTCAAAGGAAGGGATTCCAGTTTTCCATGATTAATGCTACTCTGTCCAGTTCAGCTAAAAATGCCATTGGGTGAATGGGTGGATGTGACTCTTATGGAAACAGAGAGCAGACGAAGGCCAAATCTCCTTCCAGGCTTTTGCCCAAAACTTCAGTTCTTTCAGGGCAGCTGGAAATTTCATGCCCATTTCTGGACTTCTCTTTCGGCCTCTCTGTTTATTCTTCTTTCTCACTTCAAACGCTGGATTATGCAGCCGTTGACTTTGAGAGACGCAATATACTGTGTTAAAAACATAGACTCAGCATGCATTAATGAGGCATTACTACTTTCTTTTATTCTGCACATAAATATCATACCAGAAGAACATAGAAGGGCGATTAAGCGATTAAAGCAGATTACTTCTCCAGGCAGTGTTTGTATATTTTTCCAATTGGGACTATTTGTTTGCTTTGGTTCGGGTTCAACTACTCCCTAAGTACAGATGCGATTTTCCGATGGCTCTTAACTGGTTTTTAAAGTTCTCTACTTTACCACTACTGACCTTACAAGTCATTGTAGAGCTGGGGGGAGTTGGGGGTTTACTGAAACCTTTGGCACACTTATGGGCATGTGTGTTTGAATATGTTAAGGCATGTTTTTCTCTGAGTGAGAGTAGCTATAATACTGCCTGGAGCTAGAGAGACAGCTAGAGTTAATGGCTCAAAAAACCCTTGCAAATTCTCTGGAATTCACAATTTAGCAACAGTGTCTGTCAGCTTTCACCTTACACCTTTGAACAGCATTCTGTGACAATGTGTTCCCACTTTGTACATTAATCACATTCCCACCCATTCCTGTTCCACTCGCCGTGTGACCCACAGGTCCACTTTTTTTTGTTTTCCTCTGTATCTGGCTGATTTGGCTCTTTAAGGGCGGCAATAACATCAATTTACCCAATTAAACCAGAATGCGTGAAGACTTAGCACGTTGCTGCTCTCAAGCCAAATATGTAATTGAGCTAATAGCAGCTGTTCAAACCGGATCTTATAACACATTCACATGTTCCATTAGGAGCTGCACTTGCGAGCCAGCGGCGGAGTGACTGGCTCCAGATGTTCCTCAGAGTGCTGAAAAAAGCCTCCCAGGACACAACAGAGGAGATGAGGAGATGTGTTTTCTGTCGCAATAGAAAAATGAGAATCTTCCCTGTTGAATTTTAAATACCCTAAAAGGATATCTATTTTTACCAGCTCTGAGCTTATAGGGCTTCATTTAATCATGCAGCCTTTCTTTGGCATAAAATAGATTGTGGCCCCATTAGCTGTCCAAATGATAAGGACACAGAGATTCTGTTATCATATTTTTGGCTCGGAAAAAGGCAACGATTGAGTCACATATCGAGAACAGAGCAGATTTGGGAAAATTCTGCTTATGTTTCTCTTTTGCTTCATTGTTAAGCGGATCTTTGTTTGTACTTGTTTCACAGATGTGTCCTGAGGTGTTTATGACGGTGCTTGTTTCTGCCAGTGAGAAAGATTTCTATTGTTTCGTGCAGAGAAATTGGCATCTTATTAGCACCATCTATATAAACTACTGTTTCAAGGTTTGCTGCCAGGAAACCTTCCCAAGACCAGACAGCTGCGTTCTCAAGGGAAAGTTATTATTGTTGTTGCTCTCCTCTGTCAGTTTGCACAGAAGTTTGGGGGCTTTTTTTTTTTTTTTTACTTTTCTGTCATCATTCAGGATTTCCCCTTTTCGTCTGTCAAGCATTTCATATTCGAGCTCATTAAGTCTAAGCCTCCAGCCAAGATAATTTATGCATATTAAATATGATCAATTAATTAAACTCTTATTTTACTCACTTTATCATGGCAGCTGAGATTGTGATTTAAGAAACACAGGTTATCGGAAACATCGCGATTTTAAAGCCATAGTGATTTGAATTCATGTCGTTTAAACTCTTGTCATTGCTTTCAGTGGTCTGCATTTTCAGTAAATTGCTTACATCAGTAATTGCTTTCCGGTAGGTCTCCAAGAGGCATGGGAAATCTGAAAATTTGATCTAAATACTAAACCGCTTAAAAATGGGTTGGAACCTCTGCAGTTATTTTAATTGTGCGAGAGCTCCTGACCCAATGCTCAGGACAAAATGTAGTCTGGTGTCGAGTTTGTTTGTGTAAATGAGCAGTCACAATGCTCCACACGTCATTTTGTTTTAAGTTCACCTTTGCAAAGTCAAGAAGTAAAGAAAGTGGACCAACCCATTGTTAGATACACAAGGGGGAGTTCATTTTTCTTTGCTAAAGTTCAGTTTTACATCTGTAATCTATTGATATTGATTATACAATCGATACACGGAGGAGGAAATTCCCATAAAAAAGAGCCTGTTTGGAAGTCATGTATGGGAATGAAAACTTTAGTCCCTTATTTTTGTACCTGCCTACAGAGAAACTTCATTGGAAGCAAAACTCATGTATTCATACTTTTTCTCAGGAAAAAGGAAGTAAGGTTATCTGCACTATTTCATGCTGGGATCAAATAAAACAGAATATGGTTTATCTTTTTTTTTTTTTTGCCTGTCCCGTTTGGCTCTTTTGCCATCAGAATTATTTTCTAAAGGCGAAGAAAGATGCCCAACGGATTTACTTTACCAAATTGACCATCCCAGCCTTGCCGTAATGGTCTATTTGATTCACCTTATATTGATTATTTTATTTTATTTTCACTTACTAAATACGGGGCAGACTTGACTGGGGAAAAGAAAGGGGAGAAAGAAAAAGGGAAAGAAAAACAGCAGGGAAGAGGGATGAGGATAAAGGGCAAAAAACAAAAACCAACAAAATAAGCAGACAAAAAATACATATATCAATCACCTGGATCACCTGTTGAGAAAGAAAAAAGAGAAAACAAGCAGAAGAAAGAAAAAAAGAGCAACATAATAAACAACATCACGATGATCTATGGGAATATAACAGTAAATACTAAATGTTAAACATTATTGTGCAGCACGTAAGATCGACAACGCACAGTGTGCTTTGAGGTAGGAGCCAAAAAGGGTGTAGTTTGTGTGTGTGAGCACCCGTGTGTACACCTGTGAGCATGAGCGCACTTGTATTTAAAAGGTTCCTTCATGTAATGATCTGCTAGAGGGTGTGGGGGGCCACAGCCCCGTCCTCCAGGGCATGAAGCAGGTATGGAGGAGATCAAGACTCCAGACATCCAGAGGCCCTCAGAACACAAGAATATGGTTTATCAATATTTAAGTAGGACTTTATTGTAGTAATTTTGAAAACTGTGGTGTGATTAATTGTCAGTAGTTTCCTGTTGATGGCACATAAAAAGAAAATGTGTAGAAAATAGTATTTCAACACAAAATAATTATTTTGTCAGGCTTAGAACAAAGAACGAGTGAGAACAGCTTAAAATTGAGATTTAAACCCTTAAACTTTAAATATTGAAGGCCCTAACACAAACTTAAAATCTAAACCTAAAGTAGGCCAGTGAGCCTTTTTTTTACTGAGCGCTGGTGCGGCGGTTTCTTCTGCGTCAAACAATGTGGATTTTACAAGCTCATGTCTTCATCTGCGCTTAGTTAATGCTGGTTGTGTTCTTCTGTGGTATTGGTTTATGTGGCTCTGATCTCTTCAGCTAAATGCTCCTTGAGCAGCCAACTCAACTATAAATCTCACATTTTAAGTGGATCTTGAATCTAGAGGAGAATTTTGCCACATCACGGTTTGAGCAAAGAGTAATTGGTGTCTGGAGAGTTTTAATGAGACAGTCATTAAGGTTGCTTATGCTCCTAATGATACTAATGTGGTTGACGTCTGTTTGCACAGAGCGTAGCACTGGTTAAATGGAACTAACTGCGTTGCGTTAAACAAGAAGTGAAACAGGAAAACAGCGCAGCTTTCTAAGATAATCATCCTTCCACTTCGGAAATTGCTTTAACACATTTTCATCTGCTTAGAAACATCTATTACACACTTCTTTAAAGACGGTAAAACTGAATATTAGTAGACTAGGTGGCAGAGACTTTGTTGCCCAGAGAAGTGTAGACAGAAACTGAGTGAGACTGATGATAAGCTTCCATCACTGCTTCAAATCCCCGCTTCTTACTCTCTGCACCAGTTTAGACATTTTCAAGACAGAGTGTGTGCTGGGAGTGAAAGTTGGCCACTGAAGACCTTTGACCGTGACTGACACTAAACAAGGGAATGACGCTGGCTGTGATGGCATCAAAGAGTCCACTGTTTAGATTAACAGCCCTTCAAGTGACCCAGATCTGTGTGATGATGTTTTAACAACATGGAATTAATGTCAGGAATGTAACATGTTAGACGACAGACAAGGACTACATGGCCTTTAGGTGATGTCACATCCTGCTGCTAATGTGCCCTTTAGAGACACAGCACAGGCATTCCTTGCATTCCCATCAGTGGAGTAGAGTAATTATACATCTTGTTTACATTCTGCAGCAGCTGTGAGTATGTTCACATTTCAAAGTAATCAAGTTACTTTTTGTTGTTTTTGTGTGTAGAGTTACCCACTGAATTATTTACAATTCTGGGCCAGAAGAGGAACCACTTATATTTTATCTTGCTGTTATCTCACCCATCTGTAGCAGAACCCCCTGCAGACAAGCCATTCTCCCTTTTTTCTCTCATTATCCCGACCCTTGTGATAATATGCTCAGGTAATGCATAGCCAGGAAGCAGCCACACGCTTGTCTCATGCTCTTTCAAAATTACCTGGCCAACCTGTACTCCAATTGTGTTTTTATTGTTTTGGTTTGTCCATGACAAGCAGACCTTCAGCTGAGCAGCACTTTTTTTTGCTTGCATGCACACCTGTCATAGTTTTTGCATTTTTATTGTAATTTCTTCATTAGGCAAACAAAACTTCTTACTAGTGAAGTTAAGCTTCAGCTGTCAGGCTGAGATGAGCTTTCCAAGCTTTGCTACTGAAGTAGCTTCTGATCTTTGATCTTGTTTTGAGGGTTAATTTGCATATCTCACTGCACGTTATTATTGGACCATTAGATCCAGAATCCTTAAATCCCTGTGAATCCTAGGCTGCATCCTTACCTCTCAATTCAAAAGGTAGGAGCATAACATAATTCTGATCACAGACAATCACATTTTATGTTTTTATCTATGAAACTAATATGAGGAGATTAGAATTGTACAGTACTGTGGTTCAAAAGTCCTCAAGCCATATGTTTTTATTTTGTTAAAAGAAGAAGAAGAAGGAAACAGATTTGCTGCATTCAAACTTGAAGCATCTCCAAGTTTCCTTAATTAATTCTCATAAATTCAGAAATTTAATATTTCGTTTATTATTAAGCAACAAGTTGTTTGTGCCACTTATAACTTCGACCTCAGGATTTATTTTTTTAAACTCTGCCCACTGCTTTTGCAATTATGATGAAATCTGACATACAAATTCCTTCCGTTTAGTCCAAGCTCAAAGCACCAGAACTTCACTGAGCAACATTCTTGGATTTTTTCTTTCTTTCTTCCAGCTTGTCTTGCTGGTAATTTTGGATCCAATCAAAAACCAGAAGTTAAATGACCAGTGAGCCAATCCATGCTGTCATCAGAGATTCTTGTGAGCTGCAAAGTGAGCGTGTCCTACTACTTTGTGTAAACAAACTGTGTTGTTCAGTCCTGCTCCTAGACAACTGGAGCCGTTACCAGCCATCGCAAAAACCCAAGGCTCTCTGCTTATTAAAGACTGCCTTAATCCACAGTCAGCTTCATAAGCCCCTCTACCCCTTCCTCTCCGTCCCTTCCTCCCTTCTCCCTCCAACCTCATTCTTTGTGGGTTTGGGGTTGGCGTCACAGAGATGGAAGCCAGCTCTTTCTCCCCCATCTCTCAAATTTTCCTTTTCTTAGTACTCCCTCTGCTTCTTCTCCATCTTCTCTCCTTACTTCCTCCCCTCTTTCCCTTTCTCGGGACTAGGCGTTCACATTTTTTGAAACGGAGACTTTGCCAAAGCTCATGTCACACTGAAACAATGAGAGTTGGTTTGAGAGAAAACACAGGAAGTCAAGATGTATGGACTCCAGCAGGCCTGTGCCAGCCAGAGTGCGGTTTGTTGGTACGACCCAGCGGGTGATTTACCTCACACACGGAGAACCCACTGAACTGAACACACACAGTAAAGTTCACCCAGACACTTGCCAGAACAATAATACACACATACTGGCATTCCAAATCCTCCACTTCCTTTTATTTTCCAACTGAACTTCAAGAAAGCAGCTCATCATAAATGGTCCAGAAAATTCCTGATTTTTTCCAAACGACTTTAACTTCAGCATGAGGCAGATCAGGATACCACGCAGAAAAATTCAGAAAAGAAACAAGTATGGGAAGCAGACAGGCATTTTATAATCAGTGTTTGTGGGGGTGTGTGTGAGGGTGGATTAACTCATCCAGACATCTACAAAGGAGGGTCAATTGAGCCTTTGTAGATACCACTTGAGAATGATCCTCTTTAGCTCATTTAGTTGTTGATGGTATCTGGTTATAGAGATCTAAAAATGAGTGTGGGGGGAGCTGGCCACACTCCATTTATCAAAGTGAGGAACAGAAGAAAGAAGCATGGAGGCAAGGGAGATATACCAGTGTTTGACCATAACTATTTACTGTGTGTTCTGATCCTTACATGGGGCTTTCCACCAAAGGCCTTTCAACATAGCAACATGAAACAAATTGTGGAAATGGGAGTTGGGAAGAGAACAAGAGTAATCATTAACACGAAGGAGTCTCAGAGTCAGCAGGGAGTACACTCTGTGTAAATGTCATATCCTCCCATTCTGCGGTTTAATGTGAATCATTAGGAAGAGTTTGCAGAACAAGTTTTTTTTTTATTGTAGCTGCTGTACAGTCACAAAGAGCGAACCTGCAAAAACGGCACATTGTGCTTTTCCTCCCGTCTCCTCCTCGTCTTTTAATTCCTGGCACCGTGGCTTCTCATCAACCATAGCTCCATATTTTGCACATATGGCAAAGCTGACCTCTTGCACTGAGGCAAGTCAAGCCAACAAGCGCAAAGTTGTTTGTTTTATTCGGTGAATGCAGCATTAAAGAAACATCTGTTTATTTCACTTCATGCTAAGCTCGAGGGCTTTTGATTGAGAGCCCACCACCAACAGACAGATGCCATGCAGCAGGCTCCTTCAAACACTTTGCCAGCAATCGTGACAGTCTGCAAACATTTGCACTCAGAGACACTCAAAAATGTATTAAATCCATTTTAAAAGTTGAACCAAACACATCAGCTGATAATTATGTTATTTAACAGGCCAGCTGTGGTCTGAGATGTATAAAGACAATGTTATTATGGAATCCTGAGACCAACAAAGCAACTAACTTTCTGGGTCTCATCCTGTTTGCTAAACCTTTTCAGCAAAATGTCAGTGTTGGCCCAGTGCTATGACAGTAGTATATGGAGTATAGGTTAAAATTGGCTTTGCTCTGCCTGTTCCTGCCACTACACACAAACATTGCAGTAAAAAAAATAAAAACTGCACAGAAGGTTATGTGCAATCATAACACAAACAGATAACGATCAAATGGCAAAGAAATTGGTAAGTGACACAAGAGAAGATTAAGAGAAGAAACTTCTACCAAAGTAGGAGAGGAAATGCCTGGAGGAAAGTGAATGAGCAGTATGTAATGAATTCTTTCCATGGAGGGAATTTCCACATGCATGTAGGTTAGTATTAGACTTGTCTAAATTGTATATCTTCTGTGTCAGTAGCCCCCGCACCCAAACACACACACACACACATCTGAATTGCCCTTCCTTACAGTCTTGACTATGACAAATCCACAGCTATGCAGCAATGGTAATTAAAAATCACATGCTAATGGATTAGGGGCAAATGACTATGTGACCATAAACTTGGCAGATGCTCTCTGTGGCATTGTGGCTTCCAGTAAAGATGCCGTGACCAGACTGTTATCAACACATTTTTTTCCACTTTTTGACGCTTGTAGGTTTGTTTGCACTGGAAACTTTACGCGTCGAAGTTATGTATTTATCTTCTAATTTTCCCTGTGTAGTTATCGTATTTCAAAATTCTCTGCAACTTGTTTTTCATTTTTTATAAAGTGATAACTTGCACTGGCAAAGAGTCTCACTGGTTGTTTGAATGTGTTTGCAGATTTACTTCTTGTCTCTATGAAGTGATATGAAGACTCGCTGCCTTCGGTACAGACTTGAGAAAATGGATGAGGTAAGTGTATGAGGATAATTATAGCACCCTTTGTGTGAGTTTGTATGATCATTTCTCTGTCTGTCTGCTTCTGATGGCTTGTTTTGATGTGTACAGTGTCAGCTATGAGTGTTCATGTCCTGGAATGCGTATGACTAAACCTGCATTATGCGATCGCTTGATGCCACGGTGACACACACACACACACACAGTAGCATCAGACACACCTGTTCACATCACATCACCTCACGAAGTGTCTGATTTTTTGGTCTGGTCTCTTATCAGGGCACAAGCCGGCTATTGTCTAAGTCTGCATGAATTCTACACTATAAAGTGTTAAAGGAGGTGACTAAAAAAAAACCCTCCTTTCCTCCGCATTTACATTGCAGTGTACATACATCATGCATGTGGCAGCATGGCTGTATACGTGCTTTGATGTATGTGCTTTTGACCGTGACAACAGGAAACCACAGACTAATAATTCACACAGTGGGTGACAGAAGCTCTGCAATGCCCAGTGCAGATACACGATCTCGGCTGAGAGGGTGCCGCTAACAGCTGCGTCATTTCCAGGAACAATCCGACCAGACCGTTCAACTGCCACCTGCCAGGCCTTTATCATCGCCTCACTGGCCTACATGTAATATTGTGGGTGTGCTGTTGTGTGTGGGACAGAGAGAGTGTGATGGACATGCCGGGTGAGGGGTGCTGAAATGTATCAACTGGTAAAGGGAAAGTGAAGACATGACTAACATAGCATCTCTTCACTGTAACGACAGGTTCTACTAAATGTGTACGAGTGGGCTGGAGATCAAACCATCAACATTGCAAGTGGTGAGAAAAAAAACCACACATATGCTCATATGCATATGTGTTAATTTCCATAACGAAAGTCATGCAAATAATAACATCTCCACACAGTAGACAAATTTTTAGAATATGAAAAATGACTTGAAGTTCATTTACTTAACAAAATATGTGATATAAACCCTCAACTCTTCTTTGGAATACACTTCATGTAATTGGATGTGTCTTTTCTGAATTCATATTATAATAAAAATTCAGTGCCAATTTGAACAAGATGACTTTTCCTGATTTTGATTAGATGCAGCTGGGTTGTTTCTCTTGCACACTCCTTCATCCATCTCCTCATAAATCTGTCCCCTCATAATCTTCCTTCGGCCTGCTGCACAAACAATGTAGATGTAAAAAGAATGAAGGCTTTGTTTAAGTTTGCTTAAGCGTAGCTTAAATCTTAAATCATCACAGCTTTCTTAGAGCTCAGAGAGACTAATCTTCTCACATGTCTTCAACCACCGTTGAGCTTTGGGCCCTAACGCCAACCAAAGACAAAAAACAGATTAAATCTGAAGTGCACTAGAAGAAGAAGAAGGGGAAAAAAAACTTGTCTGCATCTCGCTCACGCTCAGTGGTTGCAGATTTAATTTCATGACTGCAAAACAAATTTACTGAGGAGCTGTTTGTATGGCAGAACTTTAACTGATTTCACACATGTTGAGATCCTTGAAACCATTGCAAAACAGATCTCTTTGCAGGAGGTGCTTTTATTCTCTTTTAGTAGCTTTTCAAGTTTTCTAGACTAGACAGTTATGGCCTGTATGCAGAAAACAAGCATTTGACTATTTAAAAAAGTTGTCAGAAAGAATTTAACTTGATTTAACACAACTTCTTTAGACTCTGTTGGAATTCGCCCATTTACTTAACTCAGCAGCACTTTTATTTATTTATTTTTTTCTGGCTTAAACCCAATATAGCAGTTTAATTTGTGGCAAATCATATAAAACTTTTTATCTGTAAATGTGGTCCTACTTTAAACCAGCTACTTGGGGATAGCAAGCGCCACTATGAACAGTCATAGTAAGGACAGCGACATATCCATGCTTGGCCTACACAGTGTATCTCTTATCATCCCTGCTCTGCAGTGATAACACGTCGAGCTCCAGACACCAACACCACACAGACAGGAGACGCTGACGTTAGGATGTATACTGCACACACAAATGGCACGTACCCTCACACGTGCAACGATAAACTCCAGACATAAAAGATTTAACTTATTATTTCATATCAGAACAATCATTTAATATCCTTTATTATAAATCATTTTTAACAAGCCATTGTTGACCTTGACCAAATCTAGATTTCATTAACAGCCTGACACGATGGGGGTTTTAAATGTTTTCCTGCAGACTTTGTGGCCTTTAAAGGAAATAAAGTATTAATACATTCAAGTCTCCCAAAGCGGCCGCTGTGTAATCATAAAAATTAAGAAATACATTGTTTGTATAAATAGTCTGATATCAAGTCACGCACTATAAAACAATAGCGGAGCCACACACAAAATAAGTTTCCTGTCTCATGATTCCCTGAGTCGTTCCAGTCTGCCAGCTGCACTGATAACTCTGTTTAGACTGGTTATTCTGCAGATATGTGTGTCTGACGTGAAGAAAAGTTGTGCTCATGTTTGTTTTTGGTCATTGCTGGTGAGCCGGTGAGAGATGGGGGTTTATTTGAGAAAGGGTGAAAGGAGATACGTAGAGTTTGAAAGCGAATGACATATAAGTGAAGTATGCTGGGTCATGCAGAAATAATTTCTAGAGTTTGTGCCGGTAGTTTACTGACACGTTTTGTAAAAAATTTGCTGAGATTAAAAAGAGAAAGTGTTCAATTAATCTATGGAATATAAATAACATTTAGACAGTCAGAACAATGTTTACCTGATATACTGGGAAAATGTTCTAGTCAACTTCCAGGTTTAATCATCACAAAATTAAAATTTGAGCCTTAGTTACTTCAACCAAATCATTTGTTTACCTGTCTATGCTTTGAGCCTAAGGCAGAAGCTGACGCATGCAGTTTAACTATTAAAGAGTGTGAACTAAAAAGACGCACAAAAACGGATGAATGCAAATAAGAGGCTTAGTAATGCATTGATGTTTGCCTGGGCAAAACAGGCAAGAGCCTGTTCATGCTGGTTGAGCCAATAAAAAAATCATCTGTCTTGAATTCAGTGTGACATGACAGTTTGAGAAATGTTAATGTTCAACAAAGTCAAACACTAACCACATATAGATCGTGCATTAGCTTGGACAGAGTGAGCACGCGCTGGCAAGCACCCCTTTATCCTTCTTTTTTTCTATTATTATTAAATAAAAAACTGAAGCTAAATTTATAATGTGACATGTAAGAATGATATTTGATACAGGCTGATCCTTCATTTTGAAATATACTGTTGAAATGAGGAAACATTTACAGCTGCAGTAAAAATGGATTCTTGGAACGTGTGGAGTGAAACAGAGTCCAGTTTGTCACAGAGTTAGCGCCTCTCAGTCCCCGAGGAGACGTCGTTCTCTGACTAAATGCTTAACAGAGGCCAGGTCTGGAACTCCAGGTGGGTCAATTATGGTCACTGTTACAACCATATGTCAACAGCAGCACACTAAACACCATGGACATACACACACATCACACACAAATAGCCAGTCTTTGTCATTTGGACTTAATTATCTGCATGTCTTTATGTGCGAGTTGATCTGATTAGTTTCATATGCACCTAGTAAAGTTAAATTTCATTTATATAGAGTCTTTCAAGATAAATATCCAAAAGTGCTTCACAACAAAAATGCTGGAACATGAAAGATTTAAAGGCAAACAAAGCAAGGTTTAAAGGATGAATTTTTAGCTGCCTTTTAAACGAGACTATGGAGTCCACAGATCTCAGGCTCAGAGGGAGAGAGTCTGGGCGCCACTTTTACAAACGCTCTGTCGCCTTTAGTTCTCAACCTTGTATGGTGGGATGGGAACGAATGGGTGCAAAGGTTCACTGATGTATGTGAAAAAGTCAAAACCAGAATCTTAAAGTGGACTCTCAAGTCAGCGGGGAGAGAGTCCCACTGAATTAGCAAGGATGTGACATGTGAGTGCTCCTCGCAATGGCATCCCGAATAACCTCAGACGTTCCAAGGATGCTTTGTTAAAACCAATGAACAATGAATTACAACAATCCAGATGTGATGACATGAAAGCATGGATAACAATTTCCAAATCAGAGTGCGATGCAATGGAATACAAGTTGGCAATTTTTAGTGCTGTTTGTTAAGTGGCAGTCCTATAAGCATGCAGATGAACACTCCCTACTAGAGACTTTAAACAGATGTAACATTCAAATGTCCTGAAATGGGGCACAACATAACTGTCAAACATGCAGTTTTATATCCCACTAACCACTGAAATTTAAGCTCATTTAGATAATGCTTCATATTAACTGCCCAAATATGTGGCTGGAGGTTTTATCAAAATGGCTTCTCAGTGGAGAGACTTGCTTTTAGAAGCACGTCTGTCCTTAATGTTATCAATCATTTTGCTGCCTTGACAACAGGAAGCAGTCTGTTGGTTCACAGTCTGATGTTCCAAGTTGGAGATTGATGACATTTCCACGATGACCACTGTGTGATTGACAGCTCAATTTGCTTTAGCAGCTCTGACAGAAGAAGAAGCTGAAGAAGATGGTACACTCAATCCTGTGAGGTGTTTTTCTTTTAATCAGCAAAATCAGTGACAAGAAGCACATCAGTGCACCACGCTCTTGCACGGTCCTGCTTCTGTAAATAGACCGAAAAAGAGGAACAGGGTGCTGGTTGTTTTGTTTTCCACAGTTCTGTGTGGCATAAAGTTCTCTTTAAACAATATTCTCCGTGATACTTTACACAGAAATATGTCTCTACAAGCCTAAAGTTTGAATCAAGATAGCCTTGACCATGTAAAATTTATTTTTGGCAAAATACGTTGGCATGAGCCTCGGCCATCCTTGCAGTGGAGCAGACAGAGAAAAAAATATGTTGGAAAAATCACATAATTGCATTATCCAAAGCTGGAATCTAGAATTTGTTTAATCTGCATGTTGCATTGCCAGTTGCATTGTCAGTATAAATTAACTGGGCTTTTATTTCTCAAAAGAAGAACGTCAGAAGTACCTCCTCCCACTCTTCAGTTGCAAGACTACCAAATGAAATGTGTGTTCATTAGCCACAACAAACTATCCCCAGCAGCTCCACCGTCTACTCTGATTGTTTGCTAAAAGTTAATATGTTAGACAGTAACAGCAGATAAAGTAGGAAACAAAATACAGATTTCTTGGGCCAGGAGATGGGTGTCACATGCAAGGAAAGCAAGTCAGAAACTTTTCTGTGTGGACTAAAGGATTTCTGGTGACGCTCTTTTTATTGGATTCATCGACAATGACAAAGGATAAGCATGGAATGATGTGATCATGCTGTTGACACAGCTGTTCTCTCTTCAAATCTCCATTTTATGTTCATAACATTCAAGCCAAATTAGAGCAGATCTCATTTCTTTGTGTATTCAGATTTGTTGACACACTTTGTTACACCTCCATCACCTCAAGCTTCTGACCTAACTCTGCAGCCTTTCTTTATCTGGTGTCAAAGGTCAACAGCCAGCGGTCAATGCTGTCTATCAGAGGCCAGACAGAAGTCGAACAGAGTTCGAAAACACTAAACTGCGTCTAGACATCAAACTAAAGCAAACGTTACATTTGCTGGCCTCTGCACAACTTTTGTGTGTTGCGCGTAAAAGGTCATTAATCAAAAACAATGCAACACAGTGTCGGGCCCCAGGGAGACTCTTGAAGTTTTCTCACATTTAAATGTTTGACATACAGTACATAAAGAAAGAGTCCCGGAAGCATTAAGCTCTCCCAGACACTGAGTAAGAAAGCATTCGTCATGCCGTGATGCCAGGTCCCAGGCTGTTGCCGTGTTTACTCAGATTATGGTAAGTTTCCTTTTTGCCTGGCTGAGAAACAAGCTTTCCCACACTCGTGAAGCATGAAAGGGCATAAGGGCACTTTCTTTCTTTTTTAACCTGCTTCTAATTAGTGTGTGTGAGTCATCGGAGAGGATGGGACAATAACCGTGCTGCTCATATGCAGGCATGCACTTGAAATGAAGTATGCAAACACACACTGGTTTCAAGCTTTAAGATGAAGATTAAATGCAACTCAATTACAAAACATAGTCAGCAGTGATGATGAAACTAATCTCGACATTTCATTTTAACATAAAGGTCTCATTTAGCCGGGCACTAAAAGCTGAAGGAAGTAAACGCATTCTTTGGCTGCATCATTCAAAGCTGCTTCAAAGCCAGAGCTGTTCCATAAAGCATTAAAACTGTTCACTTCCTTAAAATCGCACATCTGACATCCATCTAACTCTAGGCAGATTGGTCCCAAAGGAGTGCAATAAAACATCTGAAATCAAACAAAATTGCTGCTGTCATTCAACTTAGTGGCCCAATAAACAACACCACAACTGATGATACTGACAATAAAGCCAGAAACGACATTAAATGCAGGAAATGAAATGTGAACAGAAAGCAGCCATTTTCAAGCGAAATCCTCCAACACTCGCAAACATTCAAGAACTTACACTTTCTTTTATTCTTAATGGAAACAAACAATCCAATTTGTTATTCTATAATCTTCCTATTGTCAGTGATCTAAATTCTTTCTGACTCACACAGTCGGTGGCGCTCATCCTCAACTCCATATATAATTGCTTCCATAACAACACCCACATGTATAGCTCCATTTTTTTTTCATTAAGGCTAAACTAAGTTTTACAAATGCTATTCGGAAATGAGTAGCCTATGTGCTGAAATTCGGGGGACTATTTTCCCCTGTGGTTAAATACTCATTGGGTAACTTATGCATGATCCTTATGAAAAAATAAATAAATAAATAAATAAAGAGACGTCATCCAGCTCTTTGGCTGTTATTGATCACTTTTGAATAGCTTGGAGATCAATGTGGAAAGCAAGATATACCGTATGGATTTACCTGCACTGCAAATTTTTGTGTTAAGGGTGAATCTTTTATGGTATTTTTCTAGCAGTGGCTGAATAAATATACATAAATATACATTCACTGGTCACTTTATTAGGTACAGCTTGTTAGTACTGGGTTGGACCCCCTTTTGGTTTTGAAATGTCTTTAATTCTTCATGGCATAGATTCAACAAGTCGCTGGAAATATTCCCGAGATTTTGACAGCATCAAACAGTTACTGCAGATTTGTCACCTTCACATCCATGATGGGACTCTTCTCTTCTTCTCTTGGCATGATTTGAGCTTTGTGATTATCCTGCTAAAAGCAGCTAGCAGAAGATGGTTATGCTGTGATCATGCAGGGATGGACATGGTCAGCAAGTAAACGGCCCAAAGTGTGCCAACAAAAACACCATTACACTACCACCAGCTTGAATGACTGTTGCAAGGCAGGAGGGACCCATGCTTTCATGTTTATGCCAAACTATAACCTTGACACCTGAATGTAGCAGAAGAGACTCCTCGGACCAGGCAATGCTTTTCCAATTTTCTGTTGTCCAGTTTCATTGCTCCTGTGTAGTCTTCTGCTGCTGTAATCGATCTTCTCGAGGGTTTGCTGCATTGTGCATACGTTGGTTGTAATAAGCGGTTGTTTGAGTCACCTTCCTGTCAGCTCGAAAGAGTCTAGCCATTTTGCTCTGACCTCTGGCAAGTCATCAACAAGCCATTTCCAGAGAACTGTTGCTGACTGGATATTTTCCTTTTTTTCTGACCATTTTCTGTAAACCCCAGAGACGGTTATGCGGGAAAATCACAGTTTTTTGTTTTTTTTTAACATTCAGACCAGCCGGTCTGGCACCAACAACAACCATGCCACATTCAGAATCGCTTAACTGATGCTCAGTTTGAACTTCAGTGAGTAGCCTTCATCATGTCTACATGCCTACAGGCACTGAGTTGCAGGTGATTGGATGATTCGAAATTTGCATTTAACAAATAAGTAGGCTGTTCGTGTGTACTTAACAAAGTATCCAGTGAGTGTATGTTATATAATAGGACTTGTTTAAAGTTAAAAAGAGGGAGGGAAAAGCTGCATTGTGGTGCATTGGAGAGAGGTGGGAGGGTGGGGTGTCATTAACAAGGAAAAAGAACAGGGGGAGTGCTGATAGGAGTAATTGAAAGCACCCAAAGTACTGCAGGCAAAAAAATTGTTTTTCCATGTCCCTGGAAACATAAACAGCACACATATATGCATGCTGTAGTTCCTGGAGATTCACCAGGTAACTGCATAACTGCAAAATGTCTCTGCACTATTCATAATGTCTCTGCTTAACTCTGGGTTAGCAACAATTGTTAAGAGAGGGTTGGTTTTTTTTAATCCAAGGGTGTGTGCTGTGTGACCACATCATTTCTAAGAAGTGTCTTGTTTAAATATTACAGTTGTGAGTAGATTAAAAAAGTATGAATGTGGGGGTGTTTGGGTTTTTGCACAGCATAGTCATCAGGAAGCAAAGAAAATGTAATCTTAAGGAACAGCTACAGGCCACCTAGCTAACCAAGTCAAGCGTTAAGAAACTCCACCCAATACATGTCAATACAGACTCAAAAACATGCGCACACACACACACACACACACACACACACACACACACACACACACACACACACACACACACACACACACACACACACACACACCACAGCGATCCTGCAGGACCTCAGGACAAAAGATGTAGTAGGGGATCTAAATTCACAGACTTCTCAGACACTCAGATAGTACTGTGCAGGTGTGTGTGTGTGTGTGCGTGAGTACACACATAAAAGTGTAACAGTGTTTCATTATGTGGATTTAGAGTACATTAAAAGTTATAATCTATATGCCAGCGAGTTGAGTGCAAGGGCTTACTATAAAATAAAGGGGAAAAAGCAGACAGAGGTCCCCATTTACTTTTTATTGCCATCCACATGGGAGGAACCTCCACAGCCAGAACCAGATGGGGTGTTTAGTGTGCATCTTAAACCCACTTTAAGTGTCTGCTTTTCCCCAAACCATAGGTCATTATGACACAGTGAAGGAAAGATAAGAAGTGAAACAAGACTTCTAGTGATATCACGCAGAATGAGCTCATCGTTTTTTATTATAGGGTCCCCGAGGCCAATAAATTACACCTCAAGTATCAACACGGCGCTTTTCTGCAAAAGGGTTACATGTTTAACAGCAGCTGACTTTTTGCTCGAGTGGAAGTTGAGCACAAGAGACCGAGCAAGAGAGAAACAGAGCGGCTGAGCCTTTAACCTGCCTCTAGTCATAACATTACGTCTTTGTCTTTACACACAGTGGTCTCAGTCATACAGGGTCCTGCTGCCAGCCTGCATCATTTCTTATCTAAGATTGCCTTCAGCACATGCAGAACAGGGCAAAACATGAATTTATTGTTGTGTACTGTAGGCCATTTACAGAGGGAAGCACTGGGGCAAAACTGTCTAATACTTCTGAAATATAACCTGCTTCCTTAATCAGAACCATATAATTTTAACAGGCTTAGACTAGTCAAAGCTGCAGCTGTGTTGCGTAGGTATGTTGTATAAAATGTCTTCTTTTAAACAGATTGAAATTTACTGCCATATTTTTTTTTCACATTAGGACGTTATTTATATTATAACACTGAAGTATGTTTTGCATATGTGCTTATAGCGCCTAAGTGTATGGAAAATGTATTTCTACAAGACATTTTGTTTAAATAGAAGGTAAAATAAAAAACCTATATAGTCTATAATAACTTAGATGTGCCGGTGCCTAATGGAGGCAAACTAATCTTGCTGTTTGTACTGAGTTCAATCTATTCTTTTTTTTAACCGTTAGTTGATTTCAGTTTATAATGAGTCTCCTGTGGTTAAATGTAATTTGGAACACGTTGTCTATTTTCTTTTTAAGGTATTAGTTCTTCAGTATTGTCTTTCAATGCTAGTTTATACAACTGTATAAAAGTCTTTAGCAATGACTCAGTGGAAAGACAATACTTGTTGAATATCTACTGAAACATTTGAAGACATAAATGGAAATAGAGTATATCTGCAAAAACATAGATAGTAAAAGTCTAGGGAGCTTGAAAGTCAGCTTTAGGTATGATCACCTTTATTTCTCAACATGGCCTGTACTTTCATAGGCAAGCTTTCTTATACTTTCTTTAAGTAGTCTTCAGGAATAGTTCTCCAGGCTTCTTGTATTAAATTCAAAGCTCTTCTCTGGATGTTGGCTGCCTTTTGTTCTGTTCTCTGTTAAGATGATCTCACGCTGCTTTAATAATGTTGAGGTCCAGCCTCTGGGGAGAAGCAGGGTAAGAAGCAGGGTACACCTTGGATGGGTCTCAGTCTGTTGTTTGTCTGTTGTTCAAAAACCATTCACACTCTCATTCACTAATTAAACTAATCCCACTGACTGCATGTCTTGAGACTGTGGGAAAAAGCCAGAGTACCCAAAGAGAACCCACGCACACATGTGGAGAACACGCTGAAGGTCAGTGGATTTAAACCCAGGACCTTGCTATGATGACTCAGTGCTAACCACCACACCACTCTTCTCCCATGTTCCATTGTGTGCGCGTGTGTGTTTTGCTTTCTGTCCCAGTTTGCTTTTACTGGACTGACAGAATGTTTGGAATCATTTTCATATAAAAAAAATTATTATATTGGCTCTCAGATCCTTCCCAAACGGTTTTGCATGGTGGATCAAATTATTATTATTATTTTTGCATTCTGAATTCTATCAGCTTTGACATTTAGACTCAAACTGACAGTCTCCACTGTGGTTTACAGATGGCTGTAGATACTTTATATCCTATATATGAGGATTTGAACCAGAAATGTCAAATTCAGATTCATCATTTCATAAGACCTGTTGCCGTCTCAGCCTTTTCCCCCTGTTTCCCTTCCTTAGCAGTTCCTTCTTCACATCCACCCTTTCACTGAGACCATGTCTGTTGAGGCTGAATCAAACAGCAAATGCAGAGGGGCAAGATGCACCTCTCAGGTCCTGTGTCAGGGTTGTGCTGGATCTTCTTCTCTTTCTTAAGTACATGACTTTCCGATACTGTTCATCTGCTGTGGGTAGTTTTCTTTTAGGCCTGCCATTTTTTTGCCATTCACTTGTGCAGTTTCCTCATTTTAAGGAATTACATGGAAATCTGCCTGTGTGAAAGTAAAATAGAAATAAATGAGGGATGGCTCGAGACTTTTTCGTGGTGCTGTACTTCAGTACAAAATCCCGTGGTACTTAATTACATACGTACTTCAATTTCTAAAATATATGAGAGCTTTATGTGCTGACTTTTTATAGCAAGCTGTATCATAAAATTATTCATATGTGCAACCTGTTAAACAGATAAGCAGTGAAAATAAAGTTAAAAAATACAGCATTCACATATTAATACAACAACACTAATGACTATATCATAGACAGTCCCTCTCACAGGCTTCTTTCAACATAATGAGCTCTGCCACTTTTAGCACTTTCACTAAATTTTATCGTATAAGTTCATTTAGGTCCACGTGTAAACGTTTGCAACACAGACATAATCGGCCTTCTCTCACGTGCAGCTGGTGACGCGGGGGCACCCTCTGCTGTCAGAGCAGCTCTACACAGCAGAAATGTCGCCGCTTCGTTGCTAGTTTCCTATTGGCTGCGTGCAGTCATGTGACCAAAACAGAGTCATGGCGGCCTCTGCTGCAGTCCGGTCGAGCATGGGACTGACTTTGAGGCTTTCTCGAGTTATCCCGGACTGTAGCACGTGTCCACTGTCCAGGTTAAAGTGTAATGCGAAGAATGTGGCTAGTTTACAAAGGACGGGGTCCTTTAATAGTCTCCGGACGATAAACCGACACTTACAGACGAGTATAGGTGAGTGATGCAACCTGCTAAAATTTAGCTTAAAGCCGGTTTTCCTGTCAGGACTGTTGGTTTACGATAAGTCTGAATAAGTGCTCATGAGTTTTCTTCTTGGTGAAGTTTCAGTCATCGGCGATGCCAGCCACGTTTGGTCAGTAAAATTAGCAGTTATCTGCCTGGAAAGTCGGTTCAATAACACTTGCGTAACTTCGTTTCGGCAATCCCAGTTAGGGATGTGAAACTTGGGTGCAATAAGTAAATCAGTCCCATTATCAAAGTGAAGGAGCTGATGTCACCTTTCAATCTCACAGTAATAATGGCTGTGTTGCTCTTTCCCCAGGTCTTTACCACAGTGAGGAGGGGAGCTCCAATGCAGAGGACCCTGAGGATGTGTAAGTCAGCTGAGGCTTTTATTGTGAAATAACAGGGTACGGTGAACTGCACATACATGGATACATCGTAATACTTTTAATGAGAATTGTTATCACAGCTACTTCTGTCAAAAACTAAAGCCGAAGTTAGACTTAAGTGTAAATGGAAAATTAAAACTCACAACCAAGGCAGCGGCTGGATCCAGTTTAAAAGCACCCTAAACCATTAAAGAGTGCTTATGTGAGTTATTAATTTGAGAGCACATACTTAAAAATAAGCAGACCTCTTGTTGCATTTAAAGTTATTCTTATTTAAAAAATAAATAAAATGCCAGATAAGATTAAAAAATAGACCTCTGATACTTAATAGATAAAATCATTTAGAGATTTTCAGACTTCATTATTTATATATATTTTGTATATTATAAGTTGAGGATGGTGAAATAAACACTTTAATTATCCGTTTCTTTGAAAAACAAAAAACAAATTTACTTTAAGAGCTCATGTAATCTTGAATGCATCACAGACATAAAATGTTGTATCACCTGTTTGTTTGTTGCTTTTAATAGTTTGATGTCTTCTGTTCAGTGTCAACGTGGTGTATATAGATCGGTCAGGCCAGAGGATCCCTGTGAAAGCTAAAGTGGGAGACAGTGTCCTCTACCTGGCTCACAAGCATGGCATTGACCTGGAAGGTGAGGGTCGTTACAGATGAACTGTAGATGAACACCATTATCCTTGCACCATTGTCATTGAGATATTTGTCTTGTAATATTTAGGAGCCTGTGAGGCGTCTCTTGCTTGCTCAACATGTCATGTTTATGTGAGTGCTGCTCATTTTGACAAACTGCAAGAACCTGAAGAGAGGTAGGACTGCTACCAGTGCCATCTTATTTAACCATGTCACATTAAGTTTGACAAATCTATGTGATGCAGTTCGAAAGAAAATCATTATTATTGACACATATATCCATTCATAGGGAGGATGACATGCTTGACATGGCGCCGATGCTGCAGGAGAACTCCAGGCTGGGATGTCAGATCATTCTTACTCCAGAGCTTGATGGGATTGAAGTCACCTTGCCCAAGGTCACCAGGAACTTCTACGTGGATGGCCATGTTCCCAAACCTCACTGACAAGTGAGATAGGGTGTTCAGAAAAATTGAAGCTTTTAGCTTTGCACTAAGCACCATATGTACTGGTTGAGTTTGGGAGGGGGGTGCAACCATGAAGAAAAGCATGACAAGGACAGAAAAGTCCGTAGCAACTCCCAAGATGTCTTAACAACTGACTAATTCTACAGTTAACCACTGACAGGACAGTCCTAGGCAGAGTCAGACACTACATCTCACAGGTGATGTTACTTCGGGGGGGAAAAAAATCTTTAAAAAACGAAAAGATGTTTAACAAATCCTGTATTTTTTGTTTTGTTTTGGGGGGGTTGTGGCGTCTTCTCAGGCCAGCTTTAAGACACAATTCAATCAAACTGTTCTTTTTTTTTTTGGAAAAAAGAGAGAACTGCAGGGGGAGACTTTATTTAACAGAGTTAAATCTTTGTGCTGATTAATGGAACATTCCTTGTTACAGCTCAAATGCGCACAAGTATCACAAGATTGTTGTTATTGTTTTGGCTAGTCCATTATTATCATTATATGCATAGCATTTACTTTTGTATGCACCATGCTCATTTATACATTTTTGTGTCTATGATGTAGAAGTACATGCTCACTGCCACAATCATCCTATTCTGCAAGACAGAAAAAAGCCATAAACAGTCATGTTTGCCTGATTCTTAAACACGGGCTCCTAAGAAATCAAAGCAGAATTTATACTGTTGAAACTTATTTTGTATTTGCTCCAAAAATTTCAGAAACGTTCATGTCAATTGCATTTCAGATAAAAAGGTGCTTTCTTTGTAACTGTCAGTGATTAAGGCTTGATTAGAGGATCTGGTCCAGCTGGATCCACAGCAGGATGTTGGAAGTGGAAGTATGTCTGCTTGGAAGCTGGTGATCTTCATGTTACCATAGTTTAAGTTTACCACATCTACCTTTTACTCAAGTCTACTGTACTTGTCCAACTTACGCACAAGTGAATTGTGTATTTTATGTCTGATGAAATACAAATATTTTAAGTTGTGCAATAAAATCTGTTTAAAAAGCTATTTTGAGTAGTGCACTCATTACCTGGGCTTTCCCAAAAAGGTCACCGTGCCCCCTCAGCTGAATTCGACTGATTTCAACTTGAGTCACCCAGGTTATTGCTGCCCAAGCTGAAGTTAATTGGTTAACCAAAGCTCAGTGCTTCTGCAGCAGTTGCAGAAAATGGTATAACTGGGAAGGATAGTGAGGTTGGAGTGGTTGAGCCAAATGCAAGTCGGACTTCAGGAAGTATCCCTATGGATTTGGAGCTAAAAAGAACCAAAGTGCAAAAAAAAACCTCAACTCACAACCATCAAGCATGTGATGAATTTAAATGTGGCTCTTGCTTTTGTACATATTTTATTTTATAACCTCATGTGTGTGACTGCTAGTGCAAATGCACATCTGTGAAAGGTTTTAATATAGGTTGTTAAAAGTGAAATGACGACTTCAACCAGATAGCCCCCTGTCAAAATTGGTTACCTGGTGATGACCTTAACTCTTTAGCCAGCAACCTTACAATAACAACTCAAAGGCCACAATACTGACCTTATCACTGACTCACCAACAGTTAAATAACCATTACTGGCTGCATGACTAGCTAACAGCCATTGCCGGGGAAAAGAAAAAGGTTTTTCCACTTGCGTATCCAGGCAAGTAGTAGCTACAAAATGAACAGGAGTTAGGAGTGGCAAAGCTTTTATACCCAGACAGGCTGTAATCTAGAAAACGGAAAACACCCGCGTACCTTCTTCTGGCCCCAGAATCTGATCCAGTCATAGCAACCAGCTTCAGTGGTTCGAGTTCCCCAGCAAATCGACACGCTTAATTTTTTATTTGACAACGGATTGAAGATCACGGGTGAGCGTCGAGATTGGTACTCCACATGAATGTCAGGTAGAGTGGGCTGAACGCTTGTAGTTAGAGTTAGACCACGAGTTTTAAACGTGTTCATCTCATGATAAAGACACTGTTAGCTAGAGGCCATCACAGGTCAAAAACATAGAAGACAAAGATCGATTATGGCAGGAGGTGAAGGTGATGCACGATTACAGATAATGATTCGGAATATGCAATCATTTAACTTGACGAGTGCTTACTGAGATCTGATACTGAGTTTACGTAAAGCGAGTCATTGCCTACAGAGTTTATTTAAATATAATCACAATGCTAAATTGTAGATCTGCTTGCATGCGCTGTAGAATTATCTATTTTTGATTAAACTTTTAGGCATTCGTTTTTTCATGGCCTGTAAGAGGAAAAAAAAATCAATGATTTCAAAAGCATTCATTTTAACGCATTAACGTAATATTAGTGGGATTTGCTGCTGCGCTCGCGACGGCCCACAACCGCGAAAAATTTAGGCTACTCGACGTTCTAGAAGGCAGGAAGTGCAACATTTGACGTTTCCAAACACGTTTAAACGCCACAGAAAAGTTTTGTTACAGTCTTTCCGGTGAGTTGAACTAGTTACATTTTTTTAAAGTTCTTTTTTGATACAAAAACAAACATAGCATTAGCTTATCTGCTGTAACTGCATGCATATAATTGGCCGCATTAGCTCAGTTTTAGGATAGCCTTAGCCATTTTCTGTTTCACCTATGTGCATTAATCCATGCACAAAATACCAAAACATACGTTTGCTGTGTAAATTACAATTTTTTTCTGAGACAAAATGTAATTTATAAAAAAAATTATTGATCCAAATATAACAGTTAAAATAATGTTGCGCCTATCTTGTCTGGAAAAGGAAGAGAAAAACAGTTAGTGACAGTAAAGAGGAAGTGATGAATGATTGACTCCGGTGCTAACACCAAAGGTAGACAAATGTCAGACCTCTTAATATAATTTGTACATTCCATTCTTTTCTGACCAGATTTAATGTGTTGCTCTAATAAAACCCTGTTACCCAGTGTTACCAAAAGAACCTCCTTGACTTTGAGTCTTACAATCGACTCCTAGTATCTTTTTCTGAGCAGAATGTGTGTATAAAAAAACAGCATTTCTGTGATCCTGAGTATTTATGTCATTTGTTTGTCATTTGTATTACATAATGTATAAACAAAAGAAATAAATAATTATCTTGATAATTAATCTTGTGTAATATCATACGGTTACTGTATCATTTTTAATAACATGTTTATAAATTACTTTCTTAGCTCGCAAGAAATCTTTTTAATCTGTTTCCCTTGTAATAGACTTAATTATTATATGAATCGTGTATTTAAAAATATGTAAGAAAAATAAATAAATAAAAATAAAAAATTGAAATTAAATAGTGAAATTACTACAAAAAAGTGTGACTATTGAAAAGCTGGGCAAGGTCGATTTCAACAGTTGTTTATTTGAAATTTATTGAGTATTTATTAATGGTCAATAATTTATTAAAAATAAATTGTTTTTCCTTAAATACGCAACAGAAAATTACATAGCGTCCAATTTAACCATTTTTGAACCCTAAATTGTCTTCCAGTTATATGACCCACATATTTAGGCTATGCTATTATTTTACGTTATATAAAATATTTAGCTGCTTGCAGTCAACTTGTTGCTTGTGGACTATTGATAGAAACTAATATCTTTCAATGACCTGTGGTAGGAAGCATATTTGTCATGTCAGAGGTGTAAAGGGCTAAAGGTACAATATTTTGTAATAGAGAAAAGATGAAGGGAACGTACAGGGAAAACATGCACAGATTTACCTCTGCTAGTCCTAAAGCTATTTGTTCCTATTCATATTGCAGACTGTGCCTCAGTATGAGTACGAAATCAAGGATGCAAGCTGACTTTATCCAGGGAAGCCAGAGCAAAGTGGAACACGATTCACCCCAGTCTGCACTCTTCTACCTTTTCCAAGAAGTTTCCAAGCTTGTATCCCCTATCCACAACAGTTTCCCAGACTCAAATCTACCCAGTGAATCACAGATTAAGACATATAGCCAGGATCCTTTAGTAATTAAAAAAGAAGAGGGTCCACATTCATTTGAAGCCTCTGCTAGTTCTGTCCAGGATACTTTAAAAATGAAAATGGAAGGCGACGCACATTCATTTCATACCTGTAATGGTTCCTGCCACCATAGTTTGTCTTGTTCGCTGCCATGTAATGAGCTGAAAACGGTAAATGAGGAGTGTCAAAGCAGCAGTGTCACAACTACATCACAGTGTGAACGCAATAGTCCCTGGAAAGTGCTGAGCCTGATCAACTTGCAGTGTGAAAAGCTGCTTCATTTGGAAAATCTTGAGGTGTTAGACCCAAGTTCAGCCTCATCTGCCACGAAATTAGGCTATTCAACAGTCACATTATCCACTGCAGCACCAGATGTTACAGAAGCTGCAATTGAAAGTGACACTCTAACTGGTGAATGCATGTTAGGCCCATCTCCTAATCTCTTTGAGAGACAAGAAATCACACCCTCTGTCAGTGCTGATGAAAAAGTGACAGGAAGACCCACAGGAGATGGATTTAAACTACAGTGCTGTGTGAAAGACTCCGAGATGGGTGTTCAGCTTGAAACTGCTGAGACAACAGACACTGACAGAGCAGACTCGCCGGGAGACAGTACAACAGCATCTCTGCATCCTCAACACAAGAGCAAAACAGAAGTTAACTTCACTGTCAACACACAAATTGGGTGCAGCCAGGAGTGTGAGAAGGATTGTTCTTCTAGCAAACAGGATATTTTAAATGCACCCTTTTTTGTATATGCTTTATCACAAGCACACAATGCATGTCTTAATACTAAGCTAACTTGTAATTCAGATGATGAGACTTGTACTACTCTATCAAAGCCAGTACTGTCACTAGATATTAATGCAAATCTTACTTTATCTGTGGAAGCTCAATGTGACAGCAGGCTGCCTCCTCTGAGCCCCATCCAACTTTGTTCCCAATCACCATCACTTACATTCAGCGCTCCAGAGAATTCTCTCTTAGGTTCAAAACCAGATGAATGTGCATATGCCCCCATAGATGGAGACACCCCTCCAACTGCCCCGATAAAATCTTCTGCACCATCCAAAGCAGAACTTTGGACAATGCAAAAGGAGGATCACGGTTCATCTTCGCACCAGTGGAGAACTAAGACTCCTAGAAAACAGCCTTGTCCCAGTCGCAGTGTTGATATTCAAGACCCAGACTTCCAGGGAGTGACATTCAGGATGGACACGGAGCTAGACGAAAGCAGGGAGCAGTGTCGGCTTCTCATAACTTCAAAATACAGGTAGACAAACACATCTTCGGTACACGCCATGTATTACAAAACGTGGTAGGAGCTTACATGAAATCCTCTCACATTATTGGTGTTTTATGTGTGTGTACCCACAACAGCAAGGAACTCTGCAGGAGTGTGAGAAAACCCAGGCTGAGGACACGGTCATCACAGAAATCATTTAAAACTAGCAGCTCAGACGAGGAGAACGGCCACACAACCAGTGTTTTAAGTGAGTACCCCCTAACTATGTCCTCAAGCAAGCTGCTCGTTTATTTTACTGTTTTTCCTGGATCATCTAACAGAAGATGCAGAGAAGAGTTTACAGAGTATTTTGCTTGTTTTAATTTGATTTTTCAATGTTAAAAATTAAGCTCAAAGTACAATTTTTTTTTTAGCATATTTCAGTGTTATTTAGTTTTTTTTAATATAATAATGTGCATTAAATTAAAGACATTCTGAACAAGTGTTACAGGTCATGTTGGCATCTTAGTCTTAACACAGTTTGAGACTGGATTTGTAAAAAAAATTATTTAGTTATCTAATACAGACACACTGCATTTTTCAACTTTAACTAAATTAATATGAGGAAAAAATAGATTTTTTTTATGCAGCCCAAAAGTGTGTCTTAGAAAAACTTTGTCTTAGGAGACTTTATCCAGAATACAACACCAAACTAACCCCAGATGGTGAAACACTCAGCAAAACATCCCAATATATTAATATTGGAAATAAAAATATATAACTTTTTGTAAGAAAAAATAAAGTATGTAAAATACAGTATATTAAGTAAGTATCTGCAGCATTACAGTGTTATAGAAGTGCATTTGTGTGTGATACCCATAATCTCCACTAGAGGACACCACCACCTTAGAAATATGTAACCCAACAGGGTCAGACAGGTGTGACTGTTTCAAACAAGTGTTTAGGAAAGTTGTGGTTTAAATAACTTGAATAACCAGAACGGGAATGTCAGCTAAGACAACAGAAAAATAAGCTCAACTTTAAATAAATGTACTTATCATCAGCTAAAGATCTGAGTGCTAACACTATTAAAAAATACTCTAAATAATTTTTCATAATTCATATCTTTAATTTCATTCAATTTCATTCATAATTTTTCAAATCTTTTCTTCTCCTATACAAAGTTTCTTTACAAATCTATAACTATTTGACATTTGCGTATGTTTCATTTTTGGTAAAGTGGGAATGTCAGTGCGCTGTATTTCCAGCAGCACCAAAGAGCCAATCTTCTCGACAGATATGCAGCCTTGTTCTCATATATTGGTCAGTTAACAGAAAATGCCGTATAAATGTTCCAGTGAAGTTGTAGATTGTAGTTGTATTTTTAAAAAATATAAATGTCTTTCACTCAATTGAGGTTATTGTCTGGAGTCGGTTATTGTTTAATAATTTGATACAGTTTTTGAGGCGTAAAATTACAAATGTATCTTTAACCTCCTAAGACCTGAACTCTTTCATGGCATGCATTTTTAATTTCTCTTTGCTATTTGGGCTGATTGGGAGCTGATAAATGTAAAAATAAAGAATCATCTTTTTACCTGATGTAGTTTCTGAGAGGAGGATATCAGGACCTTGTAGAGCAAAATTTAGTATTGTGGTCTAGACAACCCAAAATGTGATGTCCACATATGTGGACACCAGGTCCTAGGAGGTTAAATGATTATTGCAAATGTAGTCACAATGTTTGGTTGCATTAAAACACTTCCTTAATTCAGATAAAAAAAAAAATGCTTGGCAATAAGTGATTTAAGCACACTCAGTTCAGTTTTACTGCTACTTGCTTAATCTTTCATTTCTGTTTCACTAGAGGGTAAAGTTTGTGCATCATGCTGCACCAGGAAGACCCCCATGTGGAGAGATGCCGAGGACGGGACTCCACTGTGCAATGCCTGTGGGATAAGGTAGCTCGATATTCAATATTCAATGTCTTAAACACTGAAGCTGTGCATTAGGGCTGATCACAATAATCAATTGGATTATTCTGATTTTTAACAGAGTCTTAAATTTTCTTTGTGTCCTCATTGATGATGTTGAAGTATAGCTTAAAGGAATTAATATATTCTAACTTGTATTTTGTGGAAACCTGTTCCAAATCAGTTTGTGTTGATGTTTACTTATTTTGCCATCGTTTTTCATCATGTTTTGAGCAGTCAGTTGCCACAACACTGTGCAGTTAAACAAGTTCAGGCCTCACAAACAACAGAAATGATCAACTTATTTTTTTCCATTCTCACAAGAGTCTGACTGCATCTTACAGAAACTTTACTTCATGCATGACTAATGCATTAAACTCATGATTGCATGAAACGGCATGTTAGTACTCACTGGCTCATAATTTCTCTTGTGAAATAAACACAGGTTAGCTTTTGAAATAAGGAGTAGTGCTGGGCTCAAAAGAATGTGCAGACAATCTACTTTGGAAAAGTATTAAATGTCCATGCTTGTAAAATGCCTTGTAGTATTATTACAAGTCAGTCATCTGCCTATGATAATTTGACTAAACAGCATTTATGCACCTGAGCATTAAAGGGCAAATAGTTGAACCACCACTGCATTTTTTTTCTCTTACTTTTGAAGGTATAAGAAGTACAGGGTGCGCTGTGTCAACTGCTGGCATATCCCTCGGAAAGAGGGCAACTCCAACGCGTGCTGCCTCAAGTGTGGAAACTTTGTGAGGCTGACCTCAGCTCAGCGGAAACACACCACCTAGGGAACTTGCACACAGCACAGGTTTTTATGCCCACATGTGACAGAGCTTTGCACAGACGCACACAACAGTTTGAAACAATACTCGCTGCTCTCGTAAATCTTTACAGTTCACTACAGATATGACTACCTCTTACCTGACTCAAGGTATTTAAATTCGTTTTACTGTTATAGCACTGTACCTCAGACAATAGTACACATTTACCTCTATGACTGTGTGCGTCAAAGTAATAAAAAAACAACATTTAAATTTGTATGGAGAAAAAAGTATTTTCTGTACTGATCCTATTTCTGCTCCTTAATTTGTATTTAGCATGTGTGATGGAGCTTAGAAGGTTTGCTTTTTGTTTTTTGGTTTGTTTTTTTTCACCAAGAGGGATATACTGAGGACGCACAGACTTTGTAGCAGAGCTGAGAATCCTTTATACAAATAAATGGGATACTGAAGGACCACTGTCAGAAAGTGACGCATTCAGTGGAAAGTTTAGTCGTGAAATTTTTCATCGAAATAGCTTCAGTGTCGCTTACATATAATGGTCAGTAGTACCCGACAGCTGTAATAGAAAGTTATTTCTGTACAGGCCCTGAGCTCAGTGCTGTTTTTCACTGTTATTAACTGTAAAACACTCCTACTGCTCCTAATCCTGACAGCGACAGTTCAGTTACTAAGTTCATCAGATACATTTAGTTGAACAAGTTAAATCAAGCTATTTATTTTGTTGTCTTTGTTGTTGTTTTTTCTAATTGTGGTTGTAATAAGTGGTCACTTTTCTTTGGTATTTATTTGGGCCATTGTTTCTGAGCATTATTTTATTTGGCTTGTTAAATCGGTGTGTAGATTTCCTTAGTATTGCTGGTTTCTGTGAGATGGGGAAAAGGGGTTTTGTGTATGTTTGCATGGGTTTTTGTTTGTATTAAATTCATGAACAAACCTGTGTCTCCCCGTTCTTCATTTAAGAATTTAGCTTAGTATTGCAGTGACTGTAAAATGATAAATTGATTTCAAATGGGTGCACATATCAAATTAAAGTACAGTGAGAGGGAAGAAATGTTCAGTAATGAGGCTTCCCACAGTTCCTTCAGCCCACCATGCACTACAGGCCTGCTGGCCAAGTGGGTGGCCTCGCACGGATTGATACAGTGCAGCTATTATTTCAAAATGGATTACGTCTTCTTGAGTTGGCTCTCTTGCCATGTGCTAAACCATCCAGCAAAGAGCAATACTGAAGGAAATGAGCGCTATGTAAGCCAAGGACATAAAAGAGAGCTCAAGCTCAATGAAATTCATATGCCTGCTCTTATTTTACATTACACATGCCCCAAAACGTCTCACCTGCTGCGGTCATTTAAACATCAGCTATAATCAATAATGAATGAATGTACACAAATCAAATTTTATGGCACTTGGCAGCCTGTCCAGCTTTGTACTTCTGATACTCAGTGCAGTTCAAAGACGAGCCTTATGCATTTACTCAGTTACGTTTGCTTAAAGACCTCTGTGGAGATTTATTCATTTTAATTGTTGCTGAAACATTATGGGTACATAAAATACGGCTAATTGTTCAATTAGCAGATAGTAGATAAAATGGCTAAGCCTGGCTCTCCAACCCTATTGTGCAATGTTAAGGGTGAAATACTTTTTCTGTTTTGCTTTTGCAGTTTCACTTTAATTAGAAGGCATTGTTTTACTGCTTGATGTATACCATTCATCAAATCTAGCAAATGAAATGTATTAAGTCTTTTTTTATAGTCGCAAAATTCTGTACACAAAAAGGGTACAATAAATAAGAACACGAAGTGGCATAATAGCCAAGAAAAAGAACAACTTACTCGGTACACACGCAACGATTACTGAGTCAGAAAACTGTGTAGATCCCCAAAAAGTTTAATAAATAAATAATATGCATCATGGACGTGCAGTTAAAATGTACTGGAAAGCAAATCACAACAGTAAAAAACAACATATAAAGAAGGAAGAAAAGAATAAAAAATAAGACCTTTATTTAAAAAAACAAAACAAAAACAACTATTTAAAGCGTGTATACACTGGAGAAAATATGCATGAGTTAGTGTAATTAGTGTAACCACGCCTTCAGTATCATCATTTAATTTCTCTATCTTTGATTAAATAAAGTGTTTTTCCCCCACAGCTTCAGGTTTGTGGATACCTGCAGCTGTGTTAAAACAGACTGCGTGAGGAGGAGGGGGAAGTTCGGAGTGGGAGGCTCAAAAGTCAGGATGCAGTCAGATGCGCGACTGTTTTTGTGAATGAAAGGAAACGAGGGGGTCTCCTCTTTCTGTCCTAGACAGGCACTGAATCTCGCCCGCTGGGGCCTACCGGACAGTCCGGATCATGACGCTGGACAACAAGCCCATGGGTGAGGCGGACATTGAAGTGGGGGGCCAGGCGGACTGCAGAGAAGTTGTGAGGAGGACAGATGTGTCAGTGTTCGTGGAGAGTAATGTAGACTTGGAGCGACGGCCTTCATCCTTTTCTCCTGGCGTGCAGGGAGAGGACGACTTTGAAGTCCGACTGCAGGAGGGTCCCGGAAGGAGAATTACCTCGGTGAAGCCTCCGTACTCTTATATCGCTCTCATCACCATGGCCATCCTCCAAAGCCCCAAAAAGAGGCTCACTCTCAGTGAGATATGCGATTTTATCAGCCAGCGCTTTGTTTATTATCGGGAGAAGTTCCCTTCGTGGCAAAACTCAATCCGTCACAACTTGTCTTTGAATGACTGCTTTGTCAAAATGCCCCGGGAACCCGGGAACCCAGGCAAGGGGAATTACTGGACTCTGGATCCCATGTCGGCGGATATGTTTGAAAATGGGAGTTTTCTTCGTCGCAGGAAACGCTTTAAGAGGCAAAGTTTATATTTGGCACCGATGAAAGGCTTCAGGGCGCAGGAGCTCACTTTGATGCCCGCTTTTCCTCTCCTCGGAGTGCGCAGGGTGGTCTCTAGTCTCCAGAGTCCTGATTTGTACCGAGATCAGGATCTAGAAAGTGGTTTCGAGTCCCGGGTTATCCCCAACAGACCACCTGTAAGCAGCGTCACACCTGCGCTTTCCTCGATCCTCTCCAAAAATTTCCCTTCTTGTCAAAACTTTGAACATTTGGACGCCGGATGCTGCGCAGCTGTGCGATCTTTGCCTCCAACCTCCTGCCTCCTGCATCCCGTTTCACTCCCCGGAATGATACCCAACTTCACTCTTTCGCAGCTGCCTGCTTCTCCCGACGGGATCTTTAAGATTTCGTCTAGTTTAATTTAATCTAATGATGTGCGCCTGCACTGAGACCGACAAGGCTACCAAATACTGAATCTGATTCCCTGAAGTAAATGCTTTCAACTCGGATGTTTTTAAAATCTTTCAGTGTGCTTGGAATAAAATGGATCATTTTAATTTCGTGTGTGCACTTTTTATTACAATTATTTATTACACCGGAATCTGTATAAGATTAAAAAGACCATATCAAATGAACCCGGTTCATATAAATACATTCTGCTATGTTTTTAATTATTACTGCTTAATTTTAAATCTTTTTTACGACTGAATACAACTAAATTCTAGACTTAAATGACAAATTTGCAGGATTTTAAATAAAATTGTGAAAACAACGAGAAATTAAAAAAAGGTTTAATATTCTTAATTTTACTTGATGATGACAAATCATAAAGAGACTGTTTAGGGTTATACAAATATTAATGACAATATCCATCATTGTGTGGCAAATGGGCCATTTGATTTTGTATCATCAAGATAAAAGAATACGTATGTTTCAATCATTTAAATACACTGATTATTCTGAACACCTACAGTCTGCGCCTACAGCGTTCACAGTTCAACTATCGATCTATCTGAAGAACAGGAGGATCAGTTCCCGATGCTGTGTCGTGTATAGATTATTTTGTGGTGGGTGACTGGTTTGCTACCTAGAGAATGAAAGAACACAAGACATCTGGGTATGTACGGGTGTTATCCTTCCCTTTTCTGTTTAGCTTTGGCCGGTTGAGTGCATACATATTCGCTCACATCCTACTGCAAACCAGGCCTTCTTTATTAAAACCACATCTTCATTTTTCAAAACACTTCTGTCAGGCGAGCTAATAGTCACGTTTTTGCTTTGTGGTGTACGCCAGCCTGTACACAGCAAGAATATTAGATTCACTCAATCATCGGGCTGCTGGGTATTATTACAAGTTATGCCTTGTCTTTATTTAGAAGTTCTCGGTGGTGTTTGCTGTGGTATGCAGAGATGAGTTGTGGAGGAGGGCTGATTTCCCAGAAGAAAGCTTCGGATCCAAACACACACACACACACACACACACACACACACACACACACACACACACACACACACACACACACACACACACCAAAATAGAAAGAAATTATGATTAAAATGTGCAAAATTATCAAGATCAAAGGCCCTTTGGCATGTTCTTTCTAGAGAAATGCACAAATATGTATAAACCATTTCATTATTGTAGGTCTGAGAGGAGTTAACCATTTAATTTGCAAATGTGCAACTCATCAAAAGAAAAGGCATGTTTGCGTGTATGCTGTGTTTGAAAAATGGTGGCACTGGTTCTTAAACTGACATATAAAACTGACGTATAAAAAGCACCATGCGTCAGTAAGAGATTAGAACAAATTTCCTCCATATCCTGCCAATATTAGTAATGCATATAGTCTCTATAAAGAGTGCATAAACCTAACCTCTACACTCAGATCTATAACGATCATCTATTGTTCTATTTTTGTAATTGTACTCGTTGTTGAACACGTTAATTCTAAAGGTGCACAGATAATTTACAGTATTTGTGAAATAAAATAATAGTTTTACAAATTTCAGGAGTTTTGCTCATAATTTTAAATTCTTGAAGATGAAAGAATGTGATCAACATGGACTGGACAAGTTCCTCTTAGGAACTATTTTTCTAAATCCATGACAGGTAATCTCTACTAAGAAGTTTGATGTGTCCCATAAATGGTCTTTTACCATGTTTTAACATCTGTCTTTAACTAAAATCACCCTCAGGGTACAGTCTGCTTTTCATACTCAGTTCTACTGAGTTTTATTCAGCTACAGCTGTGCAGCAAGTGGAAGACTTTATTGAAGGAGTGGAATTTAACGAGTCAACATTTTACTTATTTCAATTTACTATTTATTCATTCTTGAATATGATTAACCTTTCATCTCATTTTCTATTTGGTTTCTTGCAACAGGCTTTCACTGAGGACAAAGAAAGTGATGTTAATATTTGCAGTAAAAATAAATTAATAATCCTCTGCTCTTTGTGATGCTCCATAAATCCTCAGTTCTTTTTAGCAGTAAGAGACAAAGTGGGTTTAGACTTGAAATGTGATCACAGCAACAGCACGCCATGAGAGAACGCCACAGAAATAGTCCTTGTTGTCCTGTTTTTGGCTGCTCTCCCTCAGTCACTCCTAACCCTGTTCAAGGAAGGATTGTTATGGCTCCATTTGTTTCACGTCTCCCTTCAAACTGCTGCACTTTCTCGATAAACAGCAGAGAGGATATTTCCAGCACTTTCAGAAGGATGACAGCAAATATCTGCACTGCTAAAGCTTCTGTGGCATCTTTCAATAAGTGGAAATTTTGTTTCTTTATTTATTTTTCCTTTCTTTCTTCCTTTCTTTCTTTCTTTTTTTAAAAAAAACAAAAAACAAATCTGATGCACATTTCCCTTGGCATTCTGTCTAACGGCCAGCAGGGGCTCCTCTGGTTGCAAAACGAAGTCTTAAGAGAGCATGACCTTACTGCACTTTCCCGATCAGTTTATGCTCTCAGTCTCCTGTTTCCAGTCTTACCCAAGTGCTGATTTTGCAATTTAAGTTCTTTTGAGTAAATGAAGGTATGAATTTATTTATCATGAGTTTTTCTTTAGTCAAATCTGGTTCAAAACACTACAATGGTAACACGATGTGAATGTTCAGCCTGAGGATTTACACAGTACTTCACACACTTTTGGCATAAGTGTATATGTAGTCTATGCGAAGAAGAAGAAGAAGGAAGAGGAGGATAAGAATGAAAATGAGGAGGAGGTTAGGCACTTTTTTCCAAAGGTGTCACCACAGTAGATAACACCTGTCCACATGTTTGATTTGGCACAGATTTTTTTTCTGGATGCCCTTCGTGTGGCAACCCTTCCACTTATCTCTATATTTGGACTTTGTAGATACACTCAATATGTAAAACATAAACTTCTGCATCACCTATAAGATAATGTCTCCAGTCAACTAATCATGTTTCAAATAATAAATATGTTGATACCAAAGTACTGTAGTACATACCGCAGTACTGAGACAGTATATCTTTGTTCCAATTACCAAGAAATTAAAGCTGAAAGCAGCAATTATGAAGACTTTGCATCTTTGAAATTGTGCATGAGAGAAACTTCACAGGCATCATGTTGATGCCTTCAGAGCAGGGCTCTTATTGGATGCTGCATAAAGAAGACACTGTTGGTTGGTTGTGACGTGAGCTTCTGAATTGAACAAAAGAAAATGAACCTAAACAGAAGAGGAATGTTATTGTTTTATTTTATAGTATTTTCTATATTATACAGTATTACCAAATTATTAGATGCATTACATCAATCCATAACAATTACTACAAGACTTACATAACATTAAGAGAGAAACAGACTACTTTATGTTTAAGAAATGACTGTGAGTTCATGTTCATAATATTCTTCTTTCACTAAACTTCATCAAAAGAAGAAATTGAAGCCTATCTCAGGGTAAGGTACACCCTGGGCAGGCCGCCGGTTTGCGATTATATTTTATCTCTTTATCTACAGTTCAGTCCCTTCCTTGATGTCAGTGTAGTGAAAGACAACAAAGGCTATCTGCTCATGTATTTCCTGCTGCCCACACTCGAACAGACATGCAAAGCAGCCATCATCAATGTAAGCCAGGTCTGAGTAACCACTGGGTCCATCATTAATGATCCAGGGTTTGATCCATGCTTTTATCTGAGGTGGTTACATGTTCAGATACACTCCTAACTCAACCCTGTCTTTCGGACTGGTTGGGTGCGTGAACAGCAGCCACTTTACAAGGTTCTGGCTGGGGTCACTTTCTGTGTTTGCACTTTCTTGTTGAGCTGGGAAGGAGATCACACTTCCCTGACAGCCTGAACCTGTTTCCATAAGCTTGTTTCCAGGTTGGAGAATGTTGAACTTAACTCCATTATGATCACTGACTGCTTCCACTCGATAGCTGCCCACATTACAGGCGTTGCAGTAGATGTGGTCTGTGGAAAGTTCAACCATTTCACACTCAACTGATACCGTATTAAACAGTTCACCAAATTTCCAGTTTTCACCATGATTATCACTATACAGTGAGAGTGCATACGATTTACTGCTTGGTAAGAAACAAGGTTTGCAGCAAAAGGAAGTATAAGCATAAACTGGGATAATCAGTCGACCACTCTGTTTGAATCCCATGGCCTGGCCCAACAGCAAATGTGGACCAGTTTTTTATTTCACTCAGTTCGTACGTCAAATCGGTCACATCGCTCCAGGTTTCTCCGAGATCCTCACTTGTGATGAAGCAGAGACGGGTCCTGTTGTCACAGTTTTCTTTCTGGTACATTTCAGTGATAGCGTCTAGTTTGTTGTTGACCTTGTCATACACCGGGCAGGGGTTCATTGGACGGTATCCTTTGATAAGTGCCTTTTCCACCTCTTTGAGCTCTGACCACTAAAAGAGAGATTGTTCATAAGTAAATAAAACAGAACAGTTCAAAACAGGAGCGTAATTAACAAGTAATTTAGAACTGAAATGGTTGATTATCACTATTACCTCAACCGTCTTCTTAGAGGATCCCTCCTTGATCTTTCCTGTTCTCATAACCAGCTTTTCTCCACTGGCATCATCTGAAGTCTTCCTCTGCTCTGCAAAGGCAAATAAAGTTTTACTTTCTCTCTCATACAGAAGAGCAGCGACCCTGTAAACGTTTCCAGCAGTTTCATTAGATGTAAAAAGAGTTTGCTTCTGCAGCTGAGCTTTTGGTACAGGTACGGTGAACATGGTTGGTGTCCTTGCATGCAAAACGACCATGTAATAAAGGTCTTGCTGGTTATATCTCTATGACTGTCAAAGTATATGTGATGGGGATTTTATAAGGCTGGTTTGTACACAGTGTGACTTTTCTTTTTCTGAAGAAATCATTAACATTTCAGGGAACTGAAGTCTCTCCTTGTTGAGAAAGTCAAGTCCAAGGAAGGAGGTGGTTCCGGAAAACAAGCTTAGATCAGAATTAACATAACCCGTCTCTGTAGGCAACTACCTCAGCAAACAGACACAACCCAGGTAGCATAAATTAAGCATTATGGTTGGATGTGTGAAAAGCAGCCACTTGTTCAAGTTCTGGCTTGGGTCATTTTTTGTATTTGCACTTTCATTTTGAGTTGGAAAGGACACCGCACTTCCCTGCCAGTCTGAATTTGTTTACACAAGCTTCCCAGCAGATTAAAGTGTGCTAAAATTAATTATAATTACTGACAGCTTCCAGTCAAGAGCCTTTGTCACTGTGAGAATTGCAGTAGCTTGAACTGAGGTCTTTTTCACCATGAACCTCTGTCATTTACCTGATCTTGCAATGACCATACTGCGTTATTTGACATGTACTGCCCTCGTCATCACTGGAACTACAACGAATATCAAGTAATCAGTATAAAGTGGCACAATCTGTTTAAATACCAGTGATTACAGTGCTCTCTACACAGACCAAAAGGCTTTTGCTTGTCTTCTCATACACATCATGTCCAACCATGTGTATTAGGCTATGGCAGGGGTATCAGTTTAAAAGAGATGGCATCAGTTCGTCTATAAAAGAAGCAGCACCATGCATCAGTAGGGCATTGTAACAAATTTGCCCCAATCCATACAGTCTCTATAAATAGTAAATGAACCCAAACTTTGCACCAAAATCTCAGCAATCGTCTGTTCTTCTATTCTAAAATTGTACCCAGTGTTAAGCTCTTTAATTCTAAAGCTACACAAATTATTTATGGTATTTCAATATATCAGAATATACAAATACTGAAGCTTTGTTTACACGTTTACATATCTTTAAGATGAAAAGATGTAATACACAAGTTGCTCTTAGGAACCATGTTTCTATATTGATCCATGACAGGTAATCTCTACTAGGAAGTTTGATGTGACTCATAAATGGTCTTTTACCATGTTTTAACATTCGCCTTCAACCGAAATGACCGTCAGAGTACAGTCTGCTTTTCATACTCAGTCATACTCAGAGTTTTATTCGGCTACAGCTCACACACACACTCTCAGCCCTTGTAAAAAAAAAAAAGTGTGTGTATATTTCATGGTAGCCCAATAAAGTCAGCTGGTAAAGTCTGAGGAGGAGCCTTTGAGATGTGAGTCCTGTGACAGTAAATATGCTGCAGCATTTCAAGCAGGAGACCCCTTCCATTAAAACCTGCAATAGACAGATGATATACAGCAGCAGAGCCACAAACTCATATTTCATTCATACATCTGTGCAGCAAGTGGAAGAATTTATTGAAGGAGTGGAATTTAGTGAGTCAACATTTTACTTATTTCATAATTTCAATTTACTGTTTATTTAGTCTTGAATATGATTAACCTTTCATCTCGTTTTCTCTTTTATTACAGGAAGCAGGAAATCCTGTTCAAGGAAGGATTTTTATAGCTTTATTTGTTTCACACATCTCCCTTCAAACTGCTCACAAAGGATCCTTGGATGACACCAAATATCTGTGCTGTTACAGATTCTGTGAGGAAGGACATTTCTTTTAAATTTGTTCTTTAAATTTTCTTTCTTTTTCTTTTTTTGATATCTAACATTTCCCTTAGCATTGTTTTTTTTGCCCTTTCACTGTATTTATAAAACATGGATGTCATCTCCAGCTCTCAGGAGAGAAACACACTCCAAGTTCCTAACATGTGCATTCTGTCTAATGGCCAGCAGGGGCTCCTCTGGTTGCAAAACCAAGTCTTAAGGGATCAGTTTATGGTCTCAGTCTCCTGTTTCCAGTCTTACCCAAGTGTTGATTTTGCAATTTCAGTTTCTTTGAGTAAATGAAGAGATGAATTTATTCATCGTGACTTTCTTTTAAGACAGATGTGGTTTTAAAAGACTACAATTGTCGACACACAATTGTTAATGTTCAGCTTGAGGTTTCACACAACTTGAAAGACTAGTGGCTCATGTGCAGAGGTGGGAAGTAACTAAGTAAAAATACTAAGTAATTATGGTCACCTCCGATGGCTGCCCCTCCCTGAGTCCATTTCTGCCAGAGATTTCTTCCTGTTCAAAGGGAGTTTTTCCTCCTCACAAAAATTATTTGACTTGAACTGTATTGTATTAATCAGAATTTCCAGGTGTTTGTATTTTACTTGAGTTCTTATTTTTCTGAATTTTGTTTTACTTTTACTCCCTACATTTTCACATATACACCTGCACTTTCTACTTCTTGCATCTTCAAAACAGGCTCAATACTTTAGGTTTAGCACATCTGAGGTGAATTTATTTCATATCAAACTGATTTGAGCCTAAATGGTGAAAACAATGACACATAAAAAAACAAACTATTCTGTTAGACTGTCCATCACCGGGGCTTATTGCATACAAAGATGTGAAAGAGGCAAAAACATATAATTTATTTTCATTTATGGAGCTATTCATGGGGGTTAAAGTGGGCTAGAAGCTGTAAGCGTCTAGCTAGTGCAACAGAAGAAGAGCATGAAGGGAAGGTTTTTAGGCAGGTCATTTCAAGTCACTCAGAGATGGAGAAATATGTGAGAAAAGACGGGACAGGAAGAAAAGAGGTTATCTTCATAAGCAAAGACTGCTCAAGGGTATTTGATAAACTTCAAATCTAAAGGTTTTATATAAGTCCTCATTTTTTCACCAGATATTTGATCTGTATATGATGTGAACTTGTGTTTTTTTTCACATTGTGAAATATCCTGCTAAACACACTTAGGTGTACTTACTTTATATTATTCAAAGTTTGCATGAAAACAATCTACAGTTTAGTGCAGGATAAACAGCTTAGTTTGTTATACTGTGGTGAATTTACAGTAAAACACTGAGTTGGACTGATGCAGAGCGGCTGTGGCATTCATGGTCAGAGTTAGGTTACAGCAAGTGCAGAAAATGACCTGATGCTTTGATTGGAAGCTGATTAGGTTTAGATTCATTCACTGAATATGACCTTTATACCAACTGTATACTTGTATCCTTTAATTTATGTCTCTTGACCTCTTTGAAATCTGACCACTGTCTAAGATATAATTTAGAATGCTGACAGACAAGAACAGAATCCTTAATTGTGGAGGAATTGTTGGGTAGAGCAAGCTTCTTTGTGCAGCTGAGCATTTCTTAAAGGTTCGTGTCCCTGTGAATAAAATGTCCTGCTGGGTTTATCTGCTGAAGTTGGGGCTCTTTATTTCACAACAGCATCGGCTGTTTTCTGAAGAAATGACATATTAAACTGAACAAGTGTGAAAGGTCAAACAAAGACGATAAACACACGAACACTTGCACACTGTGCACAAGGCTCACTTAGCAGTTGAGGCAACATGTAGACGTCTGCAGAACTCCAGAGTCTGATTGGATTGATTAGGTTATTGTTGTATTATAACTAAAGTATTATTGAGTATTGAGTATTTGACTTGAAAAAAATAATAATTATTAAATACATTTAAGTGTAACTAATTAAACTTAATGATCACAATGGATCACACTCTTAAATTTATCATTTGTCATAAGTCAACAATACATATGTATAATTACATTGTTTAAATTTCTCACATGTTATGTAACAGATTGAATGTTTAAAACTAAGATTATATGCTACATTCCCAAGTACTTGAGTAAGAAAATGATTTCCCCTGTGGAGGCTCCCTCCCTCAACATTCCTTACTTATAACCGTTTTGTACGATCGGGATTACATCTCTGAATCCAAGTTTGGTTGTTTTTTTATGTCATTGCTTTGTTTGTTTTTGGCACAAACACAGGCAAAAAAAGATTAGCACCATATTGTGCATTTTTTATAGTTTTCAAGAACAGAACTGGAAGTTTCTGTCAGACAGAAAAATAAAAAAATCATTTATTATAAATACGGTATAAGAAAAGCTGAGCAGTCTGAATATGAAATGCTGTAATGCGACTCTGTAGGTCAGTCAGTCCCTGTCTACCTTTAAACAGTCTTAAATTTGAGCCGATGGTATCCTCCACCCAAGAAATTAGCCAGTCTCTTCTGTATTTCCTGCACCAGTGGATGTGGAGACTCAACAACCAGAAAATGATGCCAGAGCATCGAGGTAACCAGATTATTCTCAACCAGGTATCTTCTCCTATAGTAGAGCTGTGGCTGGATTCGTGTCCATCAAGACAGTCAGGCACTAATTCTCTGCACTACACCTTCCCAGTTTTTCAAGTGGAAATCATCATTGCCAAGCATCTGTGTGGTTCTCAGTCATCCAGGTCATGTTAATCTAAGATATGATCACAATGGATCACACTCATAAATTTATCATTTGTCACGAGTCAACAATACAAGTCAGTTGAGTTAATTACATATTTTTTGCTACATTCCCAAGTACTTGAGTAACAAAATAGCTGATTTTCCCAGTGGAGGCTCCCTCCCTCAACATTCCTTATTTATAACCATTTTGTACTAGTATGATCTGGATTACTCCTTTGCTCTGTGAAAATTGTACGAGTTTCTCTCTCGTAGCAGTAATCTTCTGACCCTTTTACAAGCAGTCTTCCATTTTCAGAGGTTCAGAAATAATGGGAAAAACTATATAATTGCACAGTAGCACTCTGAAGCACCTGCCAATCAGTTTTCCAGCATTAACTGAATCTAAATGGAGAGTATATCATTGTAAATTTGAGAATTTACCCTGCTAATTCTATAAGCAGTTACATTATTAAATAATGCTACTATTACTCAGTCATATATGCTCATACCATGTAGTGGCTCCACTTTGTTTTACAGATACGGCAGTATCTTTCATGAGCTGGCTCTCTTCTTCTCCAGTGTTCATTTCTCATATGTCAAGCAATTTTAGACTTTTGCATATAAAATTTGCATTTATGGTCATGTTATATAACAGCTTTGATTTTTAAAAGCAAGACTGTGAGCTACATTCCTAAGTACTTCAGTAACAAAATATCTGATTCTCCCGGTGGACGCTCCTTCATAATCCCTCATTCGTAACCTGCAGGTCTGTACTCCATGATCGGTTTTACTGCTCGGCTCTGCAAAGGCTACAGGAGTCTCTCAGACTTTTTCACAGATTAGAGCTGGAATCCTGTGAACCCTGATTTTCTTTAAAAAAAAATTCTTTATTGACTCCTATTTTTTTTTTTTCATTATTGACAGTTTTATTTTATTTACAGTATCCAGGTTGTTGTTGTTACTGTAACAACAAATAATATCAATAATATTATATTCTATGATCTACTTTAATGTGTTATGCAAAGCACATTTAAACCTTTTGCTTGCTTATTATTGTTTTAACCTTAAATTCACTACAGTTATTTGTTTATTAAAATATTCATTGTGGATGTTGAACTCACATTTTGGAGTTGGTGGGAAATAAATGAGCAAAAGAACAGACAGTTTTACAATAAAACAGGATATGTTAACTATTTTTATTATTTTCTGCAATAAAATCAAAACATTCACAACCAATAATATGATATTTGCAACATTAGGTATGTTTTCTTCAAGGAGTGAATAACTAGATTAAAAGTTTTGTTTAAATTGAGCATGCATGTTTAATACTCACTGAAAACAGGAGAAACTGTTTTCTGTTTCCTTCAATTTATTAAAGTATTTTTTTAAAGTGTTAATCCTACAAGCTTCTCGGTTTTCTTATTCATTTTTCATGCAACAAGCAAATAAAGATTTTTACATACAAAGCAACACTTACTGCTTTAAGTCGTGCACATATGCATATGAATCTATTCATCTACACACCTGAATAAAAATTATTCTTTTTATATTTTTCTTTTCTTTTCTTCAGTTTATTTCTTGGTGATGTCCTTAAAGCTAAAGACAACAGAGGCTATCTGCTCATGTATTTCCTGCTGCCCACACTCAAACAGACATGCAAACCAGCCATCATCAATGTAAGCCAGGTCTGAGTAACCACTGGGTCCATCATTAATGATGCAGGGTTCGCTCCATGCCTTTGGATCACATGGGGATTTGTTCAGATACACACCAAGATCAATCCTGCGCAATTTACTGGTTGGGTGCGTGAACAGCAGCCACTTTTCAAGGTTCTGGCTGGGGTCACTTTCTGTGTTTTCACTTTCTTGTTGAGCTGGGAAGGAGATCACACTTCCCTGACAGCCTGAACCTGTTTCCACAAGCATGCATCCCGGTTGGAGAATATTGAACTTAATTCCTTCATCATCACTGACTGCTTCCACTCGATGGCAACCCACATTACGGGCGTTGCAGTAGATTTGGCCTGTGGAAAGTTCAGCCATTTCACACTCAACTGATACCGTATTAAACAGTTCACCAAATTTCCAGTTTTCACCATGATTATCACTATACAGTGAGAGTGCATATGGTTTACTACGTGGTTTGGAGGCAGTATAAGCATAAACTGGGATAATCAGTCTACCACTCTCTGTTTGAATCCCATGGCCTGGCCCAACAGCAAATGTAGCCCAGTTTTTTATTTCACTCAGTTCGTACGTCAAATCGATCACATCGCTCCAGGTTTCTCCAAGATTGTTACTTGTGATGTAGCAGAGATGGGTCCTGTTGGCATATTTTTCTATTTGGTCATGCTCAGTGATACCGTCTTCAACACAGATGAAAAACAGGAAAAGTTTCTTGTTGTTGGGTTTGTTGGGTTTGTCATACGATATCACCGGGCAGGGGTTCATTGGACGGTGTCTTTCCATAAGTGCCTTTTCCACCTCTTTGAGCTCTGACCACTAAAAAAGAGATTGTTCAGAAGTAAATAAAACAGAACAGTTCAAAACAGGACTGTAATTAACAAGTAATTTAGAACTGAAATGGCTGATTATCACTATTACCTCAACCGTCTTCTTACAGCATCCCTCCTTGATCTTTCCTGTTCTCATAACCAGCTTTTCCGCACTTTCATCCTTTGGAGTCTTCCTCTGCTCTGCAAAGGCAAATAAAGTTTTACTTTCTTTCTCATACAGAAGAGCAGGGATCCTGTAAACACATTGAGCAGCTTCATTAGATTCAAAGACAGGTTGTTTCTGCAGCTGAGCTGTTGTTGAATGTCCACAGCCCATGTTTGCTGTCCTTGTGTATAAAATGGATATTAAATTACAAAGAAGCCTTGCTGGGTTTATCTCTGCAGTCCTAGAATTTGATGTTGCTTTGACTTTTATAGTCTGGCTGTTAGAGAGTGTGGATGAGGGAGGGATCTTTGTTTTTATCACAGATCGATGGTCATTTCTGAGGAAATGATTCACATTTCATTGAACTCCCCCATTCCCTTAACAAATTAAATAGGCAAAACCCATCTTTCATCATGCATGTCAGGAAAACAACCAGAATGAAAACCTTTAATAGCTGTTATGAATTTTATTATTTTGTACATACAGCGGTATAAAAAACAATGTTTGCCCCCTTCCTGGTTTCCATATTTGTTACACTTAAATGTTTCCGATCAAACAAATTTAAATATTAAAAAAAGATAACACAAATATAGATCAAATGTATTCTCTGCATGAATGTATTTATTATAAAGGGAAAAGAAAATCCAAACTACATGGCTGTGTGTAAAAAAGTGATTGCCCTCTAAACCTGGGCCACCCGCAGCAACAACTGCAATCAAACTTTATTGATAATTGACAATGAGTCTTCCACAGTGCTGTGGAAGATTTTTGGCCCACTCATCTTTGCATAATTGTTGCAATTCAGCCACATTGAAGGTTTTCAACCATGAACCACCTTTCTAAGGTCATGCCACAGCATGTTAATCAGATTCAGGCCAGGACATTGATGAGGCTGCTCCAGTCCTCACTTTCTGTTAAAAGATTTTGAATTTTATTAATATTCAACTGTGATAATCGCTTATGTTTAGCTTTATTTGAATTTCACAGAAATGCCTGTACATAGCGTGTCAGCAAATTCTTTAACTGGAACAAAGTGACCACATGAAGAAGTTGCTCAAGTTTAGACAACACCCACATATATTGTTTTAACCCACTACAAGATCGTTAATCAACTTGTTCCTCTTTGTCTTGTAAGGCTGCATCCTGTGCAGCCTCGTATGCAATCACCAGATAAGAAGTTGTTTTTTCCTTAAACTTGTACTCCACCCATGAGTGCATTGAGTTTTTCCTTTCCAGTCACCTTTCTCACTCACTATGTGTTAACAGACCTCTCTGTATTGAATCGTATCTGTTATTAATCTCTGTCTCTCTTCCACAGCATGTCTTTTATCCTGTCTTCCTTCTCTCACCCCAACCGGTCGCAGCAGATGGCCGCCCCTCCCTGAGCCTGGTTCTGCCGGAGGTTTCTTCCTGTTAAAAGGGAGTTTTTCCTTCCCACTGTCGCCAAAGTGCTTGCTCATAGGGGGTCATATGATTGTTGGGCTTTTCTCTGTATCTATGAAGCGCCTTGAGGCGACATTTGTTGTGATTTGGCGCTATATAAATAAAATTGAATTGAATTGAATTGAATTGAGTGTTATGTGAGTAAGACAGTATATAATAAAGTGTAAGCAGATGCCTGGCGCGCATTCCTGCACTGACTCTGTAGTTGACAGATTGTGCACAGAAATCGTCCATGTACATGAATTAACTCTGGGCCCGTGATTCTTTGCTTTCCTGAGGTTTTTCTCCTAACACTTTCTTACTCTTAAGCCATTATGAGGTGGAATTACCGATGTATATCCACTCATACAACGTGATCATTGTCCTGCTGCAAAACAAAAGTGCGCTTCAGCTTGAGGTAACAAACAGACGGCTGGATATTCTCCTTCAGGACAGGAGAATTCATGCTTCCATTTAAGATCTTGGGGATCATCAAGATGTTTTCTGGCAAAACTGAGACAAGCCTTTATGTTCATTTTGCTCAGCGGTGGTTTTTGTCTTGCAGCTTTTGGTATGCCATTTTTTTCCCACTTTATCTTATGGTAGAGTCATGAACACTGACCTTAACTGAGGTAATGGAGGCCTACTGTTCTTTGGTTGTTGTTCTGGGGTCTTTTGTGATCTCTTGGATGAGTGGTCTCTGAGCTCTTGAGGTAATTTTAGTTGGCCGGTGAAGATATGCGTAGCCTATTTTAGAGTTTAGAAATGTGTTAGATAGGATGTAGAATTATTGTAGAGACACTGACACTGCCCTCGATGTAATAAAGGCCTGAGTGTGTCAGGAATTTAGGAGTAGATTTCTAGGAGGCCCTCCCCCAGTTTGAACTGTGAAAGTGAGACAAAGAGAGGTTAATGTTGAGTGGAAATTCCTCAGGGCATGCCTGGGTGGGAGTCTCAAAGTTTGTAACTAAATAACTTTGGTTTGGAAGGGAGATGAACTTTTATGACCCTCAGGAAGGCACGTACATAGAGATATACGCACATAGTGCTTTAACTGTTACGCACACACATCCACACACATCCAAACGTGAGTCTGATACTATATGATTTTTGAAGTCTTGATGAATAGAAAAGAGAAATCAAGCATAGAAGATTTAATAGAAGGTCAAAATGATGGTCAGACTTCAGATTGGGCTGGAATTCAATGAGAAGAGACCACTAAGTGCACTAACTCAGAAAAGTCCTCAGTTACTTAAGTTATGATACCAAAGTAGTAAATATTTAAATACTAAAGCAGTACCTCTTCGGTGTCATTTACCAAAAAAATAAATCACCTATAAAATATAATATCAATAGAATAAATAAATAAATTAGAGCTGTGCACACTTTACATTTAAGGGAACTTGAAGATGGAGTCTCTTTCCTTATCAGGGATTCTGCAGATGTGTTCTGGAGAAGGAGGCGTTTAAAGTTGTTTTTCATGGATGTAATCCTGTATTCTCACAATGGGTAACTGGGCGGGGTTGATAACAGTGAGAGCTAAAGAATGTGACTCTTCAGGTTTTCAGGTTTCACTAGAAGCCAAACATCATTGCTCATCTCTGATGAAGTAATTTCCTTCTCAGTTAGCTGAGTTAACTTCTTATGTCTGCCTTTAGACAGTCATAAGAGAAGCACTGAAGATTTGAGCCAATGGAGTCCTCCCCCTCAAAAAGTTAACCAGTCTCTTCTGTATTTCCTGCACCAGTGGATGTGGAGGCTCAACAACCAGAAAATGATGCCAGAGCATCGAGGTAACCAGATTATTCTCAACCAGGAATCTCCTCCTATAGCAGATGGTATTCTCTGCTGGAATACCATGGCCTGGCCCAACAGCAAATGTGGACCAGTGTTTTATTTCACTCAGTTCGTCTGTCAAATCGGTCACATTGCTCCAGGTTTCTCCAAGATCGTACCTTGTGATGTAGCAGAGACGGGTCCTGTTGTCATAGCATTTTCTTTGGTACATTTCAGTGATATTGTGTTCAACACAGATGAAACACAGGAAAAGTTTCTTGTTAGCCTTGTCATACACTGGGCAGGGGTTCATTGGACGGTGTCCTTTAATAAGTGCCTTTTCCACCAGTTTGAGCTCTGACCACTAAAAAAGATGAGTAAATAAGTTCATAAGTAAAAATAATTAAATGTTCATAAGTAAATAAAACAGAACAGTTCAAAACAGGACTGTAATTAACAAGTAATTTAGAACTGAAATGGGTGATTATCACTATTACCTCAACTATCATCTGCGATGATTCCTCCTTTATCTTTCCTGTTCTCATAACTAGCTTTTTTCCGCTGACATCATCTGGAGTCCTCCTCTGCTCTGAGAGATTACATATGGATCAGAGACCTTTCATATGAAAACACTAAACACAGCACAAGCTTCAGAAAGACACTCACTGAAACAATCAATCTACTGCTATGATGGTCTGGGTGAGCTGCCCATAGGTTTCCAGTGTTCCCATGTTGTCATTCGCATCCACCCCGTCCTCCTCATCTCACCTGCACAGCTCACCTGAACCTGATCCCTGGCAATCAGTGAGACAGTATTTAAGATGGTAAATCTCTTCTCTGTCAGTTTATCAGCTAAGTCAAGTTGGTAACAGGCCTTCATGAGCTGTTTGCAGTCATGCTATGTCAAAACACCTCACCAGGAATCCCTTCCTTGCATTTTTCAAGTTCACGTTTGCCTTATAAATAAAGCTTGTGTTAAATCTACCAGTTGTCTCTGTGTCTGGTCTGCGCTTGGGTCCACACTCACGTACTGGCCTCCGGGCTCCTTTGACAACTGCACTGTTTTTCAGGACTATGAGCATAACTGCACAGGTATTGCTGTTGGTTGGACAAATAATAGTTGCTTTGGAATTATCTACTGATCATTCTTCCCTTAAATGGGTCCTAATTCCCAATTCTCCTTTTAATATAAATATTTTTGTACTAGCATTCCAGTACACAGTTTTACAGAGTTACTTGTTTGTGGTTAATACTCAAACTAATATTGAAGCAAAAAGCACCAATGATCGAGGCTTTGCATGTTTGAATTTGTGCAAAAGGTGAACTTTGCCTTTCAGGCATGTTATTATGAACGCATGGATATCTGGATGTTTATTGAAAGCTGCACAAAGAAGTAAATATATAATTTCCTATGCATCTATGGAACTGGAGAAAACTCACTGATTATAAGTCTTAATGTTACAGAACATGTAGTGATGATGAGGGATGAGGATGTTTGTCATGTCAGTTGATTGTGCTGTAACCAAACTCAGGTGTGAAATGTATAGTTTTCAGGGTTTTTATTGGTTTTCAGCCTTATTTTATTATCGTTTTTATCGTTTACTCGGTTTTCCTTGGTCTTTTCACGTGTGTTATGAATAAATTTTCTTTTTTTTCGGTACCGGTACTAGTTTTATTTTGTTGTATTTATCCGCGACACCTTAAAGGCCGGTTCATGAAAATATTGTCGGGCATAAACCGGTCCGTGGCGCAAAAAAGGTTGGGGACCACTGAAATATACTATTAATAATAAATATACAGTGAAAGTCAGGTGTGTTACTGATATTTTTATTAGCCTTCATTAAAGTCTCCAGCTTCCCTTCTAAGGGAAGACACACAATTTTATTGACTTTGTGCTGTACCTTCCTAGGTAGTAACAATGAAACTCCTCCTTAATTATTGTCTATACTACAGCTGTGTTCTGGAGAAACACACACTGAAAGCTGTGAACAAAATATTAATGCTGGACCTACACTGTTATGGTTTCCAAATCACTGGATGTTAACTCTCCAGTAGCCTTCCTGACTTCACTGCAGCTAAAAACATCACAGATTATCTGTTTAATTTCAGTTTGCTTCCCACACAATGAACATGCAAACCAACCATCATCAATATAAACCTAGTCTAACCACTGGGTCCAGGGTTTGGGCCATGATTTTGGATTGTTCAGACAGATAACTAGATATCACTTTGACTTGTTTATGCAGCCACTTGTTTATGTGTGGATCACTTTTTATTTCCAGTTTCATTTTGAGCTGGAAAGGAAAACACACTTCTCTGACCTCCTGCTCTGGACCTGTTTCTGCAAGCTTTCCACCAGTGCGTGCTAACAATCGTTATCGTCATCGTAAGCATAAAGTGAAGCTATCAATCTGGTGTCCTCTATTTGGAGTCCATGGCCTGGCTCAGCGATGGATTCAGCCCAGGGTTTCTTAAATAAACTAAATGCATTTAAATTTATAAATATGTTTTTAATAATGCTAAAAATTAAGCTTGCCTATGGAACCTGTTTACATTATATCCTGAACATTGCACACTTTACAAAAGGCTCTTATCATCTTGCACAATACTATATAGCAATATTGTGCAATATGCTGAGGCAAGCAGATTTTTTTGTTCTGTTTTTTATAACTTGAAAAATACTTTGTTCAGCTCAAAACTCATAACAGGCGTTGGCTATTAATTTTTGCCAGAGGATAATATGAGAAAGTGGGACTCTTGTGGAAGTGGAATTCAGTTCTGCTCAATATCAGTGGTATATCTTTATAAACTTATTAACAGAGCCTTCCACAACAGTCCCACCATCAAATCTAACCCCTTGTAAAAATTAGTTGACTACCCCTGCAAGGTTAAATCGATTAAATCAAATAACCGGCCACCTAAGTGTTTAAAGAAGGAGAAAATCCATCCTGCTGTTCAAGCTGGAGTTTTGTGGTCCAGACTACAAACTGATGTAGGACAATGAATAACTGTCATTAACTTAATCCTAGCTAGATTGTGACATGAAAAAGACTAACAAGAAGTTGTGGTAGTTTGTAATACCTGAAAGACAAATCTGTACCAGCTGCACAACTCTGTGCTGCCCTGCAGCCCATAAAATGTCCACATTCACAGCTTTCCACTCCTCTGCACATTCCATTTCTCCACGCTGCTCCGTTTCCACTCCTACCTCCAGCGCTCATAAACAATTATTAATTGTTAATTGTTATTAATAATAATTATTACTATTGAACCTTTTTAAAATCTGCCTTTTTTAAGTCCCCACTTGTGGTATATTTACATACACGTATATGTATCTGCTTTATGAACGTAAGTGTAGTTGAAGAACTCCCTGGCATCTGGTTTGGCCTTTGTCTATCTCACAGCCATCAGGCCAAGTTTTGCTTCCCTTTTCTGAAAAGGGAAATAATAAGGAAGCGATAAAAAAAAGAAAGTGAACTCTGCCGTCCCTCCCTCATGCTTCACACTGCCAAAATTTATGTTAAGTCAAAAAAAAATAAAAAAATACAACGCGATACAACTCCTTAAAGCACCCAAGTTAAGTTTGTTTGTTTCGTTTTTTTGCATGATGTGAATTCAATTAAAAGGTCTCTTGCAGGCTTTTGTTTGGTTTTCTTTGACTTAAACGTGAATTTACTGGATTTTTTTTAGTGGCTCGTAGAACGTAAACTTCAAATCCAGCATAACTGATGTAATCAGTTGTGTAAATATCTTCTTAGTTAATTTTTTCAGTGTGAGAACTAAATCTGTTCACACTGACAATAACCTTCAGTTCTGCAATTAATGTAAAAATATAAGTTTAAGTGGCAGCTGCTTCTCTACCAGACTCTCTGCAAAGACATCCTACCATGCTCCCAGTAACACTTTAAAACTATAAATGAGATACAATAACCTTTATTTCACTAGTTGGGCCCACGTCCTCATTTTAGGTTTGACAGCGTTTTAGTAGGTAAAGGTGAATGCTTGGACATGAATTATGCGGTTTGGGGAAGGCCTCGAAGGGGACTGGCGGCGGCTCCCGGGCCTGGCAGATTGCCATGGACTAAGTAGAAATGAAGAAGTTAAAGAATTGAAAATAAGGGAGGGTGGGGCACGTAAACGAGAATGAACAGCTTGCAAAACTGGGGGAACTTATATAGATGACAACTGGATCTCCAAATGATGCTGATGACTGCTTTTTGTGACTCCGACATGACTTTATGTCACACCCCAAGTTTACTCTTTCCTGTGTTTGTTCAGACTGCTTTAAATGACCTTTAAATGACCTTAAATGACCTTCTCTCTATTAAACTTTAGTTTAATGATTTGAGTGAGATCCCAGCAGTTCACTTATTTTAACTTCTTATTTCAAGTAAATGAACAAATTGCTGCAGCATTTGGGAGAGTTTAGAGTGAATGGTGTCTGATGCGGCGTTGACAAGCCTCCCATCTGAGTATGCAGCAGAGGACCACCCTGGTTGACTCAGCTCTCTTCAGCTATTCCCTCCTTCCTACGTAAGCTTTTAAACCTCTTCATTTGGAATTGGCTGCCTTGTTTGCTCATTTTGTCTGTGAGCATCATGTTGGAGCTCCAAGTTGTTTATGATGGATCAAAGGCTCCTGCATCAAATTAAATCTTTATTACCATACTACTCCCCCCCAAAAAAAAACAGTCACCACTGGTATTATTCAATCAGTCATTTCATATGGAATAGATTTCTTTGTGAATGTACAACATGTAGGCTCTGATTTGTCCACAAGCAAACATAAAAGAAGTGAAGGAAGTGAAGAATGATTTAACGCAGCCCCTCCAAGGAATGCACTGTGGACAGAGCCTGTGTGGGTGATGGCATGGAGGTGATGCACAAAGAGCATCAGGAGCTGCAGTAGATAGCCTCGCTGTCAAGGTGAGCAGTATGGCAAGAGTCACCCAGAGTAACCACACTGATCAATCAAGGACATAATTAGTGAAGTCCTGTTGTGAACCTGAGCATTTTATTTCTCATTAAGCTGGTGATTTAAAATTTGATGCAATGAATGAGGGCTGGATGTGATTGAGCACCATGCACGCTGCAACCACAAGATACTCTAGTTTCAACCCTAAGGCATATGCTAAAGCGTTATCCTCTTATTAGACTCCAGTGGGGACCCGTGTGTGCCTACATTGTTGATCAAAGCAGACAAGGAACATTTTCTGGACTTCCAAAAAATGCAGGTGAAAGGTAGTTCAGACTCACATCAATCTTTTATATACAGTCTGTGAACGACCTCAGCATTACATCCATCAGCCACACAGTTAAACCCATTGGCAGGTGAAGCAAACGACAACAATCATCTCGTAATGTTCTGCTGGGAAGGCTTGCTTCTGAGATTTCACCTGGCTGTCTCACACATCTGGGTGTGTCCACAATCTGAAGGGTCACTGCTGTTTTAAAAGCAGATGCTTTTAGTCCTATTGTGACCTATGATGTTTTATTTGCCAATACTGATACACTGCAGCTCCTGTTTAATGTCATGAAAAATCCAGTTTGTCCAGTTTGTGTTTACAGACAGGAAAAAACTGAATGCTTGATATTTAATGCGATCTCAAAATCATACATTAAGTCTAATATTTTCTAAAAGATGTCCAGTTCACTCATTTGTAGCATAGCCCAATACACCCAGAAAAAAAGTAATATTAGTAGAGTCATGCGTGCCTATTGTGAGTCTGAATCCCATGTTTCAGAGGAGTCTGTTTTCCGAACTCTTTAAAGCAATTAGTGATCCACTTAAGGCCGACATAAGATTAATGCCAGAAGAGCCGACGAGCAGAGCTGTGGAACTAATCTGTAATACATCCCTGTGTTACTGACAACTTGTAGACATGAGGGAAATTGCAGGCCAGAGTCATCTGTACAAGCTTAGCTCAGCCCCTTTGAACCATAATCCCCCTCGAACATTTAGACACAGAGCAGAAAGGATCGCCGTGTGGCACAAAGTCATCAACCACACACTGCTGAGATTCACTTCAAAACAATGAGAATATGAAACAAGGGCAGAATCACGCACATGTGTGAATAAAAAGACCAAGTTGGAAGGCATAAAAGACTTATATGTCCGAGCATATGGTTGCCAGATTTTGCAGCAGACTTCTGATCGCACAAATAAATCCTTTTCTGGTCTTTGAGTGAGGATGGATGAATGGGAGGTGGATAACGATGTGAGGGAGTTTGTTTCATGTCAGGGGACCGCCGACGGTGTATGAGTGTGAGCGCGCTGTGCGACAGCTCCATTCACAAAGATATGCTTTGAATCTGATGTATGGACCTCAGTTATTGCAGCAAAGAGGAAACATCCTTTCTGATCCATTATGCCGCAATAAAATGTTTCTGAAATCATGAAAGCAAAATGAATGATAGAGAAAGAGTCAAAAGCAATCAGAAGGTCAACTTCAGGCAAAAACAACAAAATGGCACAACGCAGGACACAATAATTAACGCATAAATAAAATACACAAGCTAAAGTGCGCGCAAGAAACACAGTGAGAAAACGTGGTGTTGTACTTTTTCATGTGTGCACAGCAGCGAACGAGCCGGGATGTGGTGGGTAAGATGTCATAAACATGTTTGCAAGAAGTGATTTGTGGGTCTCGCACAGATTATGAATGGTGGCAGCATCAAACAGCTGTCACTGAAAAACTGCAGACATGTTTGAGCGGCCTCGTGTGTGCTCAAAAAGGTTGTTTGCTTTACTTACAGCAGGAAACTGAGCAAGATAAATCTCAGACAAACTGATCTCGTGTTCACACGCATGTGACACAAATTTGAGCAAACTGGCAGAGATTTCTGGCCACATTTACATTTTGTTTCACTTCATTATTGAGCAAAGTATTCATGGACACTTTTATGAAAGGCATGTGTGCGAAAAGCTGCAGTTTCTTTCATGGCCACTTGAGGCTTTATACGCATTGTGCATTAAGGCTTGATGCACAAGGACCAGGGGTTGGTTTCATTTTGCTCAGAGTTTTTTTCTTATTTTTCTCACAAATGCATCTTTTTTAAAGTCTGTTTCTTGCTTTGTTTTTACCATATCTCACGTAATATCACAGTAAATTAAAAAGACATGTTGTAAAACTAAATCAAGAAGCTCCCCAGCTCTGCTGCTTTCTTATCCCAATTCTGGCTCGAAAAACAAAACAACATGCAAAAACACGAGGCTCCAGAACAAATTGTTGCGGCATTGCACAGCAAGCATCTGCTAAAGGCAGACAAACAAAAGTGCTTATTGTTTTAATTGCTCACCATACTGTGTTCATTGACTGCGTCAACTCTCGTGATTTCTTTTTAAGCCACCAGAGATGTTTCATTTTCAGGGATAAAGAAAAAAACTGCATGTGAGACGAGGTTTGAATCAGCACTCAGCGCACATCACACAAATGTTCTGCTCAAGAGAGAGCAAAACTGCAAATCAAAGTTTAGAGAGAGTAAATTGTCTCCTTAAAAGTGCTAGGCGTATCTGCAGGTTGTGCAAGTGGGTAACTATTTGTGACAATGTGTTCATGAAAGGTGAAAACATTTCAATATGCCGCCCCCAAGTGGGCAAATACTGCAGCTGCTGTGTTTGCCACGTCATCCTGAGAAGTATGCTCATTTATAAGTTATACACTTTTCCTTCAGCTCTTTGTATAGAGCAGCCTCGCCTTCATGTTTTTCAGCTCTAGGTATTCTCCTGACTTTGCCCTGCTGCACAGAGAGGATACTATTGAAGCTGTTTGCTTCCTCGCCCAAAATATGAGTGATGCATACCGATGTGCCACACATGCACTAACTTTGGCCACACACATACTTCATCATGCTCTATATTGAGATTTTAAGTATTTGCATGACAGAGGATTAGATCTTTAAAATAATTCATTCACTTTATTTTCCAGCATTTATTGGTTTCCAACTTGTGTGCGAAGGCTGAGTTTAACAAGTCAGAAAGAACAACAAGTACTGCAGAGCCAGGTGGGATAAAACCCGTAGCACCCAATAACTAGAGCATCAGTGAAAATGCATTTTAACGGTTCCAGGTAACACACCTCGCCATCGTTGTTCACATGGAGTCAACATGAAGTAAAAGCTGTGTTTGATTTTGCCTTTCCACACTCACTTATTGTCTCATTATGAGGGACAAATGATCCAGCGGGGATGAAGACAAACCAAGAAAAGGCCCCGCATGCACAAGATTTAATGCGAACAGGGTGTATACAAACACAGTGTATTCTTCTTCATGCTGCGTTTTATGACCAGGAGCGGTCGGTCATTTAAGAGGGCAGTTTTAATCTCACGTTGTGTAACTAGCCACATCTTTATCCTGTTATAACTTTATTAATTTGGCTTCAGCTTTCATCCAGAGTTTATAGGCCTTCGAAATGCCTGAATCTCAGAGGTTGGTCTTGTTGAACAGAGCTCACCCACTGTGAGCTATGTAAACAGCTGTAAACCACACACAGACACATACTCACACATGCTGCACGGGAAAGAAACACTGACTCCTCAGGACCTGGGGGGGAAAAGAAAGAAAAGAAAAGACGCTCAACCAAAAGCTGAACCTCAAAGGAAGAATTTGCAAATATAATGTAATACTTTTATAAGATCACCAAATAAAGAAACCAAACACTGCAAATCAGGGAAGGAAAGTATGACATGTTTGTTTCAAACTTGGGCTTCAAATTCAAGGGGAAAAAAAGAGTATTTGATTTGAAACGAGTTCATTAGTTTCAATAAAGTAGTAGTAGAAACACACAGCGTTACAGTAAGAAAAAATGAAATGAAATTTTTTAAAAGTTGCGCAAATGAAACTTTCTTTTGAGTACATTTTCATTACCCTGAAAACAACAGATTAAAGAAAATGTAACACCTATAGAGTCCACAGCTGTTTCCCTTTTTTTTTGTCAAATGTGTCACATACATTTAACGTTTTTTCAACTATCAGGAGATTTGGGGGAAAGCGAGTAGAGGCTTCTGGCACACGCTCACCTTCTTATACTGATATTAATGCCAGAGGAATTCCTGTAGCGACATCTTATAACAGCAACACAGTCCAATTCAGTGAGCTCTTTAGTCTTTCACTAATGTTTGGAAAAGCAGACTAAAAACACCTGAATTCAAAGATTGAGAGTTGTGGCCCATTACTTTTATCCATGTAGTGTAAGTTCTCAACAATATAAATTTTAGAGTATTTTTAGTGGCTATTAAACAATGCAAAGAAATGACTTTATACTTGGAACCAGTTTTGTTCCTCTGTATGTAAAACCTGTTTCATTCCCTCCCCTCAACACCTTCCTAACAGACACACATTTACTGGACATGTTTTGACAGGTGGTCATCACTGGTTTATACCGTAGGCACTAATTGCAGTCTGCAGGAACAGCAGAAGAGATGGAAAGAGAGCAAGTGTTAGTGAGTATGTGGCTGTCTTTGTGTTATGAATATAACAAGATGACAGACAAGAAAGACCAAACACACACACAGGAAATTTAGAAAGAGCAACTGAACATGAATCACAGACAGAATAAGTATTATTTCAGTCACAGCCAACACAGTTGTCAGTGAGTGCCATGACCAAAATCCTTTTCATTCCCTTCTGTCTATTTCATAAACTAAATTCTTTATTCCCAGCACATCTGGCAGACAGATGTCTATCTCGTCTTACGTCTCTTATTTTCTCTCCCTCGCTCCTTCTTTTCCCTTTGGGCAGGCCTGGTGTTAATCGCTCTCTCCTCCACCTGGCAAGACCACCCACATACTGAGCAGTGATGCTCAGCCCACCAGCAGTGTATGTGTGTGTGTGTGTGTGCATTACAAATTCATACACAAGAACATCACTTGAACTTACTTGAATTTACACAGGAGCAACAGTAACAGGAAATAGCCAAAATCGAAATTATTTGTGTGGAGATTTCAGCAGTTTCAAAACTCAAATCCCCCTGTATGTAAACATTGGAGAAGAAAGAAAAAACAGCTGTAATATATTCTGCCCTAAAATTGAGTGAAAGCATATGAATATGAATTTGAAATGTTTTAAAGGAAATAGGGATGCCCAGCTATGATAAAATAAATAAATAAATAAATAAATAAAAAATAGGGATATGCGAGAAAAAAGAAATGGGAAAAATGCCCTTTTAATTATTTAAGCCAGAGTCATGGACGTTGCTGAAATCTATGCATTTGCTGCCATCTAGTGGTCAAGAGACCAAAGCAGAGAAAATAATACTGTTATTGTACTCAAGTATTTTCTAATTTATTCTAAGTAATTTCACTTTTTGTTTTTAATCCAGCTCAGTTTTAGTTAGTGCAGTGACAGTTTGCTTGTTTCAGTTTAATATTTCAGTTTTGAAAATGTTTAGTAGTTCATAACTAAGCTGATAATGAGCCTCATCCTCCTTTAGTTCGGACTTTTCCATGGTCATCCACCCGCGTGTACACATGACATCAGAAGAGACGCCACAACACAGAGTTAACACTGCATTACAATAAGAAAAAAAGACCTGGTGCTGAAAAAAAGAATAAGATTAGTGCTGTTAAAGTCAATGAGCTGTCAAAATAGGCTAGATGTTCTGCAGACCCTGTTCACACAACATAGCTGACTGAAGAAAAATGTAAAATATTATTTACCTTACCATAAACTGACTTTAATATTGTTTCATTTGATTTTAAATAATATGCTCAACTGTGTGCCAAAACTGGGGATCAAGCTGTAACGTAACAACAATTCAACTCACGAGTTTTACTTTAATCTGTGTAACGTTTTCTAACTTGGAGACCCAAAACAGGCTATGTTAGCTTAACTTTAACAGCAATGAGTAAAGAAATTGGCGGTCCGACCCTTCGTGTTTTCAGCCTAAGAGCAATATCGAGGCACAGATAACTTAACCACCTCAACTGCTATACCAAAATAAATCCTTGAGGGTTTTATTTATGTTGTTTTTAACCTGTTTGAGCTTCAGTCAATATTAGCTAATATGCCTGTTAGCTAATGCACTATAAGCTAACAGGAAGTTCGGAGGATCCAGTGCAGGTCATCTACCCCCGAGCAGGACAACCAGAATGTCCCCAGGGTGTAATTACAGAAAATCCCAGGTAAGTGCTTTTAATACTTTGGCAAATTGCTGGTCAATTTAAGCATTGGTGGTCGAATGCTGTTCTCTAGAGAGAGAATATTTGTTTGGTGTCTTGTTGTGCTTACTACGCATCCTTGACTCTTTTCTTCTTTCTGCATCAAGTAAGGAATGTAATGACAGTTCCCAAGAGGTTAAAAACACCACTGAAAAAATGACATCAGGCATGAGTTGGGACACTTGGATTATGGAGCTTCTGGACCAAGAGAGTGGATGTGAGCATGTGTTTAACAAGTAAGAGAATGACGTCCCCCAAAATGTTTAAACTTCAAAGGCCATACATACATACACATCCAGTGCTCAGCGTCTAATTGTGTGTTTGTGTTTTTACCTTTTTGCAATAGCATAGTGAAACATTTGGGCAGTGGAAAAATAATAGAAAATAAAATTCAGACTACAGACGGCTTCAGGTGAGTACACGTGGTGCACAAGGACCAAAGCTCACCTTCTCAACCTGGACAAAATTAATTATATTTCACTGATACTGTAAACTTTTGTTTGTGTGTCAGGTTTCCATACATCGGAAACAGCTGCTGCATCTGTAATTCTGTCCATCCTAAGGAGAGTCAACACTCTACATCAGATCCTTGGCTCACCTATAATGACGCACAGGTGCTGCACACAACTGGATCTGCAGCTTGTGAGGAACAGCAGCACTCAGCCTACATCCTGTTTTACAAGAGAAACGTAAGAAGACACAGCATCTCATCCTGAAGTGAGAGAATGGCACGCCAGCTGGAGCCTAATTCAATCTCTTTTCCCCTAACAATAGCTGTAGATTTGGATGGAGGATGAAGACAGCAGAGACCAAAAGAAAAAGGTAAGAGCAGACAGGTAGTCAGAGTTAACAAAAACTTTTAAAGCCAGTGTAGCTTCTGTTTTGAACACATTTATTGATGACATTTGTACATAAATAAGCAGTGTGTTATACTGTTATCAGATGTGGAGTCTCACTAACCACTTTAATAGTGACTTGTGTCCCAAATACTGTTTATTTGTCTTAGTTACAGATAGTGAAATAAAATGGAAAATGATTGTTTCATAATTGTATACTCAGCTTGGTCAAGACAATAACTCGAGAACAAGGGGCAGGATTTTGAATTGATACCATTGGTGCATCTACTAAAGTTCTGCGGTCAGTTTGAATATCAGTGACCTTGACCTCAAGTTCAAAGGTCAAGTTTTCTGAAAATCTTGTGAATTCTACAACTCTGTGACGTAAGAAGTAAGTCTCCTAGGTCTTTAAATTTGTATATAGGTGCATCTACTAGGAAGCTGAAGGGTTGCACTGCGGGCCATCTGTAGAGGTGTAGAGTCAACAACCTGTCTCTGAACGTGGACAAAACAAAAGAGATTGTTGACTTCAGGAGAGCACAGAGAGATCATTGCCCACTTAACATGAATGGATCCTCTGTGGAGATCGTCAAAAGCACCAGATTTCTTGGTGTCCACCTGGCGGAGAACCTCTCCTGCTCCCTCAACACCAGCTCCATAACCAAGAAGGCCCAGCAGCGTCTCTACTTCATGCAGAAGCTGAGGAAAGCCCATCTCCCACCATCCATTCTCACCACCTTTTACAGTGGGACTAACAAGAGCATCCTAAGTAGCTGCATCACTGTCTGGTATGGTAACTGCAGCGTATTGGATCGCAGTACCCTCCAACGGATTGTGAGAGCAGCTGAGAAGATCATTGGAGCCCCTCTCCCCTCCTTATAGCACCCACTTGCTGGAGGACCCCACACACCCTTCAAACACACTTTTCACCCTGCTGCCTTCTGGAAAGAGGTCCCAGAACATCCGGGCCCTCACTACCAAACTACGGAAAAGTTTCTTCCCACAAGCCGTCAGACCCCTGAACACTCAGTGACTGCACTGGCACACGCACACCTGTCTGTCTAGTTTTGCACTGTTTTGTCTTGTTTATTTTTGCAGTTTATGCACACTGCACTTTATGTAGTCCTGGGTTTGTCCGTATATGTCATATATAGCACCAGGGTCTCGGAGGAACGCTGTCTCATTTCACTCTGTACAGTACCACTGCACGTGGTTAAAATGACAATAAAAGCCACTTGACTTGACCTGTGTTTTGTAGCAGTTGCTTGGAGACGAGCACCATACAGTTCAAATGAGCATACATTCCAAAATATGCAAATTAGCCCCATACATCATAATGATGATGTTTGCTGTTCAGGGTATGAACATTCTATGCTGAAAGTTTATAAATATACAACCTTTGACTGCTTGTTTTCAGTTGAACTTTTGCAAAGCTGAGAAGATTTTCACTGCGATCACATTAAGTCCAAAAATGTTTAAACTTCTTTTTCACAGAAAGGTAAGTTTGAAGAGACTCGCAGCACATTTCTCTGAATATTTTCTTATGGTAAATAAGCATTTTTGAAACTTTTAAGGAAGCTTCTTGGATGATTTCTGTAAAAACTGAATTTTGAATCCAAATGAAGGATTTTGTATTTTCATACCATATACTTTGTTTTATGCCATTACTGATGTTGGTTTTCTTGTTTCTAAACAGAAATCACACAAACAAAACGTGGCAGAGAAGGAAATTCCTTCTACGTCTCATCAGAGGTAAAGAAAACTCTTTAATGCTGCTGGAGATATTTATAGCAGTGGTTTAGTTGGAGCTGTTTTATTTCCCTTTTATTGGTGTTTTGTATTTACATCTTTTTTACTACTTCTAGTCTTGTCTATAATTTATATTGATTCAGAGATTAGCATTTGAAAATGTAGAGTGTAAATGTACAAAATACATGATTTTGTTCCATTACAGTTATTCATTTTTATTTGCAATCTCCAGCATGAACTCCTTGTTAAAAATTTCCACTTTGAAAAATAACATTTACACTTTTGTCCTCATCAGCATCCCGGATGCTTGTGTTGCTGCCACACCACCTAAGCCTGAAAATGGTCAAAAGAAGAATAGAAAATGGAGACGCTTCTGCTGTTCCTCGGTTTGCTTTTACACAAAACATATGAAATGCACATTCTCTTTCAATTGCACTTGTTAATTTAAAGTGACTTTACTGTTTTAATAAACTTATGGTTGTTCGTCCTCTGCAGCAAACTGACAGCAATGCAGAGACCAACACTGTAAAGACACAAAAAAAGTGTCGCTGGTTTCTTTTTAAATTCTGGAAGGTATGTTTTATGGAAAGAGTCACTGTCATCAAGCATTTACTCATCACAGTTAAATGAGAAGAATTAAGAGCAATTTAGCACACAGCTATGTCCTCAAATTAAGTTCAAAGATGTTTAAACGTGTTTTTTTTCACAGAAAGGTAAGTTTGACGAGACTTGCAGCACGTTTCTCTAAATATTTTTAGCATTTAAGCATTTTTGAAGCTTTTAATGAAGCTTCATGGATGATTTCTGTAAAAACTGAATTTTGATCAGAACCAAATGAAGGATTTTGTATTTCATAGGACAAACTTTAAAACTCAATTTAAGGCATGAATAAATTGTTTTTATTTTATTTAAAGATATTCCTATATATCTGCTTCATGAGCTGACAGCTCACTAAAGTGATAAATAATATAAAATAATTCCAAATTTTCTAACTGGACACTTTTCATGGAGAGACTCCCTTGGTATGTTTGTTTTATGCCATTACTGATGTTGGTTTTCTTGTTTCTAAACAGAAATTACACAAACAAAACGTGGCAGAGAAGGAAATTCCTTCTACGTCTCATCAGAGGTAAAGAAAACTCTTTAATGCTGCTGGAGATATTTATAGCAGTGGTTTAGTTGGAGCTGTTTTATTTCCCTTTTATTGGTGTTTTTCTTCCACCTCGTGTATTTATATCTTTTTTACTACTTCTAGTCTTGTCTATTATTTATATGGATGCAGAGATGAGCGTTTGAAAATGTAGAGTGTAAATGTATAAAATACATGATTTTGTTCCATTACAATTATTCATTTTTATTAGCAATCTGTATTAGCAAAATGTACTCCTTCTTATAAATTTCCACAACATTTACACTTTTGTCCTCATCAGCATCCCGGATGCTTGTGTTGCTGCCACACCACCTAAGCCTGAAAATGGTCAAAAGAAGAAGAGAAAATGGAAACACTTCTTCTGCTGTTCCTCGGTTTGCTTTTACATAAAACATATGAAATGCACATTCTCTTTAAATTGTACTTGTTAACTTTAAGTGACTTTACTTTTTTAATAACGTTATGTTTGTTCGTCCTCTGCAGCAAACTGACAGCGATGCAGAGACCAACACTGTAAAGACACAAAAAAGGTCTTGCTGGTCTCCTTTTAAATCCGGGAAGGTATGTTTTATGGAAAGAGTCACTGTCATCAAGCATTTACTCATCACAGTTAAATGAGAGCAATTAAGAGCAATGAGGCACACAGCTATGTCCTATATATATATATCAGGTAAAAAGCACCACGGAAAAGATCCCAGCAGACCTGAGTTGGGACACTTTGATTATGGAGCTTCTGGACCAAGAGAGTGGATGGGAGCAAGTGTTTAACAGGTAAGAGAAAGATGTCCTCCAAAATGTTTAAACTTCAAAGCTCATGCACATACACTGCTCAGCATCTTGACATCTTTCCTAATTTTGTGTTTGTGTTTTTACCTTTTTGGAGCAGTGTAGCATGCGGTGGAAAAACAATAGAAACTCAAACTGAGACTACAGACTGCTTCGGGTGAGTACACGTGGTGCACAAAGACCAAAGCTTACTTTGTCAAAGTGGAGAAAATGAATTATTTTACACTGATACTGTAAACGTTGTGCGTGTGTGTCAGGTTTCCAAACATCGGAAACACCTGCTACATGAACTCCTGCCTGCAGAGCCTCCTCAACATTGAGGAGTTCATTAGAGACATCAGACGTCAGGAGGTTTTGTGGAGCGCAGACCCAGAAGCTCAGCTCTTAAGGTGCGCTACGTCAACCTTCTACTTTCTTCAAAAACCTGAAGAACAAAGAGATCTAACAGCAGAAATGTCTGTTTACCCTTTCCTTTCTACAGAAGGCTCATTGATGTCAGGGACTGTCATGAGTCAACAGATTATGGCCTTAAAGATCACCACCTAAGATCTTTTAAGAAGGCATTCAGCAATCAAGCTCCTGAATACACCGGCAGTGCACAGAAAGTGCGTCAGCTATTTGGACATTTCGTTTTTTGCTTTACCTTCTGATTTTGATGTACTGTTTTAAATCTCTCTGCTTTTCTTTCAGGATGCTCATGAATTCCTAACATTGTTCCTCAATGAGGTCAAAAGGCTCACACCTCACCTGGAGAGGAACGCAGCTCTCCTGGGCCAAAGTTATACCTGCCCAGTAGAAGACCATCACATTTTTAAAATGGAAAACACGAGGACATGCAAGAGGTAAGCCTGTCTTTCAGAAACGCAGAGCGGGTTGCAATATTTTCATATACCTCTTTTCCACCTACCTGATCTTTACTTTAACTATGTAACTCCTGAAATTTGTAGCTGCGGTCACCAATCATCACAGCAAGAGGAATTCACCAGCTTGTCTCTTGACCTGGTTCCAGAGGGCTCTGTTATAAATATGTTAGAGACATACTTGAAGGTAAGATCACAAATTCCAGTAGAGTTGTAGTATCAGCGATCTTAACACACCTTTTTTGTTAGTGTTTGTGTGTATGTGTGTGTGCATATGTTGAGATTTCTTTCTACCATAAAGCCTTTTTTCTCTGTGCTGTTGTTCAGGAACAAAAAATAGAATTTCGCTGTGATTGTGGAGGGACGACCTCAGAACTGAAGTCGTCTTTTGATACACTGCCAAGGTGAGTAAGGTCACATCAGAATTGATCGACTGACCAGGTTTCCAAACTGCGGCGCATCAAATATCAGAGTTTTTCAAGACAATACTTGAGCAGTCGTTTTCTCCCATCTTCTGTTTGTGTTTGACACTCATTCTTCTTATTTTCTACCTTGTTTGTGTTTTTTTTTTTTTTTCTTTTCTACCAGAGTTCTCATCTTGCATCTGAAGAGGTTTGGCTTTACACAAACCTACAAGATTCAGAAGGTGGATGACCCCGTCAGGCTGCAGAGGGACTTGGTGGTGCCATCCAATCAGGTAAAAACAGACTGCAGAACGTCTCAGGCTACGTCCACACTAGCTCTGATAGATTTGAAAACTCCACGTCCACACTAGCGTTTTCAGTCATTTTCAAATAGTTGTGCGTCTGCAGTGAAACGGCTGAAAACGCTTACGTTCCAGTCCTGCGCATGCGCAAAAGTGAGAATTAAAAAATTTGAAGAAAAGCTATCCGGAGCATGTACAAACTGATATTAATCTTTTTTAGGGCTGTCAAAGTTGAGAGCAATCAAAAAACTGCTGTATAATGCACTCCGCTATCTTTGTTTAATTGCTCACATGACTGCATCACATGACTAAAATGCGTCATCGTATTCGAAAGTCTGCGTTTTCGAGTGTCCACACTGCGACGGGACAGCTCCGGTTTGAAATGTATGCGTTTTCGAGAGCGTTTTCAAGATGCTGTGTTTTTCCTTGAGGAAAACGTCATCTCAGTGTGGACGGGAGGTCAAAGCGGAGAGAAAACGATGTGTTTTCAAACGAAAACGCATTAGTGTGGATGTCGCCTCAGCAAATCAGCTTCATTATGGCACTGATGTGAGACTTTATGAAACTAATACTCTTTGGATTTGTTCCTTCTCAGGGTGGTGGCTGTTACAGTCTTGTCAGCATCATTAGCCATTATGGAGGCACAGAGTCAGGTAAAACAACAGACTTGTTACAAACAGAAAATGAAAACTTGCTACTTTTCAATGAAGGACTCACACACAAAAGCTTTTGATGTTCTAAGAAGTACTAAGTCAAAATCACTGTTTGCTTGAATCAGTTGACTTCCAGAAGTCGGATTTATTTGTCTTAATGTGATTTCAGGACACTACATCTGTAATTCTGTCCATCCTGAGGAGAGTCAGCACTCGACATCAGATCGCTGGCTCACCTATAATGACGCACAGGTGCTCCACACAACTGGATCTGCAGCTTGTGAGGAACAGCAGCACTCGGCCTACATTCTGTTTTACAAGAGAAACGTAAGAAGACACAGCATCTCATCCTGAAGTGAGAGAATTTTTAAATGTCCTGTTACCTTGTTAACCAGTTTTGTCTTTATTCTCAGTTCTGAAACAGGAAATGGAAGGAAGGAAGTTAAGGTCATCATCATGCTGAGAAGGAACAACAGTTGTCCCAGCCCACCATCGCACACTCGAGGACAAGTAAGTATTGCCTTCAGGAGGAAGGGTCCTCCCAGAGAGCCTGGTTCCTCCCAAGATTTCTTCCTCCAGGAGGGAGTTTTTTCTTGCCACCGTCGCCCCACATTCACTGGTCTCATCAGCAGGGACGTTTTTAACCTCCTAAGACCTGAACTCTTTCGTGGCATGCATTTTTAATTTCTCTGTGCCATTTGGGTTGATTGGGACCTGATGAAAGTAAAAACAAAGACATCAGATTCGGACTATCTTCTTTTTTGTTTCTCAAAAGAATGAGATCCACATATGAGGACGTTCATTTTAAATTTCGATTGAACAGTGGCAGTGTAATGTCCTCCCTCATAAGTGGATATCAGGTTTTTGAAGAGCAAAATTTTGTATTTTGGTCTAGACAACCCAAAATGTTATGTCCACATATGTGGACACCAGGTCCTAGGAGGTTAAAACAAAATCTACTAGTAGTGCACCACTACTAGAGATCGTCCTTGTCTGGACCAGTGTTTGGCTTGCTCTCTGGGAACAACAAATAAATAAATTAATAAAATAAAATAAATTAATAATAATATTAACGTCATTTTAACTAATGACGTTAACGCTGACAGCACTAATTTTATTGTTATTATTATTAATATTATCATTAATTTATTAATTTATTTTATTATTAATTTATTTGTAAAATAAATTAAATTAAAAAAATAAAGAAATTATTTAATTCTTTATGTTATTTTGTTTTATTAAAATCAAAATAACAACAAAAACAAAAATAACTAATAAAAAAATATTAAAAGTATTCAGCAGTGTATGTGAAATTTGTAATGAGCCTTAGTTAAGTTGATGTCACAGAAGTTTCTGAATCATTTAGATTGTTCAACAAACTGATTCACTCAGGTAAAGATGGTAAGCTGGAGCAATGGTACCTTTGGAGTTCAGTTGAAGTTTTCAGACAAACATTCCCTCGATCAGTTGCAGCTTCTGCTTTTAAATAAATGATTTAGCTGCAAATGTTTAGCTGCAGGTAGAAAAGTCCAAAAGTGACAACATTTCCACTGGAGTCTCTCCAGAAATGGCTTATAAAATTTTGACCAAATTAGACATTTATCCTTGGATCATTGACAACCCTGTAGGGTGAAAATCTTTAATTGTACCTTTTATAACATTTTAACAAGTTACTGTCTCCTGCTGCATGTTTGCAGTTTTGGCAGAACTTCATCAGCTCAAAAAACTCACCGTGCTGTGGTGTACTAAATGACCTCATGTACAGGACACACTGAAGGCAGGTTTGCAACGTTTAATTAACAAAGTCAAGATCAGTTAACAACAGCTGAACTAAAGACTTTCTTTTTCTCATTGATAAAATGAGGTCCATGCCAATGCGCTCAAATGGGACCTCCATTAATGGTGAGGGGCATAAAGGTGCTTTTTGAATGACCAGCTGGTTCACCAGCTGACACCACTGGACGCACACCATCGGCGCACATCCAAACATGCAAAAAATGCAAGATGGTGGTGCGCACAGATACAGCGGCTCTATGCTCTCCACTTACCCAATTTTGCTGTGCAAAAACTGCACAATGACAATAAAAAGCTCTAAGTCTAAACAGTTTCCTTGCCAGTAAAATCGGGCAATTATTCGCTCCAGAGTTTTATCTTATTCCAGGTGACCAGCCATCGACTTGTAATGAGCCAGCTAAAACAATAATTTCTCAGTGGCTCTTCTGGCACCAACAAGTGGGTGTGTTCTTCCATTGTGCAAGTGTCACGACACACTGAACATGGTCTGTCCCTACTCGTTACAACATGTGGAAATGTCAGTGCTAGTGATGGGTCCAGCAACACTGACGCACCGACACTTGTATCAAGTTCACAGAGCGAAGCCTGTATCGGTCTGTGCGCTGCTTTAAGAAAAAGTCACGTGATCAATACAGCTGCTGTATCGCTCATTGCCAACGCGCCAAACTGTGTTTAAAAGGTACCGCACCCGTATCTGCCAACGGAATGAGTTGCCACCAAAAAAAACACAAAATCACTCTTGCAAAGATTAAAAAAATAAAATAAAATACACATCTCTCCATAACAAACACTGAACATGGTCTGTCCCTACTCGTTACAACATGTGGAAATGTCAGTGATATGTCAGCGCGCACTATTTGACTCTCAGCTCTCATCATTTGATCAAAGGGCCAGTTGCATAATGCCATTATCTTCTGTGTAGCGAATTGCTGGAACGGGCAACCCAAACGCCACGTGTCCCTATTGGTGGTGTGTGCAGGCCTACATACTGCCCTATTAAGCTACTAAACCCCGACCAATCAGTTTTCAGATTTAAGGGGTATGATGGCCGTCAGCTAACCGCAGCCGTTACTCTATGCATTTTCCCCCGATATTTCTTTTCCACCAGTACTATGGGGTATTTGTGAATATCCATGACTGACCCGGCCAGCTGGTCTTTGGACATGGTCACGGCAGTTTCAAAGTTAAAAAAAAATCCCTTTCACTGACAGACTGAAAGAAAGCTCCTCAAAAATGGAGGGTCTTCAAGCTCCTCCGTGGCAGGAAAAGTGTTGTATATTTGTGTCCCAAAAGATTGAAATAGTGGAGAGAAATCAGGTTCTGAAACCATCCAGAAGACAAAGTCTCCAACTGGTTTGTGGAAGTCCAGTTTCTCCAAATTAATCAGCGGGTGAAATGTCTCTTCATGGATGGTTTTGATTCTGTTGTTGTTCCCGAACAAAGCCCTCAAAGCAGCATATGAAAGAAAGTCATCTTTCATTATTGTCTCCGACGTGTTAAAAGAGAGATTGAGCTCAGTGATGAGTTTTGAAGCGGCTGCAGGGACTTCTTGAAGGTTTTGGCTCAAACAGTCGCAGGATGTTGTTCACAGTGGTGACACTGTTGACTGGTGATTGACAAGCACTGAGATACTAACGTGACAAACACAAGAAACATCATGACTTATTCTCCTGAGTGCCTGCAAAACACAAACACAAAATCAAACTCAAAGCTTTTCTCTCAGGTGCTGGTGTGGCACAATCTAATGATAAAAAAGGTCATGCTAACAGCTTTTGGAGCACAGCTGCACTAAATAACAGCTTTTGGAGCACAAAATGCATTACAGGTAAACCCAGTACCCAAACATGTTAACAAGGATAAAGAAAAAATCTGAAACAAAAGCAGGTAGTGTGGTGATTTATGTTGTGAGGATGCTTTCACTCCCATCAAAGTCACCCAGTGTTGAGAACCCAAATGAGCCCAGAAACTTCAAGTGGCTGCAACAAACAGCGAACGTCAAGAAGTGGATACTTGCATGCTGAGCCAGAAACATGCAGAAAACCCAAAAGAGGCAAGACGGCACATCTTGGTCCCACTCAGGCAGTACGAACACCTGGAAAGAGGAGCCCACAGTTCAGACCCAAGGTCACCAGTAAGGACACCAGCCAGCCA